>NC_060066.1:29142500-29503750 GCF_922984935.1 Meles meles | reverse complement strand
TTACCAAATGTAAAATAATGTTTGAAAAACATGGCATAATCCTCACATACTTCCGGGCCTTTGGGAAATGAACTACTACTGCAATTGCTTACCAGTTCTTCAGAGGTCAAATGCATTAAACGTTCAGCTATTGCAGCACACTGTGCTGAGTCTCTTATAAACTCTCCTTGTTTATCACCAACCACTAGCTCTGGCCATGTTAGTCCTTCATTCTTTTTCACCAAGAAAATCTCCAAGCTAGAAGTTAAACAAGAAAAGTAATGTTACATTAGGCAACTGTACGAATTATATAGTCAACACCAAACAGAAGAATCTTCCATTGAATTTATCCCCCTTTGGTGTCCAGCCAGAGATGTTTTACAAAACATGTGTCAGTTTTAGTACTGCATACTGGAATACGGATGGAAAATCTGTAATCCAAGGGTAAATAACTTATACTTAATAAACAAACAAAAAAATATCACTGGAACTGGTATGTCAAATGGCCTGATGAGAAGACTGACTGGCAAGAGTGAGACCACCTAGGAAGTACTGTTGTACTCCACGTATGCAGTGTGTTAGTAAAAGTAAGTGACGAATAAGCAGCGTGGATCCATGAGATCTTTTACTAGGCATTTGAATGGTGGTGGTGGTGAGGGTGATGACTGAAGTGGGCACATAAAGTTAACTGCACAGAGACTATAACTAAAGGTACCTCCTTGTGCATGGAGCCAAAAAGTAGTTTCATGTCCCCAAACTAGTAGTCATGATATATAATTATTAATGTAAACATCAGGCAATTTAGATCAATACAAATGTTAATTTTTAAAATAGATATTTTAAAGAACTGAAAAGAAAGTAGAAATAACTTTGATAACTCTTTAGGAGGAAAAAAGTTAATTTGGTCTCTACCAACTAAAAATCTAATTCCGTACATTTAAGCCATTAAAAACAAATTCCAAATACGCTAAAAAGGGCCTATCAATGAATCCTGGGATTAAGGTTTGATGCAGCAGGAAGGGGAAAGAGTTGAGTCAGGGCAGACTATGGTCATAGGAGATGTCCAAGTGCCTCTTGAATAGCAAGGGAAATTCACGTAAGCTGCTTTTAGAAGTAGCTGTTGCTGTAACACAAAGAAAAGTGGGGGTGGTGGTAGCTGTTCCATAGGAAAGCAACCTTTCCATGTGCCATCTCTGGTACATGTGTGCCACTAACCCGTGCCCCGGAACACAACTGCAAGGAAAAATTGCAAGGACACAATAATAACTATTATCATAATTATCAAATAGAACATGCAAACCTATCAGTTATTCTTTTTCAAGGCTGTTATTATCACCACCTCACGAATTAATTACAGCAGTTTACATTTTTCTGAAACTGCTTATTTTAAGAGACAATACAAAATATCTTTTCTATGTAATGAGTTCCTATCGTTACCATTAAAAATTACTACAATAATACAGTCTCTAAGAGAAAGGTTATCTTGAAAATGATGATTGCAATGAAGAAGAATCATGACAGCAACTCGTACTTAATCTTCCCATATGCCAGGTGCTGTCAAGCATTTTAGGTGTTTTCAACTCATCAATTGCTCATGACAACCAAATAAAGTAAGTATTATTTTCATCTTCATTTTACAAGTAAGAAAAAAAATAAAAGGACTGGAGAGGTTAAGTAACTTGCCAAAGTTACAAGCTAGGAAAGCAGTCTGACTCCAAGTCCAAGTTCCTCACTACTGTACTATTCTGCCTCTTTGAACGAATATATGTAAACAATTACTAAAGAAAGTTTACCATGACCATAATATGTAAGTACTGTTTGTCGTCAGTTGCTATCTAGAGTTCATACAATCTCACTGATAAAGAATCTGTGAACCATCTTTAAATTTGCACACTTAGTCCAACCCTTTTACACAACTGCATTTCTACATTTTGAAACTAGTATCATATCCTATCATCCAAGCAAAAAAGAACATATAACATAATAACCTAGACTAGTTAGTAAATCCTTCCAAAGTGAAACGGAACATTATTAAAAAATAAGAGATATGAATAATTTAACCAGGTACAGAGAATCATGTTTTTAAACCAATGACACCACCAACATGTCACCGTAATTATCTTTTGTAATATAAAATTGTAATCAAGTACCTCAAATTTAATGGGAAAACAATACTCAGGTATTAAATGCTGAACTCTAGAGCTCTGCTGGGTTACTGCTTCCTGACTTCTATTAATAATATGTTACAGCTGGTTTGCCAATTTATAAATGTTACTCTCAAATCTCATATGTTTAAATAGAATGTGGAGATATAAAATATTTCTTAAAGAAACTTTTTTTTTTTCCAGAAGAAACTTTTTTTTTAAAGACTTCATTTATTTATTTGACAGACAAAGATTACAAGTAGGCAGAGAGGCAGGCAGAGAGAGGGGAGGAAGCAGGCTCCCCGCTGAGCAGAGAGCCTAATGCAGGACTCCATCCCATGAGCAGAAGGCAGAAGTTTTAACCCACTGAGCCACCCAGGCGCCCCTCTTAAAGAACCTAAGAACTAAGGTTCTTAGTTTTAAAGAACTAAGTTTTTAAAAAATGTAAAGGGACGTAGGGTATACCTATCATGATAACCATTAAGTATAGAATTACTGAATCATTACATTATAAAGCTGAAACTAATACAATACTGTATATTAATTATAATTCAATTAAAAATAAAATAAAATCAGAAAACAGTAATTTTATGAGACTCTGTTAGGAATTCAGTGTGTTAGCATGTCAAAGTTCACAAAGAATGAAGCAAAAAGCCAATGTGCTTGACTGTGGTGACCCAACCACAGTCAGATGGGTGATTACCAGAAACAATAGATTCCAAGGTTCCTTTCATCTTAGTGTCCTTTTCCACATCTTTATTATCCAGGTAAATGGATAAACTGTTAGCAAAATCAGGTACCTACTCATAACTGGATGTGTTAATAAGTATGGTATTCTTAAAGAAAGAAGTTATAAGACTGTTGGTAAGGATTCTATAAATGACTTTTATCACCTTGAAGGTGGGATTTCTGAAAACTATCATGTCCATGAGATTGATTTTAATCTAGCTCAGATCAACTTTTCACTCTCCCACTAGAAGAGTAATACTTTAATGAGAATTACAGTAAAAGTGCTTTCATTAACATTTGCAGGAGTGATTATGAAAAATGTTGGAAGAATTACAGGGATTATTTAAATATACCATGATTAAAACTGGTTAGCCAAGAATTAGTAGAACAGCTTAAGAAAAATCCATGTGCCAAAACAGAAAGACAAGGGATCAGATTCACAGAAATCATTATTCTTTTTTGTTGAATTCACTGAATATTGAATAATGAAGAGTTCAATAAATCTTAATAAATCAAAAATGACATCATTTACTCATAAATCTATTTTTCTTACTGCATTAAAAAAGAAAGTATAACCGAATCACCAAACATCCCCATGAATAAAATTAATTCAGGATCTAAAAACATACAGCTTACACTTTTTTGAAGCAGACACCATTTGTTTGACCCTCAGGATTTAGACTCATACCAAAGATTCAAATGGGTCTTATATTACAAATTGAAAATTATATTTAAGGTAAAAATATCTAATTTTAACCCACTTCTAACTAAATTTGACCCTTTTTAATCACAGAATGTAGTGATTACTAACACTTAATTTATAATGAAAGAGTAATTTTATTAATCCAAATACCTGAGGAATGTGTAAAGGATCTGGGGCAACAAATTTCCAAAGGGGACTAAAAGCAGAAGCAAAGGTTATAGTTTTATAAGACACTCAACCTTTACCTATTTGTTTTACATATTCCTTTTAACTGAGGTTTTTATAGATAAAATTCAGATTTTATATGTAGAATTCATTGAGTTTGACACCTGTGTCACTCAGTGAAGCTGCTGAATCATTCAGAAAGTCATTCATTTTTTTTTAAGTTTTTATTTATTTATTTATTTGACAGAGAGAGAGAGAGAGATCACAAGGGAGATCACAAGATCTCAGCAGGGAGCCTGCTGAGCAGAGAGCCCGACTCGGGGCTCAATCCCAGGACCCTGAGATCATGACCTGAGCTGAAGGCAGAGGCTTAACCCACTGAGCCACCCAGGTGCCCGTAGAAAGTCATTCATTGTACCAAAAGATTGCAAACAGTCAAAATATCCAATAATACAGGACCATTTTTAAAAAATGATTGTGCAGGGGCGCCTGGGTGGCTCAGTGGTTTAAGCCGCTGCCTTCGGCTCAGGTCATGATCTCAGGGTCCTGGGATCGAGTCCCGCATCGGGCTCTCTGCTCGGCAGGGAGCCTGCTTCCCTCTCACTCTCTCTGCCTGCCTCTCTGCCTACTTGTGATCTCTCTCTGTCAAATAAATAAATAAAAATCTTAAAAAAAAAAAAAAAAAAAAAAAAAAAAAAATGATTGTGCAGTTGATAGAATAAAATACCATAAATAACTATAAAGGAGAATAAATCACTAGGTATACTTTATGGAAAGTTATGCAAGATTAACTGTTGAAAGTCAACAAAAGTAAGCTGTAAAAAACTATATAGTTATGTTGAAATCTTTTTTGTTCAAAAAAATATAAATCTGCTTGAATATGCCTAAAACACGTGTAGAAGGAAACTGATAATTGTGGTTATGGGGAGGAGGGTGGACTGGAGGGCTTGGGCTGGAGGGAGCCTTCGTACTGTTTACCCTTTATATATCTTTTTTTTTTTTTTTTTTTGCAATTTTAATTTATTTTATTTATTTTTTTCAGTGTAACAGTATTCATTCTTTTTGCACAACACCCAGTGCTCCATGAAAAACGTGCCCTCCCCATTACCCACCTAAAATTTAAAGAACAGGAATTATTATCTAGTTGGGAAACTGAAATTAATAAGAGAAAATTAATTAAAAATTTTTTAAGTATTAATTAAAATAAATAACCATTTTAGGGGCAGCTGGGTGGCTCAATAGGCTAAGTGTCTGCCATTGGCTCAGGTCATAACCCTGGGGTCCTGGGATTTGAGTCCCGCAAAGGGCTCCCTGCTCAGTGGGTGGTCTGCTTCTCCCTCTTCCTCTGCCCTACCCCAACTTGTGTGCAGGCTCTCTCATTAAAAACAAAAACATTTTTATCTATTAATTATTACTGTTAATATTGTTATGATTTTATTCAGAGCTGGTAATGAAAAGTTCTACCACAGAATGCAAACTATGACTATAGTAGCATCTTTAATCTTACTGATAATTATACTTTTTGATACAATAACTCCATTTTTAATCTATCTTAAGAAATGAATCAGCAAGGGGCACCTGGGTGGCTCAGTGGGTTAAGCCTCTGCCTTCGGCTCAGGTCATGATCCCGGTGTCCTGGGATCGAGCCCCACATCGGGCTCTCTGCTCAGCGGGGAGCCTGCTTCCTCCTCTCTGCCTGCCTCTCTGCCTACTTGTGATCTCTGTCTGTCAAATAAAGAAATAAAATCTTTAAAAAAAAAAAAAAGAAATGAATCAGCAATATAGACAGACCTATTATAGTATTCAACTTTGGTGTAACCACTGTGGAAAGGATAAAAAAAAACCCAGAAAACAAAAAAACAGAAATTCAAATATAAATACAACAGTCTATATATACCTATTATTCTCTTTAATTATCCATGTACTGCTTTCTTGATCAATAGATGAATAGAGATTTCCTTCCAGAAACCTCTGACCCTTCAGCACAATGTTGATGTGCTCAGGCAAAAACTGTACTCGAATGTCCTCCTTAGAACTGCCTTCTGGAAGCCGTACTGTTACTGTCAAATCATCTTCAGTCTGTTGCCAGTAATATAGAGGTTCTGTCGGAAAAAGAAAAATACATGCTGTAATAAAGTTAGAGACTAGAGCATACAAAAGAACACCTATCTAAAAGAATCTTAGCATAATTTCTAGTGATTTTACAAAAAAAAATTATTTATAAACAAAGACATACAGATCTCTTTGGGGAATTTTCAGAGTTATAATAATTGCACCTGACATTTCCTCTTCCAGGCTTCCTAATGTTCCAGGGACATAAACACTCATAAAATACTAATAAAAGCAATCCTTTATCCCCATTCATTCTCTCCCTTCCTCCCAGTTCCCCTCTTTTCCTCCTTCTTACTCTTCTCTTCACACACATACACACACACAGTAGATTTCTAGTTCTAAAGAATGACAAATATGTCATTACCACTGTGTGAAATTTTCACCACTGCCTTGATTTGCCCTAATGATGTAATTCTGTGACATACGAGACCACTACTTGGTGAGATACAAATCCAAACAAAAATAAAAGATGTTATTTTTTTACAAAGAACTAGCTATTCTATCCCACAACTTTGTTGCATGAAAGCAATTTCATAGGAAATGCAAGGGCTGTCAGTGTATTTGTCTTAAGTTACCAATGAATGAATCCTCTCTTCACCTCCTTCTCGATCTCTTTGGCTTATCTTCTAAAAAGCCAGTTACTGAAGAAATACCTTAAAACCCTTCATACCACAACCATGAAATAAGAAAACAGGGCTTAAGTGCAAAAAGAATAAACTTTTGCTTAATGATATCCATAAACATTAATCTGTCTACATGCTCATTAAAAAGGAGTATGATAAAGTGGTTAGGAACTAGTACTCCAGAGTTGACTAGTCATAGGCCTGAATCTTGGCTCAACCATTTATTAATTTTGGCATGCAATTCATCTCTGACCCTCTTTTTTCTAATCAGCGAAATAAAGTAACAAAATCTTACATATCTCACAGAACTATTAAAATTTAAGAGTTAATACATATAAAATATTTAATATCAACCTTGTTATTAAATATGTCATAAACCCTCACTAAATGTGGGTTACTATTCTTGTTTTGGGGTTATTACTTTTTTTATTTTTCAGTTTTGTGTAAAAACTGTGAGTACTAGATATGCTTGAAGATATAACATTAAGTATGATATATCTTCTTGAAGGGTCACGTCTCTCTCTCTTTTTTTTTTTAATATTTTATTTATTTGACAGAGAGAAATCACAACTAGGCAGAGAGGCAGGCAGAGAGAGAGGAGGAAGCAGGCTCCCCGTGGAGCAGAGAGCCTGACGCAGGGCTCGATCCCAGGACCCCAGGATCATGACCTGAGCTGAAGGCAGAGGCTTTAACCCACTGAGCCACCCAGGTGCCCCTTGAAGGGTCACTTCTATTTGATGTTTAATAAAATCTAACAAGCATGATATTATAGAAATATAAAAATTAATAAATTTTTAGTATAAAATTTTACTTTGGATTAATTTCTAGCTTGTATCACATTCTTTTAAGCGGGCTCTCAGAACCTCTCTCACCTTTTTAGAAGTACTTTTAACATAAACTCACTGGAAGTTTCAACTGTAGATTAAAAGATTGATAACTATAAACTCCTTAAGGCAAGTGCTTTGTTTCACTGAATTTTCTGTCTACCACAAAAATTAACAAGGCAGTTTATATGTAACCATGACTCCATGGATAACTTCTGGTAGATATGGAATGAGGAAGAGTCTACAAAATCACAGGAGTTTTAAGTAAAAATTAAAGGCCATAGAAGTAGGCTAAAGGGAAAGCCAGAATTTTTTAAACCTTTCTCCACTAAAAGTTATACAAACAACTAAATAATTTCCTCAACTGTTGGTTGCTGAATGCCTTTCTGTGTTTTTAGAAATCACGTTTTAAGTCTTTTTTTTAAAAAAAGAAGATTTTATTAGAGAGTGAGAGCCAGAGCGCACCAATGTGGGGAATGGCAGAGGGAGAAGGAAAAGCAGGCTCCCCACTGAGCAGGGAGCCCGATCATGATCTGAGCTAAAGGCAGATGCTTAATTGACTGAGCTACCCAGGCGTCCCACGTCTTAAGTCTTTCAAAGGAAATGCTATTGGGGCACCTGGGTGGCTCAGTCCATTAAGCAGCTGCCATCCGCTCAGGTCATGATCCCAGGACCCTGGGATCAAGCCCTGCATCAGGCTCCCTGCTCAGTGGAGAGCCTGCTTCTCCCTCTCCCCCTGCCTGCTGCTCTGCCTACTTGTGCTCTTTATCTGTTGAATAAAAATAAAAATCTTAAAAAAAAAAAAAAGGAAAAAGAAAATGCTATATTTATATCATTATGACAATGCCAAACAGGCAACAGACAATATCAGTCTTCTTGAGGTTTACAGAAAATGAAACCAGTATATATTCTCAGAAGATTATTTTTAAGAATGTATGCTATAATTAACAAATTATCCATAATATGAAAAAAAAATTACATTTGTCATTTATAAGTAAAGGTTGTTTATTAGAAGGAAAACAGAAAAATACAGGCGATTTGAGTTTCACAGTGAAAGGGAAGAAATGACTTAATGATGTATTGAGGAGTTCAATATTAATGAGAAAAAGAAGAAAAACAATACCTGAACTCGTAGGTAGTGATTTAAAAAGATGTTGTATCCCTCCCAGGCTACCATCTGTCTTGGAACCACATGGGTGTCTCAGCTACTAGGTAAAATGGTTCCAAAGATTAGGGCATTCTTTCACTCCTTCGCAATTGCTCACCGAGAGTTCTAAAGGGCATGTGGTCTGGAGATATGAATAGCTGTTTTGGCTAAGCTCTGGAAGACTTTACTAAAATTAATACAGAATAGAATTTATTTGGAAAGGGGTCTTAGAGAAATCTAACAAAAAACGCATTGCATATGAAGAAATCAAGTTGTTGAGAAGCTAAATAAAAGGCATCAAGCACAACTCTCATATTCAAAGGTGCATATATCTATAAACCTGGGGAAAATATTTTTAAAATATTTATTATGTTATTATTTTCAATGCTTTTCGAAGGATTTTTGTTTAGGAAGCTCTAACTAGATAAAAATAGTGAAACTAATTTTTATTTTATGTAATTAACAAAAAGGCACATTCAAAGATTAATATGTATAACTTAAATATTGTGAAACTCTCTGTTCAGTAAAATATACTATTCTCTGGCTTAATAAACATCAGAAATACGAATAGTACTATTATAGAGTGATATTCTCTTTAATATAAGAGTACATATTCTTTGTATGGAAATAGAATTTTTATTTATTTATTTATTTTTGATTTATTTATTTGAGAGAGTGAGTGCCAGGGGAAGGGGAAAGGGAGAGAACCCTCAACCAGACTCCCTGATGAGTGCAGAGCCGAAGCAGGGCTTCATCCCAGGACTCTGAGCTCATAATCTGAGCCAAAACCAAGAGTCAACACTCAACTGACTGAGCCACCCAGGTGCCCCAGTAAATACAAATTTCTTTTGAAAGACCTTATAATTGTCTTCATTTTAAAACATTACCTTCACCCATTTATTCATTTAACATTGGGAAAACTTGGTGATTTTGCCCTTGAGAACTTTTTTCCATCTTAGTACTAAAAGTTAAGAACATATACTTAGTATACACCTATATTCAACAGAGTTTAACTTATTTTAAAAGATTAATATTTTCAATACTAATATGCTAGCTTCTCAAACACCAATAACAGAGACATCATTTATTCATTTAGTAGGTATTTATTAAACATCGTATCAGGTAAGCTAATGTGCAGATTTTTTTTTTAAAGATTTTATTTGTTTATTTGACAGAGATCACAAGTAGGCAGAAAGGCAGGCAGAGAGAGAGGAGGAAGCAGGCTCCCTGCCAGGCAGAGAGCCCGATGTGGGGCTCAATCCCAGGACCCTGGGATCATGACCTGAGCTGAAGGCAGAGGCTTTAACCCACTGAGCCACCCAGGCGCCCCTAATGTACAGATTTAAAAAAAATATTTTTGGTAATTAAGTTACTAATTAAAACAGTTCATACTATTTAGATAGCACATTTTATAAAAGACTATTCTCACGAGTATAAAGGGAAATAAAAATTTAAAACCTGTCTGGTCCTAATAGAAGCCAAAACCTAACCAGGAAGACAAACCAGCCATAAATGTGTGTTGTATAAACACATACAAGCTCTATGAAGGTGAAGAGTAAAATTACCTTTGATTTTCTCTGACATGGTCTCATTCTTATTTTCTTCAAGATCTTGACCAACATGAACAAATGTGAAGGACTTGTAGGAGACAATCATCAGACCCTTCCCATCAGGCTCAATAGCAGCATAATGTGGCACTGACTTTCCACGGAGAATATCATGCTTAATAATTTCATATTTGTTAGTATCTGTAAGAAAACAAAGTATTTTAGAATAAAAAAATTACAAATAAAACACTGTATTATACAAATATTTGTATATTAGTTTTAATTAAGTATTTTAAGTATATTATTAAAAGGCATGCCACTAAGAGTTTTTTCATAGGGATAAAAATATTTATAACCTAATTTTCTGCAAATACACAACTAGTTTAAAATACTAGGTCTGATGAAATCTGCTCTAGATTGTGCTTTCCAATGTGGAAAGTAGCACACTACTGGCCATAGTGGCTATTTAATAAAAATAAGTAAAATTTAAAATTCAGTTCTTTAGGCACACTAGCCACATTTCAAATCCTCAACGGCCACACATATGGCTAGCTGCTACTGTATTAAATGGCACATATGTAAAATATGTCCACTTGGCAGACGTTTTCATCAGACAACAGTGCTCTAGACTTTCAAAGTAACTAACCTACCCGAAATACCAGCTTCGGATGGATCTACCTTTTCCTTTACTATAGCCTGTCTACTTTCCCAGAAGGTACCTGATAGGCATCTTCTGAAAAGAGCCACACTAAGGATAAAGGAAAGGTATGGTGTGGACTATTTTTCTGCCTATTCTAGCTATTGATAAATGGGTTTTCCTAAAATGAAATGTTCATGGTAGAAATGATTTTTATACACACAGACAGATCTACATGCCAACTGTAATCAAGCATAATGATACTTAATTTTAAGATATAAAATTTAAGATACAAAATAGAAAAAAAGAAAATTAACTGTATCATGAAAATTTCTTGGAAAATAACTGAATTTATTCTTGAAGATAGGTGGGGTATTTTAAAGTACACAAACATTACAGTTGAGTCTACACCTTTACTTATACTATTACTCTATTAAAGTGGGTTGTACTTGTTAACAAGTAAGCTTCACAATGAGTAGTCAAAAATCACAATTCAATGTCACATGTTCTACATGACAATACAATCTGTTCTAAAGTATCTGTCATTTTTTCCCTCTAAATCTTCACCTACATTCACATTCACTTCACACGTATTTAACAGACCTATAAATTTATGAATGAGCTAATATACTTCCTGCACAGTAGATGCAAGGCAAAGAGAGATACTACATAGTTTATAGGGTGACTTTTCCTAATATGTGTGCAAGAGAAAATAACAGGTGAATTTCAAGTGAACTCCATGATTAAATAAGTTGGGAAACGCCTGATTAAAATTACATTGTCTCTTTTACTCAAAATTTCTAGAACCTCTAACATGTTTAATGTATAATAGGGATATTATACACTCATATTTTCAAATTTATTTGACCACAAAACATAATTTATCAGATGTTCCACTCAACACAGTTTAGAAAAGTACTGCTATGTTCATTAAAAAGGAAAAAGGAAAAGAATAGCAATTATACTAATAATACTTGGGGGAGGGTGAAAGGAATGAAACATTAAGAAGAGTAATGAGAGAAAAAGTAAGCCATGGGGAGAATTCATACTCCTATAATTACAACCTTGGGAGAGAAAAAGAAAAGTGAGTCTAATGATATCTGTCCAGTAGAGGCAAAGACACAAAGCGAAGGGAATGCAGGTGGTGAAGCTTGAGCAGAGTGTCACTATACTCTGGTAAGTTACCGTGAACTGAGATGCAGCTGTCACAGAACCAGAGAACAGGAGGAAACATATGCATCATGATTTCTCTGTAAGTTGTCAAGTTACATCCCTTAATAAAAAAATTAAAGTTTCTCTTATCTAAAGTAGAGAATGGCAAAGTATGGCCAGTGGAGACAAAGCTGAGTTTATGCATATTTTCATATGGTCTGTGGGCTAACAATGAATTTTATACTTCTTTACATGACTAAAAGTAATCAAAATAATAATATTTAAATATATGTTAAAGCTATATAAAATTCAAATGTCCATAAATAAAGTATTATTGGAACACAGCTTTTCTCACTTATTTATGTATTATCTACAGCTGCTTTTGGACTACAGTGGCATGACTGAGTAGCTGTGATATAAACTGTATGGTTACCATCTAGACCTGTACAGAAAGTTTTCCAATACCTAAAGTTTTTTTTTTTTTTTTTAAGAATTTATTTATTTATTTGACAGACAGAGGTCACAAGTAGGCAGAGAGGCAGGCAGAGAGAGAGGAGGAAGCAGGCTCCCTGCCAGGCAGAGAGCCCGATGTGGGGCTCGATCCCAGGACCCCGGGATCATGACCTGAGCCGAAGGCAGAGGCTTTAACCCACTGAGCCACCCAGGCGCCCCCCAATACCTAAAGTTTTAAGTTACTATGTTCCTCCAGAGATTAAACTACAACACTCAGAAAAACAAAAAATTAAACGGTTCACAGAAAAAAAAAATGTAAGAAGTTTACTCAACTTACTTATAAACTATTCTGTTACACACATATGTATACACACACACAATACACACACACATGTACATGTACGTACATATACACATGTTCATTTTAAAATAAAAAAGCCCTCTTAGAAAACAGACACTAATAGCCTTTATCGGATTATAAATTAACAGTTAACTCTTGAACAATATAAAGGTTAGGAACACCAGTCCTCTGTGTAGTCAAAAATCTGTGTATAACTTTTGACTCCCCCCAAAAATTTAACTACTATTGATTTGAAGCTTTACTGATAACAAAAACAGTCAATTAACATGTATTTTGTAGGTGTATTATACACTACATTCTTATAATAAAATAAGCTAAAGAAAGTGTTATTCAGGAAATCATAAATAAATTTGGAGTACTGTCCTTTGTTTATCAAAAAATATCCACATATACATGGACCTGCACAGTTTAAACCTCTGTTGTTCAAGGATCAGCTATAATTTAAGACTGAATAAATTAATAAAAACTAAGAAAAAGGGCAATCAACATGGAAACATGCTCCCTCAGTTCTCAACTACAAAAAAATCCACTTAGTTTTCAAGTAAGAACTAATAAGCCTGGTGAAAAGCAAGGACACACCATTAAAGGAATCCTAATTGATAAAGGAAAAAATAACTTCTGATGTCCAAGTTAGAAGCCTGGCACACAGATTCAAATAGACCAAGGATTGAGACTTTTTTTTATACCTGGAAGCATTCTAGGTAAGAAAAACCAACAGTTTTCCTAAAGTGGAAACAAACAGCAAAGTTCAATTAGATCTGAAAGAAATCAGTTAAGATTCAAGGAAATAAAGGTATTTCTTTCCATCTAGGTATTTATATTTATTTGGTATTTCAATTACACTGTAATTTATAATTTACATTCAACAATATATGTAAATCCTTGTTTATGTAATATACACACACAGAATATATTTATGTAGTCTTGTATATATTGAAAATACACACTAAAAATTCTTCTAAGATTATGTAAGAATGTCTTTTATATAAAAAGGCATAATTGGAAGCCTTTATTTCCATAAGTGGAAGCACATTATTATTTTTTCTATAATCCATACCCGAAGAGAAACTATTCATTCCACTAGGTGTCAGGTATTAGAATCACAGCAACACTACCCAAGAAAAAGTCAACGGCATTTACAGGAACAGCTCTGCATTTCACAATCTACTAAATGGTGCCAACCACTATGGATTCAAAATGTTATTATATTTTACCTTTATTTTTTTTACTGATAGTGACCCACTCCAAAGAAACATAGAATCCACTTCCTTTCATATCCAATTCTTCTTTCTCTATTCGAAGAAGTAAGGTAGTTACTGAATGTTCTTCAGCATTCATCAGTGAGATGCTGTGAATTATGATAAAAGGATTCCCAAGCTCTTCATTAAACATAATCTGCAAAAAAAATTACACATACAAAAATGTACATATCACACAAATGCAGGCGGCACAGAAGGAATGCACAGAATTCTGACAATACAACAACTAATTTGTATACTATTTATTACAAGGAATAGAAAAATGAAAAAAGCCTTTAAATAAAGGTTGCAGGTTCAAATAACATTCTTTAAAGAAAGAACTTTTGAAAAAATGCCTCTTTGTTTAATAGAGAAAAGTGATCAGTACTCTTGGCTTAAAAACAAGGAAAATAACAAGGCATCCAAGTAGCATAGAAAGAAGAAAGAGAACTAGAAGCAGGCTCCTAGAAAAGGATTCTACAAAAGAGGCCATGAGCTGGTCAATATTGATTCCTTTATCTCTTCTGTCTTGTGTATGATTTATTTCTGCTTTGTTCCTCTTGTTTCTGAATATTGTTCATGTTTATGAACATGTGTGCGCACGTGTGTATGTATGGTTTTTCTTACTGTTTTTGTTTAGTTCTTCCATTTGTTTCTTAAAAGTCTGCAAAGACTTTTAAGAGTCAAAGGAACTGGAGACACCACTCAAACTTTATTTCTCAAAAATAAAAGAGCCCCTTTACATTTAAAAGTTGCAATTCAACAAACTATTTAAATATAATAGTGAAGTGTGTCATTTTAAAAAGCAAATCTAAGTACCATACAGAGACACAAAATCTTAACAAATTCTTTTTCTATCATCAACACAAAATCTAAAGGACTCATTTAAAAGTAAATAAAAAAGGAGATTTTTTTTTAAAAAAGGAGATATTTTAAGATGGTTCACTAAGCAAGATCTTTGAATAAATAAAAAAATAAATGGTTGAAGAAGATATCCAAAATGACAAAAGTTAGCTTTAAAAAAAAAAACAATAACAAAAAACCCTTTATCTGGAATCCTATTGGCTCCTACTTCAAAACCTTGTAAAGAAAAGTGTGTCTTAAAATTAAAAAATGTAAAAAAAAAAAAAAAAGAAAGAAAAGTGTGTCTTAATGTCAATTTCCCTAAGTGTTTAGCACCTCTGCCCAAAGTATTCAAATAGGAGACCTTTGGAATCCATTCTGTGGTCTTCCACAAACAGAAAATAGCAAGAACAGCAAAGAATATCTTGAATACCCAACACTGAGATGATAGATACGTTTTAGTTGTTTGGGTTTTGCTTTTGTTTGGGGGACAACAGGAGACCAAAGGGAGGGAAAAAAAGTAATTTTTGTCAGGTACACGTAGCTAGTTTATTGCTGCCTCCTCTTTTTTCTCTCTCATGTGAGTGAAAGGGACTGGAAGGAGACCAGGGAGTAGATGTGTAAACTTTTATAAATTGTTAGGCTGAAGTTTCCTGTCTCCTGAACAAGCCTAGCAACTCAAGTGTGATAGTGCTGCCAACAGCACCCTCATCATATTAGAGGCAACACACTTGCAAAGCAGGCAGTCTTCCTGTCTCCCTTTATTTCTCTTTCTACACTGCAGTCATCACTGCTCTTACTTGGCCCCTTTATATCCTACTGTACCCCCCAACCATTCCTACCTTTAGCTTCCTCTCTGTTCCACCAATTTCCCCAAAGTCCTAAAGCTCTCCTAAGTTTTTTTCTTAAAGTGATCAATATTCCACAGTATCCCTCCCACCTCGGTTAATGCCCAAGTCCATTCCTGTCCCATTCCCCCTCTACCCAACCAAAACTATTACTAACTGCAAACATCTCTGAAGGTGCTTATAGCACCTTTCATTATAGCAGTGTATACTGAGGAGGGCATGAAGTAAATTTAGATTTTAAAAATATTTAAATGATTTAAAAAATATCACGAAAGGCCTAAAATATGCACCAAGGGGATACACAGAACATAAACCAAATGACTTATAAATCCAAATGAATTTCCTTCTGGCAGAGTATGTGGTTTTATTTTTAAGCTGAAGGTGAGCTGCGTCAGTGCGTCTCTTCCTGCTCAAAACCAACAGAATCCACAGCTTGATAATTCATAAATTCTCATTTCTCTGCCCCTCACTCTCCAAACTCCTTCCAAATGTTTCAGACAGCTATGCTATCTACATACCACACTGCCTCCATAATAGAAAAAAAAAAAAAAAAAGAAAGAAAGAAAGAAAGAAAAAGAAAAAGAAATTACTACTGGAGGCCAAGGAGAAAAATGTCACAGTGTCCAATGAATATTTAAATCTGTGACTACAAAGACCTGCAAAGGCCCCCTACAAACAGACTACTGTTGTTCTGGTTATTTATCATGTTTTTTGTTTAGTTTTTTGAATTATTACAATTTGGTAGTATTCCATTTAATATAACTTAGTAAGAAAGGCAAGCCATTTGGTTCTACAACCTTCCTGGTTTTTCTCAAATAATTAAAACCTGATCTTTGTAGGCATTTGTTGGTCTGATAAAAATATTTCATAAGATATAAATATATTAAGTTCATATTTCTTTATGCAGAACTAAAAGGCCATGTGCTGAGATTTAGACAATAGCAGTATCACAATACACTTATAACTCCGTGTCATTCTTTCCCACCTTCAAAAACTGTGGCTCTATAGAAATTAATTCCTTACTTATTATTACTAAAATTCTAGTCTATCCCTCAGATTTAAAAATGTTACACTGTTTTAAGAAAACTGAAAGGGGGGGCGCCTGGGTGGCTCAGTGGGTTAAGCCGCTGCCTTCGGCTCAGGTCATGATCTCGGGGTCCTGGGATCGAGTCCCGCATCGGGCTCTCTGCTCGGCAGGGAGCCTGCTTCCCTCTCTCTCTCTCTGCCTGCCTCTCTATCTACTTGTGATCTCTCTCTATCAAATAAATAAATAAATAATCTTTAAAAAAAAAAAAAAAAAAAGAAAAGAAAACTGAAAGGGGCAGCCTGGGTGGCTCAGTCATTAAGTGTCTGCCTGTCTGCCTTCGGCTCAGGTCACTGGGGTCAAGCCCAGCATTGGGCTCTCTGCTCTGCAGGAAGTCTGTTTCTCCCTCTCTCACTATCTCTGCTTGTGTTCTTTCTCTTGCTGTGTCTCTCTCTGTCAAATAAAATCCTAAAAAAAGCAAAAACAAGAAAAAGCTGAAATAAAAATAGCATCTTTGAGATTGGCACATTACTATATTTTACAGTATATTCTTCTAAGTAGGGGATACTCTGATAAACTAGTATTTGACCAACGGCAACTTACCAGATAGCTAGCATTGTGGTGCCTTAGAAGTATGCTGGGCCCATAAAGATACCAGCAAATGTGACATGAGTAGAGAAGAAAAGATATTCCAATGTAATTCCTGGAGAACTCTTCATCAAGCAGGAGGCAATGCCAATACTTTATTCCCGCTTTACACATATATAAAGCACTCAGTAGACATTTGCTGAACAAATGACTGCAGTTCTTGATAACTGCAATCACCCCAGATCAAACCAGTTTTGTAAAAGGTATCTATTTATAACTGAATTAAAAATTTCCAAAACATTTTTATTATAAAGATGAAGAAGTCCCACGTAAACCACTGCCAGAAAGAGTAATTTCAAAATCACTAAGGTCTAATTTATATATACTTTCAAGACTTTGCTTAAGTCTAAAAAACAAAAACAAAACCGCACCTCCCATTTTTCAGAAGCACTATTTCCACGTTCACCTGTACCAATGAGATATAATCGTCCAGTTCCATCTGACAAGGTAACCCACGTAGAAGATGTGAAATGGACAGACGCACAAAGACGATTGTCGCATGCTGTCAGATCTGTGGGAAGTCGAAACACTTCTCGTGGTTTTCCTAAAGCAGTGTCCTAAAAAGAAAATTAAACATTATAAATGAATCCTTCCCTCTCCTTGATCCATATGCACACAGAATAAGTATCAGTATAGTGGTTACTCTCTTATTCAAGAAAAGGTGCCTTCCTTTGAGTATGAGCTTTTAACTAATAAAATATGGCAGAAGTGAGTTTGTGACTTCTCAAACTTGGTCATAGTTTCTGTCACATCTTCTATTTTGCTCTCTCTCGAACTGTACATGGTAGACCCACGTGGGGAGGACATAAGGGTTCCTGACAATAACCAGCACCCTGTGAGCTAACTATCTGAAGGCCCTCCTTGACCCTTCAGATCTCTGGGCTAACATCTTGGCTACAACCTCATGAGAAACATTGACACAGAAACCACCTTGCTAAGCCACTCTGACTTCCAACCCACAAAAATTATGAGATGACAAGTATTTATTGTTTCAAGTCACTAAGTGTTGAAGTAAGATATTACAAAGCAAGAAATAACTAATACACTGTAGTAACTTGGTCTTCATTTTTAAGTTTACTTAATGATCAGTATTTTTAATGAACTGGAAATACTACATCATGTTCTATATGCCTCCAAAGACATCCGCCTGTGGTATGAAAACGCTACACTTACAGACTATTAACAGCTTAGGTTACTGTTAGCACATTTTTATTGTATATGTATCCTTAAAATTTAAAACTGTAAGATGGATTGCATCATTAAAATGTCTTATAAAAATATATAAAAAGGTCTACATTTCAGGAAATTAACATCTTATACATCAGATATACTCAATTCAATAATTTATTGTTGTTGCTAAAGTTTGGTTTCCTACAGGCCAAAAGTAATTCTTGACTCATGTATTTCATTCTCTGTTCCTAGAATTACTTAGATAAATGCATATGTTAACAAAATTTAAGTAAACAAAACGTCCTTACCAGCCACAAGTTTTTAAGTGACCCATGTCTCTTTCTAAAGCATCTAGTTTAGCTTTCTTTGAAATGGCACCCTTCCTTCTTTTTGTATTCCTATTTTACTGATTTACATAATACTGATTAAATAATGAAAATATAATGACAAACACAGCTGGCATAAAGTTTTTAGAATGACTATATCTGAGTATTAGCAATGTAAAACTCAACTAGCAGAAATAGCACTGTTATCAGCATAGTACTGAGTAGCCCACTAGCAGTAAACTATGAAGCTTACTGTGGTCTCCAGTCAGTATATTACATGAAGGGAAGAGAGAATATCAGTTATTCCAGTCACTCAATTAAATGGCGGTCAATTAAGAGATATTTTATTGTAGGCTGATGTCTATGTAGGTGTTCAAAACATGATGAGGTATTTCCGATTAGTGAGAAATAAATGGGAGTGGTCAACAAATGCTATTGGGATACTAGAGATGGGGAAAAAATTCTTTCCCTCACAGCACACACAAAACTTCCACATTCCAGATAGATTAATAATCCAAGTGTTTTAAAGAAAAAGAAAGATAACTTGGTTAGAAGATTAATCACATTTTAATTTCAGGGTGGAGAAAGTCTTCCTGTGAAAAATAAAAGACATGTATGAGATAGGGAGAAAAATATTTGCCACAAAAATAACATAGGACCAGTATCTACAGCATATAAAGAACCTTAGCAACTCAACAAGAAATACATGACTATCCAAAAAAATGTTTAAATGGGTAAAGACACGTATAGGAAAACCATGGTTAAAAAAAATTAACCCGAAAAAAAAAAAATCACCTAATACAAGCCCAATCCTATAATAAATCCTTTCTAACATCCTCTTACTAATAAACACTTGGTTCCCCATGGTGTAGTAAAATTAATAAATCCACTATACGTGGATACCCAGCATCTTTGTCTGAAGAACAATGGTGAAGGATGATTAATTGTTAAATATCCATCCTTTGGAATACCAAATAACTGTTAAATATATGGAAGTGGATTTATAATACTGACATGAAGAAGATCTTCAAAATAATAACTGAAAAAAAAATCCAAAATACATACAGTATGAATCCATATATACTGAAACAACAAAATGTTGTGATATGACAGCAGAGTAAGGTGTACACAGACACATGCTGGTATGTTAACAGAGTTTACCACCAGAATGGAAAAAAAGATAGTAGTGTAAATGGCAGTAGGGGAGACTGAAAGTAAGGGGAAGCTTTCCATTTTTGCTTCAAATATACTGTACTTTCTTTTTTTTTTTTACACTGAGCAATTTATGTGCAATATAAATAGTTTAAAAGATATTAATAGGATAAAACAAATGGGACTTCCTCCTCAAAACAGTTGTTCCAAAAGTTTCCAGTGGTCTTCCCCACTACATGCCCTTCATTGAGTCTAATCTAGTGAACCACTCATTATAACAAACGCAGGGCTTAATAAACTTGTTAAATCACTATGGTTCATTTCATATACAATTGCGAATGTGTTTTTAAGCTACTTTCTTTTAAATACAAGGTCACACATAACTGAGATGGCTGGAAGTCTAATTATTAGATAAATGATTTCGATATCCAATAGAATGATTAAGATACTCAAGTATATACATGTAAAGCTAAAAATTAAATTAAAATACAAAAGAAAACAGTGTCTCTCTTATTTAAGTTAAATGATAGTTTAAGTGAAAGAGACCTGAATGTTCCTAATTTTTGAAATCTAATTCTCAAAGGGTACATTTAATTCTAAATGGACTGTATGCAATAAAATACTTTCTTCTGTATATCTTAGAATATTAAATTATTTCTGAATAACCTCTACTGACAGCTTTATAAAGTGTCCTCATAATAATGTTTTATGATTTTGGCATCTATGTCTTTGTCCCACCCAATCATTTTCTTCTTCCAGACAAAATAAGAGGTTAATGTAACTGTTCAAAGCTGCTGAAAATAATTCTGCAGTAACATTTCACAGCTGAATTGCAAAAGAATTAAAACTGCAGTGATGAATGGAACATTTACTGAATAACTACAATGTACAAGCACCGTATAAATAAGGGCTTTGATTCTTTATCATCTAACAATTACAAAATCCTATGAAGCTGAAATCATTATGCACACTTTGAGAGATAAAGAGCTCTGTTCAAAAAACTTAATTCATTTGTCTAGAACTCCATTGATAAGAAAATGGCAGGGCTAAGATTCAAATCCTGACTGACCCCACTTCAGAAGTTGATGGTCTCTTCTGTATTCCACATTTAAAAAAAAATATTTTATTTATTTGATAGAGAGAGAGATCACAAGTAGGCAGAGAGGTAGGCAGAGAGCCACGCAGAGAGAGGGAAGAAGCAGGCTCCCTGCCGAGCAGAGAACCCGATGCGGGGCTCCATTCCAGGACCCTGAGATCATGACCTGAGCCGAAGGCAGAGGCTTTAACCCACTAAGCCACCCAGGGCCCCTGTATTCCACATTTTCTTGAGAAGAAACCACTGCCCAAATTTTTCTAAACACATGATACCTCCTCAGATCTCATTGCAATTTCTAGAATACTCCCAGCAAAAATAGTAAGAACAACAGCACTCTGAATGCACCTACCATATTCAATTTTTCTTCAGGCAAACATACTACATAAAATTTTTAATTAAATTCCTGGGTCAACAAAATATAGTACAAAATTTATAATGTCAATATATTTTATGTAAGTGACATGGAAAATAATATATGAACTATATTTATGAAAACTACCTCTAAATGGGAGTTTGAGGACTCTTGTCACATCTGTAAGAAGACAAGGTTTGAACCGACAAGGTATTTTTCTAATACATTAATGTTTATAGAAAGCACTACCAAAGTTCAAAGGAAAATAGTCAAGAAAAATTAGGTAAGGATGCCATTTACTAGTATTATTACATACTGACATGTAAAATTTTGCCCTTTTAAAAGGAAGTGATCTTTTTCTGGAGAAAGACTTTTTTTTTTTTTTTTTTAAGATTTTATTTATTCATTTGACACAGAGCTCAGAAGTAGGTAGAGAGGCAGGCAGAGAGAGAGGAAGGGAAGCAGGCTCCTTGCTGAGCAGAGAGCCCAATGCGGGGCTTGATCCCAGGACCCTGAGCCGAAGGCAGAGGCTTTAACCCACTGAGCTACCCAGGCGCTCTGGAGAAAGACTTTCATCACTAATAACTATTAAGTTTTTTTGAAAGAAAACTTCCTTTTTCCTTTCTCTTTTTTTGCTAAAGCTTTAAGAAATGATGTTTTATTAAGTAGAATTTGAGTAATGTCTCTATATAAAACTTTTAATAATTCATTAAATACATAACAGTTCAAATAACTTACTCCTCCTTTATTTTTTTCTTTAACCAGGTAAATAACTGGCTCCATATTAAAAAATGCAACTACAGAAAAAAAGGTCAGATTCAGGTTGAGAGATGCTAGTCTGGAGATACTGGCATGCAACACAGCTAGACTAACAAGCAGTTACAGTGTGTTACTCACTCCAAGACACAGCCTCACAAATGTGGGCTTCACACAGAATCCAGTAACTCTCCTCTGATTTTTAAGTGCAACTTGAGGCACCATGAGATGACACACTTCTTTAAGAGAAACAAACTAGTTTTTCAGATAAATGGAAAAATGTTATAACAGAATTCCTTAAATATTGAGAAACAAAACATATTACTTTAAAAGAAACCCTAATACCCTAATAAAAAGGACAAAATAAGAATTAAATTTTATAAACTTTTTTTTGCTTTCCTAAGGCATTTTCCACTTCCTAAAAAGCACTTCCTCCCAACTGACATTTCTTTAAAATTAATTGTAAACTGACAAAATAAACGGACTTCATAGAATGCCTCTATAAACCTGTGTGTTGAACTGCTGCCATCTGCTGGCTCCTGACAGAAATCTCAAGTCTGACAATGCATGGATTTCCTTTCTTGGCCCTACTGCCTTCTCTTTGCCCACAACAGTATTTAGTATGGATTTAACAGGGTGGGAGTATTTGTAAATGAGCCACAGCAAAAGAACCTCTCTGAGATTTGTGCATGTGTGCCTTTGACTCAGGGGGAAAAATCAGACAATAAAATGTCAATATTAGAACAACTTTTCTGCTTTCAAACAAAAGCCGATGTGTACCAGTGGCCAACACTTTCTACCTGCCCACAACACAGAAGTTCAAACAGCAGGTCAGTTTCCTATGTTGCTAATCAGAAAAATAGAAATAAGTATGGTATTCTTCTGCACTGCAGGGGCAGAGTTTCTCAAAACTTGGTCAGTGGACCAAAAGCAAAATCATATGCGGGCCTTGATAAAATGCAGATTCCCAGACCATGACCAACCCTGACATACTGAATCCAAATCTTTAAGAACCATAATCTGAAATTAGTTTTAATCAATTACTCCAAGTGATTCTGATGTGCAATACAGTTTGAAAACCAAAGGCAAAAACTGAATGAAGCAAAACAAATAAAATAAATAAATAAAATAGGAGTGCCTGGGTGGCTCAGTGGGTTAAAGCCTCTGCCTTCAGCTCAGGTCATCATCTCAGGGTCCTGGGATCGAGCCCCCCATTGGGCTCTCTGCTCAGCAGTGAGCTTGCTTCCTCCTCTCTCCCCTTCTGCCTGCCTCTCTGCCTATTTGTATTCTCTGTCAAATAAATAAATAAAATCTTTTAAAATAAATAAATAAATAAGTAAATAAATAAAATAAAATAACCCCAGACATGGTTCTTTAAAAACAAAATAATAATAAAAATACCCTTCTAAAGTTTGATTAAGGAAAGGAGAAAATATAGAGAAAGGAAAAAGAGAGAGGAGATAATCTTAAGAGCATAAAACATGCAAATATACAGGAACAAATCTGAAAAGAATAAGAAGAAATGAGTAATTTTCCCTAGCTAAAAAGTATATTATAAAATTACCAAAGAAACTGTTTAGCTAAACCAATTACCAAAGAATCAGCTGGATAAGTAATTAGAAGACTTATCACTGAAAACAAAAGAGTATATAATAAAATAGGTTCAAACAGGATCTTTATTTAACATATAAGGAAAGGGTCATTCCAGTCCTAAACTGTTCCAATTCCAGAAAGTTCTCCAATTCCTTTAAAGAAGTGAGTAAAACATTAATGAAAATTTGACAGATATCACCAAAAACAAAATGAACAGTATTAATTTATAAAAATAAATACAAATATATTACACATATATAAAATATGTGTTAATTAACTTCATGTTATCAGTAAGGTTTCTGATCAACAGTAAGCTATTAAGTTTTGGGAATCAAAAGTTGTACTTTTCTACTGCAAATTTTTGATTGTCCAATGGGGGGAGGGGTTTAGTGCTCAGATTCCCAGTATTGTTCAAGGGTCAACTGTCATTCATATTCTGCTGTGAATTAGTAAATTAGAAGAAACTTTATTTTGTATGCTGTAGCATTCCCAGTGCCTATGATAATGTGTAACATATAGTAAATATTCACTAAATATTTTGAAGGTCAAGTGAATAGTATAAATTAGACTATGACTTTGGCTCTATAAGTCAGTATTAGAGAATTTCCAGATTTTAGATTTGTCTTCCCAAACAAAATATAACAGAATCTAAAAAATGGACATGTATAGTCATATAAAGATAATACACTGCACATGTATGCATATAGGGCACTTGGCTTGTATGTACACACTATCCAAACAGGTAGTGCACATAGAGTGTACGTGTAATTATGTCTTTAATAAGCCCATAGGTAAACAGACTAAACTAAACAAGAAACTGTAACTTGTTATTCTAAAATGTCCCTAGAAGTCAGAGAATAGGTCAGAAATAGGTTTCAAAAACACTAGTCTTTGCCCTTATTCCATGTCAAATAAGTTATCTTAATAAAATTATGATATTTGATTTCCTGTGAAAACTTTCCAACAGAAAACTATAAGCAATGTGGATTGACCAGTCCACATTGCTTATAGTATTTCAAATGTTGTCATTAAACTTTCCTTCCACATTTCCAATCAATCTTGTGATTTAAATTGGTTATAATATTCCAAATCATGATTATTAACAAGTGAACTGATAAAACCAAGCTGTTGGCCCAAAACTGTGACCCTATCCACAACCGTCTCCCAGCCAAGCACAGTTAGAACTAAAATGAATCAAAGAATCAATCTTTCTTTTTAACATTACTCTTCGCTTAACACAGAATAACATGACTGTTCCTCCCTCCCTTCAAAACCTGGCCTCTGCCCACCTTGCTATCCTCCTCTCCAACCATAGCCTGCATACTGTTTAGGTCCTCCCATACATACTCCATGTTTTAGCAAATCAAGCTAGAGTACCTATAGTACACGCACATGCCTGTGGAAGTTTGCTGAATGTGCCTCTTAAATCAGGGGCAGACATAGCTGCCTCAATCTGCATAGCAAACTAATTGATCCTTCAAAATTCTGTTAAGGTGACATCTCTTCTGAAACTTCTCTGAACACTTCATCTTTCAACATTTATCATTTCCTTCTCCATACTATGTTTATATCTTATCCCTCCTTCCAATGTTACATGTTACCAATTTATCTGTATATGTGGCCACAAAGCACATAAAGCACATGACAGCATTTAATAAACATTTGAAGAGAAATAAATACTTATTCACGACGTGGATGGAACTAGAGCGTATCATGCTTAGTGAAATAAGTCAATCGGAGAAAGACAACTATCATATGATCTCCCTGATATGAGGACATGGAGAAGCAACATGGGGGGGTAGGGGGATAGGAGAAGAATAAATGAAACAAGATGGGATTGGGAGGGAGACAAACCATAAATGACTCTTAATCTCACAAAACAAACTGGGGGTTGCTGGGGGGAGGTGGGATTGGGAGAGGGGGTGCGGGCTATGGACATTGGGGAGGGGAGGCGAACCATAAGAGACTATGGACTCTGAAAAACAACCTGAGGGTTTTGAAGGGTCAGGGGTGGGAGGTTGGGGGAACAGGTGGTGGGTGATGGGGAGGGCACGTTTTGCATGGAGCACTGGGTGTTGTGCAAAAAGAATGAATACTGTTACGCTGAAAAAAAAATAAATAAATAAAAAGGGAAAAAAAAAAAAAAAAATTTATCTATCTCACTAAACCAGACTCACACCTGAGCCTGAAGAAGAAATAATAAGAGAAAAATCCTATCAAGAAAGAAAAGCCTGGGTAGCTCAGTTGGTTAAGCGACCAGCTCTTGATTTCTGCTGAGGTCATGATCTCAGGGTTCTGAGATCGGGCCCCATTTAGGGCTCTCTGCTCAGCAGGGAGTCTGCTTGAGGATTTTCTCTCTCTCCCTCTGATCCTCTTCATACACACATGCTTGCTATCAAATAAATAAATAAATCTAAAAGAGAGAGAGAGAATGTGAAAAAGAATGCAAAGCCAACTCCAAAGGATAAGAACAGGCTTTAAAACAGCTATTGTTATTTCTTTTTTTTTTTTTTTAAGGTTTTATTTATTTATTTGACAGAAAGAGATCACAAGCAGGCAGAGAAGCAGGCAGAGAGAGAGAGGAAGGGAAGCAGACTCCCCGCCAAGCAGAGAGCCCGACACGGGGCTCAATCCCAGGACCCCGGGACCACCACCCGAGCTGAAGGCAGAGGCCTTAACCCACTGAGCCACCCAGGCGCCCCAGCTGTTGTTATTTCAATAAACATCCTGACCATGCCTTCTGCTGGATGGCAGGATTATAGAAATATAAGAAAAACCCAGGGCCTAGACCAAGGGTTGGCAAACTATACTCAATGACCTAAATCTGGACAATGTCATTTTTAAAAATTAAGTTTTATTGAAATGCAGTCACACTCACTCATTTACATAGTGTCTAATGCTGTTTTCTTTTTTTCTTTCTTTCTTTTTTGAAGATTTTATTTATTTATTTGAGAGGGAGAGGGAGCATGAGGGGGAGAAGGTCAGAGGGAGAAGCAGACCCCTATGGATCTGGGAGCCCGATGTGTGACTTGATCCTGCGACTCCGGGATCATGACCTGAGCTGAAGGCACTTACTTAACAACTGAGCCACCCAGGTGCCCTCTAATGCTATTTTCATACCACCATAGCAAAACTGACCAGTCATGACATAAGACTGTCTAGACTACAAACCCTAAAATATTAATAATCTGGCCCTGTGCAGGAAAGGTCTGCCAACCCTTGGCCTAGAAGGAATTCAAAGTATACACAAATCTGACGGCCAATGGTTTGGATATTCCTGGAGGCACAAAGGGAGGATGTCAGGGAATGCTTACTAGATGAGATGGGACTTAAGTCTAACTACCATATGACCCAGTCATTCCTCTTTTGTGTATTTATCCAAAAAAAATAAAAACACTAACTTGAAAAGATTTATGTACCCCTATGTTCACTGAAGTATTATTTACAAGAGCTAAAATATTAAAACAAACAAAACACACCTATGTCCATCAATATAAGAGTGGATAAAGAAAATGCATTTTATAAAATTTTATTTAGCCATAAAAAGGAATGAAATCCTGCAACTGCAACAACATGGATGCACCTTGAGGGCTTCAGGCTAAGTGAAATAAGTCAGAGAAAGACAAATACCATATGATCTCATTTATATGTAGAATCTTAAAAAAATATCAGACTGATGCTTCTGTAGATGCAATGTAGAACTGCGCTAGAAGGAGCCAGGAATACTCAGGAAGCTATTATTATTCTGACTATTTCAAGCAAATACACTAACAATCTATTGTGGAATTTACAACATGAAATAAAATACAGGACAAAAATAGCTTGAAGGGTATAAGAGAAGTAAAAGGAAATATATTATTGTAAAGTTTTTATAGTAAAATATTAATTAGAGGAAGACTATGATAAGTTAAGGATGAATACTATAAAATCTGTATTATCCATTAAAATAATAATACAGAGGGGTTTATATAAAAACCAAAAGAGAAAATTAAATGGAACTTTAAGAAAATTTGCTTAATCCAAAAACAAGAACGAACAGGGATAAAAAAAGAATAGATGGGACAAACTGAAAAGACAGCAAAATGGTAACATAAACCCAACCATATCAGTAATTACATTAAATATAAATGTACCAAGCCCTTCAATTTTAAAGAACAGATTGTCATGCTAGATACAAAACAAGACCCAACTATATGCTCTTCACAAGAGACGTACTTTAAAAATAACAACACTGCCGTGTCAGGATGGCTGATTGGTCTAAGTCATCAGGCTCAAAACAACAATACTGATAAACTGAAAGAAAAAGGGTAGAAAAATATGAATATTACTAATTTTAAAAAAAAAGCCAGCATACCTGCATTAATACCAGGAGATTTCAAGACAAAAATCATTCCCAGAGTCTAGAGATGGAGGGGCATTTCATAATGCTAAAAGGATAAATCCATAGCAGACAAAATGTCTGTACCCCAATTAACACAATTAAACATACAAAAAGCAAGAACTAAAGGAAAAATAGACAAATCCATTGTCATAGACAGGGCTAACACTTCATGTTAGAAAAAAAAACAGACATGAACAGTTATTTGAATATTGAACAATGAGTAGTTGCTCACTGGTGGGAATGGAGTGGAATACTTAGGTGTAACAGGAACAAAGGCAAAAATTAAAACAGAATAGAGTTTTATATAGATTAATGATAGGAATGATTCTATATATTAAAAACTGTATATGTATACCTCAATTCTCTGGATATCAGATTAAAAATGAAAATTAAGAATCATATTTATTGGACAATCCCATTATAGATATTTTTCTTACCAGCATTACTGTTAAATTCATAACTCTTCCAAGATTATCAATGTAGTAGACGCTGTCCTGATACCACGAATCACAGTGTAGGTAATTATACATTCCAAAAGCATGCATGTGTTCCAGTGTATATTGATCATCTCGAAGTTTTACTTCTGCCACAGCTGAAATATAAGAAAAATAAACATCAAAGATTTTGTCTCAAGATTTCTTTCTGCAGAATGCTTACAAGGTGAAGAAATCACAGAATGCTAATCGCAAAGGCCTTTGGGACAAATTTACTATATTATTCATTCTAAAACAATTTCTAGGCACTGTGCATAGAGGATAAACAGTAAGTAAAACTGAACCATCCCTGACAGTAGCTATGAGAGAGACAGGGCTTTTCATGCCATTAACTTTTCCTTTAGGCACCTCTTCCTCGCAGTTATGAATTTAAAAGCAGAGAATTCTAAAATTTAAGATCTCCTGTCTTTTGGGCAAATATTACGTCTATTTTATAGAGAATTCTTACAGTTTTTAAAATGCTTTTACCTCGAAACAACATGGGACCTGGGAAAGATACAAACCATAAGAGACTCTTAATCTCAGGAAACAAACCGAGGGTTGCTGGGGGTGGGGGGAGGGAGAGGGTGACTGGGTTATAGACACTGGGGAGGGTATGTGCTATGGTAAGTGCTATGAATTTTGTAAGACTGATGAGTCACAGACCTGTACCCCTGAAGCAAATAATACATTATGTGTTAATTTTTAAAAAATGCTTTTACCTCTATTATATCTTTCCTTTCTTAATACACATTAAGAAATAAAGAGATTTTTTTTATTATTTCATTAAACAATTATGGAAACAAAGGTAAGCACAAATGGTGATTTCGCCAATGTTTTCTCACATCTTTCTCAAGGGTACAGAACAAAATAGTCTACCTGGAATAGAAACAAGGTTTCCTAGTTAAAGAACACGGTTTTCCACTAGAGCATTAGTGATTTCCTAATTTTATTTTTACTTTTTTCCACTTGTATTGTGATGTAGCTGGCATATAACACTGTATAAGTTTATAATGACTTGATATATGAACGTGTTGTGAAATGATTACCACTGTAAGTTACTGCACTTGATCTTAGCCAAAAGGCCGAGAAGCGATTACCACTGTAAGTTACTGAACACATCCATCACCTCACATAGTTATTTTTTGTGATGAGAACTTTTTTTTTTTTAATATTTTATTTATTTGAGAGAGACAGTGAAAGAGAGCATGAACGACGAGAAGGTCAGAGAGAGAAGCAGACTCCCTGTGGAGCTGGGAGCCTGATGCGGGACTCGATCCCGGCACTCCGGGATCATGACCTGAGCTGAAGGCAGTGGTCCAACCAACTGAGCCACCCAGGTGTCCCGTGATGAGAACTTTTAAGATCTACTTTCTTAGCTACTTCCATAATTTTTTTTTTAAGTATTTATTTATTTGGCAGAGAGCAAGAGAACCAGTGAGTGCACACAGAAGTAGGGAGAACAGCAGGCAGAGAGAGAAGCTGGCTCCCTGCTGAGCAGAGAGCACAATGTAGGGCTTGATCCCAAGACCCCAGGATCATGCCTGAGCCGAAGGCAGACACTTAACTGACTGAGCCACCCAGGTGCACCTACTTCCATAATTTTAATCTATTAAATGTGAACTCTGCTTCCTTCTTCCTTCCGTCATACGCAGAAAGGAACCCTTATAAATCAGGACTGCCCATGACTTAGAATTAATTTCTAATGACAGGAAATATTTAAGGAAACTCTGCTGGGCCAATACCTTACCTTAATACAAAACTCAACTTACAGGTAAATAAAAAATTTAAAAATAAAAACAACAGAAAACTCAACTTACGTATTCTAATTTTTTTTTTCCATACTGTTTATTGGTTCCTACTTCTATAACCTGCCTTGAGTCCTGGCTGACTTATATTCATTCACTGATTTATTTGGCAATATTTTAATAGGCACCATTGATACAATGATGAGCAAAAAGCACAGAATCTTTTTACCACTTATGATTTAGTGAGGAAATGGACATTAGTCAAATAATCACAAAAGTTAATATATAATGAAACTGTGATAAATGGTGGGAAGAAAAATTACCAGGTACCATGAGAACAAATAACACTGGGCACTGTTCTGTGGAATAGGGAACTGATGAAAGATTTCAGAAATTTAAGCCAAGTTAGTAAGGATAAAGTTAGCTCATGAAGGAATATATCTACACACACACACACACACACACACACACACACAGAGGCAGAAGGAAAAGCAGGTTCAAAGAACCAAGAGAAGGCCAAACTGGTGGAAATACATAGCACCATGGAGATCTGTAAAAGAAAAGGCTTCAGACAAACAAAGCTAGAGAACTGGGCAGGAGCTGGATCATGAAAGGCCCTGTCTTCATCAATAAAGTTAATGTAATTGGGGGCGCCTGGGTGGCTCAGTGGATTAAGCCGCTGCCTTCGGCTCGGGTCATGATCTCAGGGTCCTGGGATCAAGCCCCGCATCGGGTTCTCTGCTCCGCGGGGAGCCTGCTTCCTCCTCTCTCTCTGCCTGCCTCTCTGCCTACTTGTGATCTCTCTCTGTCAAATAAATAAATAAAATCTTTAAACAAAAAAAAAAAGAAAAAAAAAGTTAATGTAATTGACTTAAGTTTCCAAGCAGGAGAGCAAAGTTCAGATTTGAATTTATAAAGAGATTACTTACCACTACAGTATGTAAAGCAGACTGAAGCAAAGCAAGGTAAAATCCAGTGTAAATATTAATAAAAGGAAAGCTCACTAAAAATACAGTGGAGAGGCTAGCAGGGGGAACCCTACTACCCAACATCATTTACAGGAAGTACTGTTAATTACAGACCCCAGCAGAAGAATATCCAATAGGAGAGAATCACCAATTAGAGACTCCAACAGGGATAAGATGTACACTGTATGCATCTCCTACAAGAAATGCACTACTCCTGCAAGTCTTTTAATGAGAAATCAACATTAACCTGTACTCCTGCTCTTCAGTTGACTTTCATCCAAACAACTCCTCCCAACTTCCTCATTCTTCTCCATAGAATAACATTCCTCTCCTTTGTTTGCTGGGCTTGCCTAAGGTTTTCCTATGGCTTGTATGTCCCGAATTGCAATTCTCTGATATCCCCAAATAACTCCATTGTTGATAAAATAACTTCGCTGTTTTATTTTTACGGTTAACACATTAGAAAGTTGTTGCAGTCATCTTGGTAAAGGATGACTCACTGAAGTTTGGAGGCATCTCAGGGGTAAAATCATCACTTTATCATAGATCTGATGAAGGTTGAGGTAGCTGCTATTTATAATTTAAGAAAGTATTTATTTTATAAGGAACACTTAGAAATACATATTCCACTGATTAGGAGGAACAATCAATTCTTGGTTTTCTAGCACCACAGTGTGGATGAAACTCAATACTGCAAGACATATGCATGGTAACATAATGACCCAAAGTAATAATATTAGAGGAAGATATGACAATTACATTTTCTTCATAGTTGTGCCAAAGACCCTGAGCAATCCCAAACAAACCAGAGACTTCTTAGCCCTCTGCCTTATTACAATATCTCATCTGTGAACATAAGGTTCTAGAAAATCATTATTAGGTGACCATAATATAGTCTGTTTCCTGTTGTTGAGTTTGGACAAGATAATTTACTAATTTATTAGGACACAGAAATGAGCATAGGGTATGTTACATACTTAATAATTTGTAAAAGTTTGTTAGTGTATAGAAAAAGCTGCGTCTTTGGCCTCAAATGAGAAAGTAAAAGTTATCATTGCATTTTTCATGTTAACCATCTTGAGTTCATAAAAGGAGAGGCAGAACAACTGAAAGGAAAAAGCAGTGTCCACAGAGTAATGAACTTAATCACTAGCAGAGCTGCTCTTCCATAGAGCGTCCTAAGAAAGGAGGCAAAGAAAAAGGAGTCTCAAATTTCTGCTGGAATCTTGGAAACGGTGGAAAAAGGGGAACCTCTTTAACAGAGGGCTAAGAAGCCAGAGTAGTAAATATTTTATTATTTAATATTATCTTTCATTGGAAATAAAAGAGCTTTGCTAAACAAAAATCTTTCTTGGGGCACCTGGGTGGCTCAGTCGTTAAGCATCTGCCTTCCGCTCGGGTCATGATCCCAGGTCCTGGGATCAAGCCCCACATCAGGGCCCCTTCTCAGTGGGAAGCCTGCTTCTCCTTCTCCCACTCCCCCTGCTTGTATTCCTTCTCTTGCTGTCTATCAATAAATAAAATCTTAAAAAAAAATAAAAAAAAAACTCTTTCTCTACTAGTCTTTTTAAAAGAACTTAGGACCCAACAAGAAGAAAATCTCCCTTAATTTTCCCCTAGATTTCTCATAAAACATGTATGAAACTTGAAAAACCTACAGCTTCTCATTCACAAATTCTTTACTGAATGTCTACTACATGTACTGTGCTTGGCAATGGACATACACTGGTTAATATAAAACAGACATGATCCTTGTAATGGTGTTAATAATGGTTACAATTACTGCTTCTTGTCCTTTCAAAATACACTGTTGTGTTGAGCCACGTGAAATTGCCAATATTCAACTCTTTCAACGCCGATTAAATATGATTCGTTCTAATACCTATATAAGCGGAGTTCATAGTTTTAAAAAAGCGGGGATAGAAACAAAGAACATTAAGACATTAACTTACAAAGGCCACGTCTTAGGCAATTTATCTTCTAATAATAAGTCTCTTCACTTAGTTACTGAGTTCTCTATTTGTGTAAAAAGATGTAAAAAAAGAGTACAGTCCCATCTCCTTTATCTGCCAGGGATATGTCCTAAGATCCCCAGAGGACGCCTGAAACCACAGATAGTGCTAGCCCTATATATACTTTTTTTCTTATACATACATACTTACCAATAATAAAGTTTAATTTATAAATTAGGCCTAGTAAGAAATTAACAGTAACTAATAATAAAATAGAACAGTTACAGTAATACCCTGTCATAAAAGTTACACGAATGTGGTCTCTCTCTCTCAAATAGTGTACTCACCCTTCTTCCAGTGATAATGTGAGATAATGAAATGCCTATGTGATGAGATGAAGTGAGGGGAATGACGTGGGCATTGTGATGTTAGACTACTACCAATCTTCTGACAATACGCCAGGAGGAGGATCACCTGCTTCTGCATGGCAGCTGACATGGGTAACTGTAGACAGTGAAACTGAAACTGGATAAGGTGTAACTACTGCACAAGTCCATGCTATGAGCTCTGAAGTAAGATTTACGAAACATAACAGAACTAGAATTCAGAGCATTGCTCCCACTAACCTATTTTATACAATGCTTCTGCACAAATTAACATAGTCATCCACCTCTCTTCCCCATATTTTCTACCCTAAGAGCAGATATGAATTTTACAGTAAATGCTACATAAATCTAATGGTTACATAGCTCTTCTTCTCTTTACTCTGACTACAGGCTAAACCTTTACCAGCTTTTACTCTCCCTCCCCTGAAGTAAAGAGTCCAGAGACCACATAGATCAGAAAAAGCATGAGCTTTGGAGTCAGCTTTGCCACTGTCAAGTAGTTTTATTGTAACTAGCCTTTCTACCCTATCTCCATATCTGTAATGAAAATTAATAATACTTGTCCTATAAAACTATTGATAAGCTTAACCTTAAACCATGTTAAGTATTTGCTGTATTACACATAAGAAGAAAAAGAAGTTTTGATATCTCTGTTTCTCTTCTCCTGTCCAAGGTTAATTCTCACACAATTGTTCATTATTCCATTCTCTCCTACTTCTTCTAGATTAAGAGGGAAGTTTGGCACTCACACAAGGCTGGGAACTATGACTGTTTCCAATAGTTAGAATGGAGAAAACACCTAATTCAAGGGATAATGGGTAAAGTACACAGAAAACTTTTGTTTCAGTAGTGAGACAAACTGAACACTGCTCCAGACCAGCCTAACATATCATAAAACACTAAATGAAATTAATCTGTTTCCAGTAACTCAACTGCATCCCAGAATAAAGCGGACAAAGTTTATAAGAATTCAAATCTATCCTATGGCCAAAAACGTAAAATTCACAATTTCTAGCATCAGTCAAATACTACTATGCGTACAGAGGGAAAAAAACCAAAAACCATAATGAAGAGAATAATCGATCAACAGCTCAACATAACTGACAGAGAAGTTATAATAAGCAGAACAGAACACTGAAAGTTATTAAAGTGCGTTCCATATGCTCAAAACAATAGACACGAAAAACTTAAAAAGAAACTATAATATCTATAATGAAAAATACAAGTAACGGGATTAATAACAGGTTAGACATTGCAAAAGAAAAGATTAGTGAAGGTAAAGGCATGAAAATAAAAATTATCCAAAATAAAACATGGGGGAAAAAAAGAACAGAAAGACACACACAAATCAAGAGTACTGATGAGCTGGGATCAATTTCCAGCAATCTAAAAATAGGCAACTGGATTTCTAAAAAAACAAAAACAAAAACAAAAGTGAAAGAAATAATGGCTGAACACTTTCCAAAATGGAAAACTATAAACCCACGGATCTAGACAGACCAACAAAATTCAAAGCACAAGACTCATGAAGAAAACCACATAATCAAACTGCTCAAAGCCAATGTAAAAGAGAAAAAAGACATGTCATGTATAAAAGAATGAAGACTGGAAAAAGCATTTTTCCATCAGAAACAAAAGCAAGAAGACAGTGAGGCAACATCTTTAAAATATAGCTGACCTTAGAATGACACAAGGTTTAGGAGCACTGACTGGTATACATTAAAAAATTCACCTATATCTTTTGACTCTCCATAAACCAGAAATCTCACCAATAACACAATTAACACATATTCTGTATATATATTATACACTGTGTTCTTACAATAAAATAAGCTAGAAAAAAGTGCTAATAAGATAATCATAAGGAAGAGAAAACACATTTATGGTCTGTACCGTATTTATTAAAAAAAAAATCCAAATATAAATGGACCTGCATATTTTAAACCCATATTATTCAAGGATCAAACGTATTGAAAACAAAAAAGGTATCAACTAGAATCCTACACATGCCAAAAATGTCTTTTGAAAACATAAATATAATAGCATAAAGGCCAGAAAGAAAGAAACAGAATTATAGGGTCTTATATTACAAGTTAAGTAGTGTAACATTATTTCAATGTATCATGCAATAAGTTAAAGATTCATACCCTTAACCCTAAAGGAACTAGTAAAATAACAAAGGGTTATAGCTAATAAACCAACAAATGTGATAAAAATGATTTCATAAGAAAACACTCAATCCAGGGGCACCTGGGTGGCTCAGTGCGTTAAGCCTCTGCCTTCAGCTCAGGTCATGATTTCAGGGTCCTGGGATCGAGCCCCGCATTGGGCTCTCTGCTCAGTGGGGAGCCTGCTTCCCCCTCTCTCTCTGCCTGCTGCTCTACCTACTTGTGATCTCTCTCTCTGTAAAATAAATAAATGAAATTTAAAAAAGATAATCCAAAAGAACATTAAAAAAATGAAAATGGACTTTTTTTTTAATTTTGTAAAAAAGGGAAAATTTCGTTTTCCCAAACACTAGATAGGACAAACAGAATAACAATCCCAAGATGAAAGACCCAAACTAACAAAATCAATAATCAAATCAAATGTAAACAGTCTAATTAAAAGGCAGAGATTGTCAGGTTGAATAAAAAAGCAAGTCTCAACTATTTCTGCCAATAAGAAATACATGTTAAATACTAAAACACAAACAGGTCAAAACTTAAAAGATGGAAATAAATAAATACACACAGTATGATAACACTTAGCAAAAGAAAGCCTGAGTGACTATTTTAATATCAGAGAGGTTTCAGAGCAAAGAATATCACCAAGAATAAGGGTTATTTTTTAATGATAAAGGTGTCAATTTATTAAAAGGGCAAAATATTAGTGTTTATGCAACATAACAGAGCTTTTTTTTTTTTTTTTTTTTTTAGGATTTTATTTACTTATTTGAGAGAGAGAAACAGTGTGAGAACAAGCAGGATGAGGGGCAGGGGAGAAGCAGGCTCTCTGCTGAACAGGGAGCCTGATGTGGGGCTAGATCCCAGGACTCTGGGATCATGACCTGAGCCTGACTGACTCAATTAGGTTTAACTGACTTAGCTGCCCAGGTGCCTCCATAACAGAGCTTCAGAATATATGAAGCAAAAATGACAGAACTGCAAGGAAAAAGAGAAAAATCCACAATGAAAGAGATTTCAATATCCTTCTCCCACACAAGCACAAACTAAAAGTAATTATGCTGACTAAAAGTGAGACAAAAAAGAATACATACTGTATAATTCCATGTATATAAAACTCTAGAGAATGCAAGCTAATCTATCATGACAGAAAGCACAGCAGCAGTCGCTTAGGGACTGAAGTGGGTATGCGGAGGAACAGAGGGCCAGTTACAAAGGCCACAGCAAGTGTTGAGGATGAGAGCTAAACTTAATATCTTGATTATAGTGAGGACTTCAATGATTGTGTATTTATGTCAAAGTCTGCCAACCTGTACACTTAAATACGTGCAGTTTATTGTCAATTATCCCATAAACCTATTTAATGTGCATGGGTGATATAAAATCATCTATTATTCACCAGGCATGCTCCAGGCCTAGAAGTAAAGCACTGAAAGATGGACATTGGAACTGTCCATAACAAAACCAACAGTCTTAAAAGAGAAAACAGAAACCAAATGCTACAAAGTATGATAAAGTTTATGACCAGGCACAGTAGGAAAGCAGACTACAGATTCTAATTTGTATAAATTCTGTAGTATAGAGTCTAACTAGGTAGTCAAGAAAGGAATCTATAAGTAACATTTAAACCAAGATGAACAAATGGAGTATGAGTTAGCTAGGTAAAATACAGGGGGGAAACATATACAAAAACAGTTACACAGTGAAGAGTAAGTATAGGGAAAAAAATATGTTGACAATCCCTAACTTAAATTGGTTCAACTTGGGATTTTTTGACTTTGCAATGATGCAAAAGCAATACATACTCAGTAGAAACTGCACTTTTGAATTCTGATTTTTTCCCAGGCTAATGATCATGCAGTAGGATATTACTGGTGATGCTGGGCCATGGCAGCAAGGTACAGCTCCCAGTCAGGCACATGACTGGTCATGAAGGTAAACAAACCATTCACTTAAAACCATTCTGTACCCATACAACAATTCTGTTTTTTACTTTGTATTCAATAAACTCCATGAGATTCAACACTGTATTATAAGCTAGACTTCGTGTTAGATGATTCTGCCCAACTCTAGGCTACTGCAAGTGTTCCGAGCACACTTAAGGTAGGCTAGGCTAAGTTATGATGTTAGGTAGATCAGATGTATTAAATGCATTTTTCAAATTAAGACATGTTTGTCTTGACAAAACCCCACTGTAAGTGAAGGAAGACCTGTATAAGTTAAATGTCCAGATTTGGAATTGCTGGTTCAAAGGACAATCACAGTTTTATGAAAAAGGGGTTTTTGCTTAATTCTCTGGAATACACAAATTGACAGTTATTGTTTATGTAGCAAAGGGAACTTCAGAAAAATTTACTAACATTATTTAAAACAAGAGGATAGAAATAAACTAGTATTTTGAGCTGTTTGAAACCAGAGCACATCGTTATCCTCACATCCTAAATGCACTACTTCACACACCATCCACTAAGGTTTTGCTAAATTAATGCATAAAAGAAATCAAATTGCCAAGAGAAACTCCTCAGTATTACCTCACTGTCTCTAGAAATGACAGTTTTTAAAAGAATTAAATCTCCATCATCTTCCTCAGGTAACAATTCTTTTTTTTTTTTTTTAAGATTTTATTTATTTATTTGACAGAGAAAGATCACAAGTAGGCAGAGAGACAGGCAGAAAGAGAGGAGGAAGCAGGCTCCCTGCGGAGCAGAGAGCCCCATGCGGGGCTCAATCCCAGGGCCCTGAGACCATGACCTCAGCCAAAGGCAGAGGCTTAACCCACTGAGCCACCCAGGCGCCCCTTAGGTAACAATTCTTAATGCAAGCCCCTCAACATGAACTACTCCAAACTGGTCTCCCCATCTCTATTCCTCCAATCTTCCCAATTCAACCTCCACAAAAGGTAAGATTAGACCATCAATCTCTCAATCTGTTTCTTCTCTACACCTAAAACCCTAAATGGCACCTCATCACCTCCAACTGTGCATCCCAAACACAGACTCCAAAACCAACAACAGTGAAAAGAGGAGAGAACAAGACAACTTAGTGAGTTGTTAATAAAGTTAATGTATTCAATTTAGAGATATTGGAAGAGTTTGCTTCCGGCTTTTTTGATGTTAAAATATCCTTTTGCTTATGAAAGAATGGGTGAGGACATCAGTTTTTAAGAAACATCTCCATTTAGGAGCTAGTTTATCAAGCCAAGCAAAACAAGTCAGTCACAGCAAGACAAATACCACGATTTCACTAAATGTGGAATTTAGGAAACAAAACAGATGAACATAGGAGAAGGGAGGAAAAAAACAGGGAGGCAAACCATAAGAGACTCCTAACTATAAAGAACAAACTGAGGGTTGCTGGAGGGGTGGTGGGTGGGGCATGGGCTAAAATGGGTGATGGACATTAAGGAGGGAGGATACTTGTGATGAGTACTGGGTGTTTTATGTAACTGAAGAATCACTGAATTCTACTCCTGAAACCAATATTACACTATATGTTAGCTAACTAGAATTTAAATATAAAATTAAAACAAACAAAAAGAAACATCTCCACTTAGCAAATTAAAGAGTTGACAAATCTTTGACAGCTGAGCTTTACTTTTCATTTTAAGGGCCCGAGAAAACATCTGGGAAACACTGACTTATCCATGTGGATAAAGTCCACAAGGCAAACCTCACCTATTTTTCTTAGTGTTCTCTACTTCCCCAGATTTTTTGCTGCAGCTATACAGGACTGCAGTGGGTCCTACACACTACCTACTTACTCTCTCCCATTGTTCACACTTTCTCAGGAATGGAATGGCCCCAATAACAATGCCTTTTCTTCACTCACTTGATTTAGCACTAGGGATAGAGCAGTGAACAAAAGAAACATTACTGTCTTCATGGAGCTCACAGTCTAGTGGAGGAAAAAGGATATCAAATAAATATAAAATTAAAAACTACGATGATACCACTTTACAGAGAATGGAAGGAAGGAGAATGGAATGGCGGGAAAGCTAGTCAATAAACTACTATAGGGAAAGCTAGTCAATAAACTACTATAGGGGCGCCTGGGTGGCTCAGTGGTTTGGGCCGCTGCCTTCGGCTCGGGTCATGATCTCGGGGTCCTGGGATCGAGTCCCGCGTCGGGCCCTCTGCTCGGCGGGGAGCCTGCTTCCCTCTCTCTCTCTCTGCCTGCCTCTCTGTCTAACTTGTGATCTCTCTCTGTCGAATAAATAAATAAAATCTTTAAAAAAAAATAAATAAAATAAACTACTATAGTTTAGGTAAGAGATAACTGTGATTCGGAGAACGGTAGAGCCAAGGAGAAGTCAAATCTTGAGCTGACTATATTGCTGACAGACTGAAGAGAGAGACTAAAAGAAGAAATACTCCATAATTCCAACATAAGCAACTACATATAGACTAGAAAAATAGGCCCAATTTTTTACGCCTCCCTGGATCTATACCCTTTCCTACGAGCTTGCTACACGGACCTGAAGGCTTGTTTATATGGCTTGTTTGGACCAATGGGACAAGAGCAAACTTACTCCACGCCAGTAGCTTGAAAAAGTGCCTGTGCACTGTTACTTTTCTCTTGGATTAAGCCTGGGCTAAACTGCTAAAAATGAGAGACCACACAGAGAAGAGTTAAGCAAAGACCATCTGAAATAATCTTATTGCAGTCTACAGCCAGAGAACCCCCCAAACATATGAGGAAGTCTAGCCAAGATGAGCAGAGCCACCAAGCAGATCCATAAGTGAACAAAGATGCAGGAATGAGTCCAAGCCACTACTAGAAGAAACACCTACCTGACTTGTAGACTTATGAGCAACAGTAACTGCTTACTCTTTTGAGCCACTGAGTTTTTAATGCACAAACTAAACATACTCGTATCAATTACTGACATGGAGTGGAAGAAGGAAAAGAAGGGAATGAAAGAAAAGCTAAGCTCATTTTATCTTAACCCAGTAAACTCTTACTTCTTCAAAACTCAACTTAGGTATCAACTCCTCCAGGAAGCCTTCCCAGATCCCCCTGCTGGTTTGGAAAGAGGCTTAAGCACTACCATCATGTTCTGTACATAACCCAATCACTGCCTTATCGCACTGATTTGTAATTATATTTATATTTTTCTTCCAAAGTAGCCAAATTCACTCTTATCTTACAGACTGTATCATATTCATTCTTGATAATATCACCCTGTAACATTAAAAAGCTTCTCTCAATAGATGTTTCCTAAAACAGGCTCTCTATTGATGTATCAATAAACACTTATTCGATAAAATTCCTTAATTCTAGATCAGTATTTCTCAATGTGTGATCCGCTCGCAACACGCACCAGAGCCAGTAGACAGTTATATTAAAAATGCAGATTTCTGGGTTTTTTAACGAAAATGCCATTCGTCACCTCTTAAGAACAGGAATGAATTTTTTGGCCAGCCTCAGATACACAAAACAAACAGCAGAAGCATAGATGTTAAATCGACTTTCCCTCAAATTTTTCTAGAGATGTTCTCTACGATTATGTCCTTAGTGTGACAGCACCTATGTAACTAAAAACGCTCTGAACTGCAATGGAGTTTCTCTTCTGCGAAACGGGTCTCCGCCAGAGGAAACAGGAGCTGGGGGTCCTCGCAGGAGGTGTGGCTTCTCAGCGCACAAGGCTACCGAGGATGCTCCAGACCGAAACAAGTCCTGAGTTTTCCCCGCAGCAGGGCAAGGCCACGACGGACAGGCGACCTGAGCCCAGGCAGCAGCCGCGTGCCCCCTGACGAGCCGTGGAGCCTGGGAGCCCGAGCCAGCGCCGGCCCAGGGTCTCGCTACCTAACAGCCACGCGAAAAGAGACTCCCACTGGGTTCCGGGATGGGCGTCCGTCTCCAGGGCGGCCACCCTCGGTCTATCCCAGCCCGAGCCGCCGTGCGGAAGGCCCCGGTCTCCGGGCCTGCCCAAGTCAGAAAGGAAGAAAATGAGGGAAGGGTCCGGCCGCTGGCAACCGACGGGGGAAGGACTAGGGTGCCGGGGAGAGCCGCCGCTTCCCACCTGCGTCAAGCTCCAGCTGGTAACAGGGTAGCGGCTCGAGGGAGAGCTTGTAACCCTCGAAACGGGGATCCAACAGAGGTCTCTTCACGCGTAGAGAGCAATTAGCAGCCACCTCCATAGCCTTCCTGGGTCGTAGCGTGAGAATTAATAAAGCTCTTGTTGAAAGGTCCGCGCTTAGCTCTTAGTACCGAGGCTCTCGGGCGGCGTGGTTCCCATCCCAGAAAACACTGCGATGCGGGATGCCTTCTGGGAAATGTAGTGTCCATGAGAAAGTTGACTCCGTTGCATGTCGGGCTAGGTAGTTTTTCGGAGACTCAACACTAGCGAGAGAGAGCACGGTGTGGACTCTCTTACCCAGAAGACTGAGCTACCAGGAGGCGGCCCGCGCTGGTTAAATTCTCACAGTTATAGGCAGGGTGGCGAGACCCCGCCCCGGAAATGCGTGTTTTAGCTTTCTGTGTGCTTAGGTGCCCGAGCTACTGAGGGTCTAGGTCCGGGCAGCCGAAGAGTGTGGTAGGTAACGGTCGTCAGCGCAAGGGTCATTTCGTCGCTGGGAAGGGACGGCCCTCGCCCGCGGTGATGGTGGTGAGCTATGCCCGTGGTCCTCAGGGCCGGGACCCGGGCCCAGCCCAGGCTCCTTTCGATGTGCTGTCTTTCGTTAGCTTCCCCGACCCGCGCTCGCGGGCCTGTAGGGCTCTCCGACAGGGCGTGCAACCGGAGTTGGCCTGAAGCCAGTCCACGCTTTGTTTTCTGGCTCCTCCCCTCCCGCCTCTCCCGCTGTCTCCGCCCTATTCTATTTTCCCAAAGAATGTCTGAACTGGGAGGGATCCCCTAGCGCCCTCGTTTTACCAGTGAGAAAACTGAGGCCTTTAAGAATTGACTTGTCCAAGGTCACTATCCGTATTTTAGGGGCCAAGACGAGCTCAAGTTCAATATTCTAGGAATGGTACTGACTAGGCCTTAGAATTATTTTTAAAATGTTAGCCTCCAACTACATAACCAAACATTTCTCAGTCCTTTCTCAGCCCTTCCTTTTTCCCGTTCCAGTCAAGAAAAAAAAATTTTTCGCAACTCAAAACTCAATTGCTAGCTTAAGTTTTCATGTAGACGAAGTGGGACACAGCGAAAGTGTTCCCAAGTTAGTGACAGATTATGTACAGTAATGTTAGTTTTTTTCAAGTGTTACATTCTAACCTTCTTCTCCTTTCTACATCGCTTTGGTTTTGGTTGTCTTTTTTTTTTTTTTTTTTTTTACGGAAAATTGAGAATTTTCTAAGTTAGGAATTAGTTTGAGATTTGTTTTTCCTTTTTCCCACCAGCAAGCTTTGGTGAAGATATACACACACACATACTTGGAGCTAGTTTGGCAGTTGTAATTCTGGGTACATCCTACTCAAAAGTGGAGCACTTAGAGCCTAATCTGGAACTTTAATTTTTCACCAACAGTGCTTAATCTTTTATTAGTGTTTCGGTTATATGATTTTTGAAATTTTGAATGCAGTTAAGGTGCAGAAATGATTAGCAGTCAGTTATGATGTGATGTTACAGTGTTTGGGGGCTCCTGGGCTCAAAGTACATGAGTTCAAATACTGTCTTCACCACTTTCTGTCTTGGTGCCTCAGTTTTCTCAATTGTAAAATACAAATAGTTAAAAATTCTTATGTAAAAGAATCAGTTTTGGGAACTAAATGAGGTTAAAAAAAAAAAACCAATGTGTTAACCCAGTACTTGGCACATAAGTGTTAAATAAAAGTTAACAATAATTATTATTATCCAAAAACTCATTAATAAAAAGTATATGGGGGAAGAAAAATTGTAACGTGAGTTAATCATATGACTTCTTGGGATGCAGTAAATAATATTAAGAGTAATGACATTGTTAACACATTGTTGAAATTTATCACCCCTGCAGTTGATAGAATGTTAAATGTGTTGGGATGCTTACCTGGAGGATTAGAAGAAAATGCTTTGTATGTGTTCTGTATCTGAAAATACATGTTGATGTTCAGGTTAGCAAGATGAACAAAGATGCGCAGATGAGAGCAGCGATTAACCAAAAGTTGATAGAAACCGGAGAAAGAGAACGGTAAGCAATATATTGTGTTAGTAAACTACATTTAACGCCTTTAAATTATAGTTATGTTACACGTGAGCATCTAAATATCAAGGAACAAAACTGATGTCAATGGAAGGAATTACAGAAAGTTGAGATTATCAAGTTTCAGTTCCTAACATCTGTAAAAAATAGGTGTGTTCCGTATTGCATTCTTGAAGAAAAGTGTGTCATCTAGAAAGATGAACAAGAAATGACTCTCTCAAAGAATGTATAATCTAATGGAAAAGAAAAAACTACTCAAATGACTACAATTTAAAAACATAATGTTACCCAATTTTTAACAGGGAGATAATGTGATAGAACCACTTTCATTTACTACACTCAACTTCAGAGCAGAATGTGCTGTTCCTAGTCTTCTGAAACATTCTTCCCCTTTTACTTCCTCTTTTGCTTATTCTAGCTCATCTTTCAAGTTTAATTTAATTAACATCATCTTGTGTAGGAATTTGTTAAGTCCCAGATACCCTGTTCTAGCCTAGCATTTAATTACATTGGATTATAACCACTTGCTTTGCTTGTTTGTGTCCTCCAAATCTAAGTTCCTTGACAGTAGAAATACCATTGTATCCCCAACATCATCCCTAGCACAAAATTGGCCAAAGTAATTATTTGAAGAAAGAACAGGTTTGGAAGTACTAAGCAGAAACTCAGGAACCAAGAAAGGATTCCAGAACAGTGAAAAACTGCCTAAGAGAAATACATAAGGAACAGGAGGGATCTTTCAACTCTACCCGGGTGTTAGTTAGGGTAATCAGTTACAAAACAGTAAAAGAAGTACTTCAACTCGGAGAAAAAAGATTAGCCATTCTTCCAGCCAATAAAGGACAGACTTGTTACAACATGATAATGTTCTGAGGAATACAAAAATTAAAGCTAGCAGGTAAAGTGTGGAAGTGATATTGCTGTGACAGTAGACAAGAGTCACAATTCTTTGATTTGCAAATGATAGAACTCAGAAACTGCCTTAACCAATGAAATATATAAACTTGTCCAAGAACAAAGTTTAGAGCTTGAAGTTGCTTCAGTCTCCACTGGGTCCAAGCACTCAAAAATTGTTACCAAGATTATGTCTTTCTTTTTCTTTCTCAGCTCTGTTTTCCTCTGTGTTGGCTTTATTCTCAAGCAGACTCTACCCACAAGGTGGCAGAGATTAGCAGTTCAGAATTCATATCCCTCTGGCTCAGATTACCTTTCTCCTAGTAGTTCCAGCAAAGTACCTGGTGTGATTACCGTCTTACTTAGGTACATAGGCCAGTTATGGTCAACCTTGCCTAGGTCTCATTTCCGTTGTTGGAACCCTATGCAGATTTCTTACGCTAAGAGTGGTGTCAAAGAAAGGTCAGGAAAATGGGTGACGGATTTGAAGAAACAGCAGTTGTTGACTTTATCCTTAGGTGGTGGGAATCATTAAAAGATCCTAAGAAGGGGGATGACTACATTATATTTGCTCTTTAGGAATATTAGCCTGGCAATGTGGACGATAGACTTGAAGGGCTAGACATAGATTACAGAAGAACGTGGTAGCAGATTATATCAGTTTAAAAATGAAAAACAGCAAAAATGGAAAGGAGAACTTACAATTTTTTTTAAAGCAAAAGCAGCCCTCGATATGAGAAATGAGGAAGAAGATATTGAGAACAATGCCTTGGGGTACTGAGAGGATAGTATTGGCAGTTATGAGGAAAGGGGGTTGTTTATTATTGTTTATTTGTTTTTTCACTTATGCGGTTTAAAATTACTGAGTTTCTACCACATGCTATGTCCTGTTAAGGTGCTGGTGTAGCGAACAAAATAAAGTCTCTTCTTTTGTGGAGCTTACATGGGAGAGGACAGACAGTAAGTCTGTATTGTGTAGATTGATAAATTCTAGAGGAAAAATAAAACAGATAATGAGGTGTGTATTTGAGACAAATAAAAATAAAGAAGGCTTCACTGATAAGAGGTCAGAAGGATATGAAGGAATGAGGGGACTCCCAAGAGCCAAGGACCCCAGATGAGTTTGCCTAGTTTTTTTTTTTTTTTTTCCAAATATTTTATTTATTTGACAGAAATCACAAGTAGGCAGAGAGGCAGGCAGAGAAAAAGGAGGAAGCAGGCTCCCCGCAGAGAGCCCGACGCGGGGCTTGATCTCAGGACCCCAAGATCATGACCTGAGCCGAAGGCAGAGGCTTTAACCCACTGAGCCACCCAGGCGCCCTTGCCTAGTATTTTGATGACCACATGGAAGCTCAGGAGCCTGAATAAATGGGTGAGGGGAAGAAGAAATAAAGTCAGAGGCATAACTGGGGAGAGGGAAGATCATGGAGGGTTGTTTAGGCTATAGCATAGATTTGGAATTTTAAGTAAATTGGGAAACCATAGACTGTTTTGAGCACAGGAAGGAGAGCAAGGTATATAAGGGAGGAAACAAGGGGACAAGTTAGGGGCTTTGGTAACAGTCCAGTCAAAAGAAGAAGATGGTTTGGACTAGGGAAATAATTGCAAAGATGGTGAAAAACATTTGAATTATAGTATATACTTAAAACTGGAACCAATAGGAATTGCTTCTATGGATTGTACATATAGTGTTAGCAGAGTTGCTGCGTGAAGGATGCCAAATTTTCTAGCCTGAGGAACAAGGATGGACAATGGCATTCTGACAGGGAGAATACGTTGAAATGGGAGAGAAGCAGGACTTGGTTTTTCGCCCTATTAAGTTGGAAAGACCTAAATAAATACCAAGATAGAAGTGTCACATAGTGAATGTTTAGAAATATTGACAGAGAAGTGGTTTGGTTTGGGACATGACATGTTCAAGCTCTGAGAAATGATTTAGGTTGAAGATTGTGGATTTGTAAGAGTGGGTATGGCGAAAGGATAAGAAAATACTGGTAAGAAAATATCTTATTACATCCATGATGCCATTAGTTGCAATACACACCATATTTTTTTTTAAAGATTTTATTTATTGAGACAGAAAGAGAGATAGAGCACGAGCGCACAAACAGGAGGGAAAGGGCAGAAGGAAGAGGAGAAACAGATTCCCCCACTGAGCAGAGAGCCCAATGCAGGACTCAGTTCCTGAGATTTTGACCTGAGCCGAAGACAGACACTTACCAGACTGAGGCACCCAGGAGCCTGACACCATTATTGTTGTTTACTAGGGAAAAAGAAGATACCGCCAGTTAAATTATGATAGGCATACCAATTGCTGAATTGTTGAAATGTGGGGGGAAAACAACACTTAGAATCAATGAAATTCCATCTTTAGTATGTAATTTAGAGGGTTATTGGAAAAAATTGAGGGGAAAGTTTTTGAGGTTTAGAGAGGGGTATCATGGGGAAGTAGAGAGCTAAAGGATAAGAGTCTGTAGTTGAAGAATAGATTTTGGAGTTTGAAGATTGTAAGGTATAGGTGCTTCAAGCTCAACTAATACCATTTAGAAGTTGTACAACACTTGCAATATTCCTGTTGGAGGTAAGTAGAAAGTGTCTGGGAAGGCAGAGAGTAGAGTTTCTTGAGAATTATGGTACCCTATCCACTTCCTTTAATTTTACTGATGATGAAAATGAAGTCCAGAGTTCAAATGGCTTCCATAAGACGAAAGAATTATTTAATAACAGAATCAAAATTAGGTGACAGTTAAAGTTTTTGGGATTAGAAGGCAGGGAATTTTTAATTGAACATTTGAACTTCTGCTTCAAACATTCCTATCTAAAATATTTTACCTTGTTATAGTGTAACATGAAAATATTTTCTGTTTTCAACAGCCTCAAAGAGTTGCTGAGAGCTAAATTAATTGAATGTGGCTGGAAGGACCAGTTGAAGGCACACTGTAAAGGTAATCAGTTTCATTTACAAGATAAGCTGATTTCATTGTTCTTGTTGGCTTGGGGTTCACTAGGAAATAATAGGCAGTATTTTAAGATCTATTGAGTGCCAAACATTATTTTAAACAAATAGAAAATTCAGTCTTCTAGCAGTGATTTTCCCGTCCCCTTTTGGTAGACATAATTCCTGAATCTTTAGAAATTTTCTTTGTATTTTTCTTAAAACAAGTGAGGCAAGATTTTTTCTGGCATCCAACTATTCATTCCAACTTTTTTCAGTGTGCCTACTCAAAGTGAAATATTAGTTATTCCTATGTTTTAACTTTACAACAAATTAAACACTTTATGATTGGCAGATTCCATAGGAATTATATCTCCTGGCTTTAACAGTGTTATTTTTGAAAAATTTACCTATAAAAGCTCTTAGGTAATTACACCTACTTTTTTAAAATGTAGAGTAGAAGCTTGTAAAATTGCTAGGTATTGATGATGATGCCACTAGATAGATTATACATGTCATGAAGATGAGCCTCTTCTGGCTCCACTTTGGTATACTGGAATTCTGGATATTTTCAGTGAACTCCCATTATATCATAGTGGTTTCTACAATTAATAATAAAGACTATTTATATCACTAATCCTAAGAAGGCACTGTCGCCCATTTGAAAAAACATAGTTTTGGGGGTCATACAGACCTTCACTGGAAGAGACTAGAGCTGGATTTCAGCTCATGTTTGGATGAGTTATTTAATCTTTACGCCTCAGTTGGGTCACTTGTAAGTGGAAAAATGCCCAGCCCATTAGCTTGTTACGAATATCAAATGCTGTAAATCACCTAGCACCTAATAGTGTTTCAGTAAATTTTATCTCCTTCCCCTCTTCTCTTTCTTTTGGCCCAGCCTAGAGAAGAGAAAGGAACAAAGGAGTTGTTCTATTCTTTAAGTTTGGGCTATGAAATTACAAGTTAGACTCAAATAAATAGCTTTTTGCCCCTTCCATACATTCAGGAGCTGGTATGATTATGGTGAAATAAGACCTGTTATCAATTTCCAGCCTTTTGCACATAATTAGATTTGACCTTACAGTTCAAATTCATTCTCAGTGTTAAAATAATTGTTATGGGTTATTTAGCTGAGAGAGGAACAGGCTTTTAAGATTTTGATCTGGTGAATACTTAATGTGTTTAAGGTTGAGCTAAACCTTCATTAGAAAAGAAAAAAAGAAGTGTCCTCTTTTTTTTTTAAAGACCAATCTGCACTCTAAAAACATGATCTTAACCCTTCCTCTATGAAAATCTTTCTTACAGATAATGATTTTAAATGATATGATTTGTTTTTTGCTTTTGCATAAGAGGTAATTAAAGAAAAAGGACTAGAACACGTTACTGTTGATGACTTGGTGGCTGAAATCACACCAAAAGGCAGAGGTAAGGAATACAAATTATGTGAAAGGAAAGGTGTGCTGAAGACATGATTTTTTTCTCTCTCTCCTGCTGGTTCAGCTTTCCTTTCTTTTTAAAGGGAAAAACAACCTTTCCAAAATACTTGGGTACTTATATTTTCTCATTGGGAAAGATTATTATTGCCTATTTTCCTCTCTGGCATAGTCTTGAGTAATAGATGAGAGGTATAAAATGTTTTTGCACTCTAAAACAGTATACAGATGTAAGTTGATAATGGTTGTTAAAACAGATAATTTTTAAAATTGGGGATTTTGTAGAGGCAAGTATCACCTGAAGATAGGATTTATAAATTTTATTAGATATGGCCCAATTTTACTTACATATTTAATAATTCAAACTTTTACTTCAGCCTGAGTCAATGTTCTTTTTTTTTAAAATAAGTAAAGCTCTGTCTTCTTAAGTGTCCAAGTTAAGAATTTGGTAGCTCTAAAACTTCATGTTCTCGGTAATCTGTATTTAAAATCTGCACTACCGTCATCGTCATTTTCTTACAGAAGACAAAGGAAAGAGAGGGAATATTATATTAACATCGATAATATGTACTATATATTAAGAACTACGTTACATTGTTAGCTCAGATGTGGCTACATTATTTTCATTAATTTTGTGAAAGGGTCTCTTTTGGTAATTTTAAGTGGAAGTAGATAAATTAGATGATCCATTATCTGTTTTCTCACACGGATGTAGTAAAAAGAATTTAAGTGTAAAAAGTGAAAAAAAAGTTTGAAAATTGTTTCTAGAGAATACTAATTCTCTGAACTACCTGCTGGGAAAGAGCTACAGAATCCCGTAGTCCTTTCCAGCCATCTGTAGGCCTGTCTATGGCTTTAAAAAAAAAAATGACTTTTTCATACTTTTCAAGTATGTCTGAAGGAAAGAAAAAAAAACACATTATTTATTGTTCCCCACATGAATTTACATTTAAAATTATTTTCTCCAGGCGCGTGGGTGGCTCAGTGGGTTAAACCGCTGCCTTCAGCTCAGGTCATGATCTCGGGGTCCTGGGGTCCTGGGATCGAGTTCCGCATCGGGCTCTCTGCTCAGCAGGGAGCCTGCTTCCCTCTCTCTCTCTCTCTGCCTGCCTCTCTATCTACTTGTGATCTCTCTCTGTCAAATAAATTTAAAAAAAAAAATCTTAAAATTATTTTCTCCAGTTTCTTTTTCTATTTTTCCTTCTGTAATTTATGTAACTTTTGGAGCTGGTTATACAGGGTAGAAATTTCCTTTGCTTCTCCTTCAACACTTCTGTCTTAGACATTTCAATCCCTTATAGCTCTACTGCTAGAAAATGAGCAAATCCAGAACAGAGAAATAACAATAAATCTTTTCTTTTATGTTCGTAGTCTTTTATAGCCAAGAGAGGTATTTATTTTCTTTTTTTAACTAAAATACGGTAGAATTGACCATTTTTTAGTTTGCAGTTCTGTGAATTTTATATGCATGTACAGATTCATGTAACTACCCTCCTGCCTGTAAAAAACACTCTCAAGCTATCCTTTTATAGTCATACCTTATCCCTAACTCCAAGGCAACTGATCTATATTCCATCACTGTAATTTTTATTAAAAGTGTGTTTAATATATATAGTGATCACATTTCCAGTGGTCTTGAATTAATCATGTAGCTTTTATTTCTACAGGCTTAAACTAAACAATCTGTAAAGAGGAGTATGTGTCCTACTTAATTTATATACTTATTTGTGGAATTCACTATACAAATACTGGACTGTATCTGAAATATTTCATTTCCTTTGGCTATAGGCAAGTAGCATTAGAAGTTTCAGTTAATTCCCTATTGTCCTTATTTATTAGTAGCCAAGAAAGGAAAAAAAAATAGTGTACATTGATTTATTGACATTTAATAGTAATTTAAAATTACTAAAATTCCTAGGAGCAGGGCTCCTTTTTTTTTTTTCCCTTTTTATTCCTCCCCCCCCACCTTTTTTTTTTAGTGTTATACTCTGAATAGATAATAGTCACATGGTTCTAAATTGAAGAAATAAAAATACCACAAATGTAACTCCTGTTGCAATTTTTGCATCTTTGCTGAGTCAGAGAGTATGTGCACTTACTTCAATACGGTATTGCCAAACTAGCTTCCCAAAAGTGTGGTACCAATTTATATCCTCCACCAGCTAATAAAAGAGAGCCAATCTTCCCTCAGTCTTCCAACACACAATATTACTGACCTTTGGTTTTTAGCCAATATGATTGCCAAAACATGCTGTTTGAATGTGGCTTTGGTTTACATTTCAATTATGAAGTTATACCCCTTTTTGTTCAAGATTTGTTGTTTGCCTTTTCTTCACCTCTTTGCTCATTTTTCAACCAGTCTGATCTTTCTCTTAGCAATTTGGAGAAATGTAGTGAGTGATCAGCCTTTTCTCTAAGAGTGTTTTCCCACTTTTTGTCTTTTCCCTTTGTTTATGGTGATTTTGACCAACTTATTAAATTGTCATTGTTCCATTTAAATCAGATTTATCAATTTGTTATAATCATCTGTGATTCAGAAAGGTCTTTTCCACTTCTAGTTTAAAGAATTTTCCCATGTTTTATTCTCATTGTGCAGTGTATTTAGGTATTGAATAGTTCACTCAAATAATGAATTGCAAATATACTTTATCTTTTCAGATATCTTTACCTCTTTCATTTTTAAGACGTATGGGTTATTCATGAAATTATTTTATTGTTAATTCTGAATAAATTATCAAATACCAAATTGACATATTAATTGGAATCTTCTTACCCTTTTATTTTTTGTATTTCAGCCCTGGTACCTGACAGTGTAAAGAAGGAGCTCCTACAAAGAATAAGAACATTCCTTGCTCAGCATGCCAGCCTTTAAGATTGAATTAGATTGTGTTGTTTTGTGGTTTTATTTCTGAAAGTAAAACTTGCCATAAATTAGGAATCGATTTCCCAAAATAAAATCCTTTTTTGTATGATGGTATACAGTTTTCAGTAATGATGTATACATTGTATTGATTTTTTCCCTAAATGTGTTATTTTAATAAATATCTCATGAATGAGTTTGAAGTTTCCTTGGATTTTGGAATAAAGGGGACTTTATTAATAACATACCAGATTTGTTCAGAGGAAAATTCAGCAATTAATACAGTGTAAATGTTAAGTATGTGCATATCTCTGTGCTAACAATTGAGGAGTAAGCAGACTCTTCTTACTGTCTGGATGTGGTGTATTCCTCTTTTCAATCTCTGCTATTTTATAATACATGTCCCATCTTGTACTACAGATGTCTTATTTCTGATTTGTTATAAATGCTGAGGGCTGGGGACTGGGTCTTAACTCATCTTTATGTGCCTTCCTTATTCCTCAAAGAATTTACCATCCTATTGGAAGAGAGAACATTTGCAAACTGGCTCCATACCAAGCTCCTCTCACATACTCTACTCATCTGAACTTTGAGAGCAGGAACTAAATTGCATCCCCACATACTAAGGTCAAGAAAGAACTTAATGGGAAATAATCTCCACCTGTAGCTTTACTCTGACATCAAGATTGCCAAATCCAATGGACTCTTGTCTGTTCTTATGTGACCTCTGCTGGAATGAGAATGTTGACCATCTTGCCACTTGGAACTTTCTTCCCACTACTCACATTGTGCATTCCTACCACTGGAAGTTCCTTCTGTGTCTTGTGGAAACCTTTTGCTGTATGGGACTTCAAATAATCGTGTTTCTTAGTGTTCCCTCCTGGGCCCTCTGCTTGACTAATGATATACTTTCCTTGGGCGAATCCCAGCAAACTTGGGTTGGACCATGGCTTCAAATACGGACTTGTTGATAAATGGTAAATTGTTTCTCCAAACCAGACTTCAGCCCAGCCTTCAGACCTGTACCCAACTGCTATGGATCAGCTTTCTTGGATGTTCCATAAACACCTTAAACTAGATCACACCTAGAATAGTGACTTCTTTTCCTCCACTAACTGCCCCCACTGTGTTACTTATCTCTGTGAGTGGTACCTCCCAGACCTACAGATTGCCAGAGCTTATTAAAATACTGATTCAGAAGGTAAGAGATACGGCACAACATTCTCTTTCTGACAAGCTCCCAGTCAGTGCTCGTGCAGCTAATGGAGGACCACTTTGTAGCAAGGATGTCAGTTGTCTGCTTCTGCCCTCTTAACGGCCTTAGTTCAGACAGATTATGCAGCGGGCTCCTAATGTTTCCTGCTGTAGCTGTTTCATGCTTCCTCCAGTGACTCTTCCACACCATTACCTAAGTGACCTTAACTAAAAGCCAAGCCTTGTCGTTTAATTCTACCTGAAATTTCTCGGTGGCTTAGTTTATAGTGCAAAATTCAAGCTTGACCGTAACCGTAAGCAACCAGGTTTGATATTCTAGTTACTCGAAAGAGTCCTCAAAAGTACCAAGTTAAATCATCCCTAAATACAAAACTCCCATCAACCCTGAAAGCCCTTTTACTTCTTTCATTCCTACTTTACCTTCAAAATTCAGCTTGAGTAGTTGCAAAAACATTCTAACATTTCTTTGTCTGGTTTAGATTCCCAACCACTTTTTTTCTATAAGAAGCACCTGTGCATAATTTCTCTTCACCACATTGGTTCTTGAACTTCGCATACATTGGGGGAAAGGAAAAGACTTTCTGATTTTGCATGATACGTATTTGTAGATGGATGGACAAGGGAGTGAACCTTATGGGAGCACAAAATAAGTAACAATAATACAACTGGGTATGGAGAAAAGTCTTCGTGTTAATTTTTGACTTACTGTTCCAGAGATACAATTTTATATTTCTGATGCATTTATATTTTTTAAATGTAGTCTTTGAACTAACTGGACTTCGTTATGTGAAGTGAACTTTCTCACACACAAAGAGTCACAAAACCTACACAAGAGAGTTTTTGTTTCATCTCTTAAAAAGCAATGATCTTAAAGCAATGTCAATTATATTCACTGTTCCGTTGCCCGTTATCAAAAAGGAGACCATCTTAAATGGTGCGTCAGAAATGTTAAGAACAATAGTCTTTATTTTATAGTAGTGTATGTGAAAACAAACCAAAAACTGGTCGTGAAGCTTAAAGAGAAAATGGAAATAAGAAAATATTTTGAAATGGAACAAAAGAAAGTTGAATTGAAAATATAGCAACTGAAAGTACGAAAGAATATAGTTTTAAAGTGATAGTGCCAAAAACTGCCCACTTCTACGTCCACTACCTCTAGGTTTTTTTGACTGCTTAGGAATAGTCTTGTTTGCATCTAGAACTACTGGTATTTCTCAAATAAACCAACTTTTTGGCTCCCGTCATTGATTTATGTAAACTAGGAATACATTCTTCAAAGGTCTTGCACCATTCCATGCTCAATGTCAGGAATTAAATAGAATACTGTCACACAACAGCACTGGGCGAGTAAAATACTAATTAAGATGACTATAAGCTTCTCTTGTTCAAGATTAAAGAAGACCCAACTGAATTATTTATGTAATCACTTTGCTTTGGTGTTACGAGTGTATCATTTGGTTGAACAGTGCCAAGCTAGGCCTGGGTGATGCTGGGGATTGGTAATTGGATATGTGACTTTTCATAACTTGATAAAAGACTCCATCTAACTCAAGAGAATTGTGACAGCTGCTCAGTAGCTGATGTTGGAAATGATCCAGTGTGCGTGTGTGTGTGTGTGTGTGTGTCCGCGCGCGCATGTGTGTATCTGTGTTTTAATCCTTCTTGTAAATGGCTATCTCATATTACTCAATGACTTCACAAAACCCTTCATATTACCATCAGAAACCACACAAAAGTCATTGGATGAATCCACCAAGAAAACTAACAGGTGCAGGCAGGCAATTAGAGTTCTTGTTTCATCTTTGACACTGAATTACCAGGTAAGACCGACTCTGCTGCATTATAGGCCTGATAATTTTATATGGCAAGAATGAAAATAAGTACAAAGCTGTTAATACTATTAATAAAATGATCATAAAAGCAATGTGGATTAGAGTTACTCCTAGGAAAAACTCTAGATATATGTGGTTATTTATTATTTGCTTTCTAGATTTATATAAATAGATGAATTACACCCTATGTGGAAAAATAGCTGCTTTTATTTCTCAGGAATTCCTATATAATATTAATTACCATGATAATATCTACAAGAATGAAGATAACCAACCTATCTTGGTTGGAATGGAATACGTCTATAACAGCCCTTGGCAGGGAGGGTTGAAATTATCTGTAGGCAGTTTTACTCTCATGCTTCTATGACACAGACTGTATACCATTTATCTTTTGATCCTAAGTGCCTAACAGAATAAATTCTCGATAACTTCTTTTCAAGAAATGAATAAATAAATGCAACAGAGAATGAAATTTAGCATGTGCCTGTTTATTCCAGACTTCAAATTGTATTTGGTTGTTCTGCCAGTCAGCCACCAGAGGGCACTTGAAGCCCGTATTTTGGTTCTACCAGGAGCTCTCTCCAGCTGAAGTGTGTAATTTCAGCAGGCTTAATTCCAATTCAAGCCAGATTTTTCTAGATGGAAGTGTTATTGAATTGAAATTTATATTTTTAAATTATTTTTATTAACATATAATGTATTATTGCCCCAGGGGTACAGGTCTGTGAATCATCAGGCTTACACATTTCACAGCACTCACCATAACACATACCCTCCCCAATGTCCATAACCCAACCACCCTATGCCTATTCCCCCAACCCCCAGCAACCCTCAGTTTGTTTTGTGAGATTGAGTCTCCTATGGTTTGTCTCCCTAATGCGAGGACCTCAGAATATGCTTCTGGTATAAATTAAGATGAAGCTACTCTAAGATATGTTATTTTACTGGTATCATTTTCTGAAGCCAATTCAGTATTTCCGGCAGTAATTTGATTAAAATAGTATATGTCATGACTGAAATAGTTCTATTTCAGCTATTTTGTTAAAAAAAAAGAAGCATAGTAAATTTTTAATAAAAAGTGAAAGAAAATTTCCAGTGTCTTATTTCCCTGTCATCATGTTCCTCTTTTATAGAGTTCTTTTTAGAAGGAAATAATGCTCATATTTTCCTTTTTCATAGTATGTCAGTGTTTAAAAAAAGAAAGTATAAATAGTACATTATAGAGTGCCAAAACCCCGTAGATGTTCAATAAATGTCGGCTTATGCTGACAATGGCAAAGAATGTCAGTTAACGAAGGCAGATAGATTCTGCACTCAGAGTGCACTATTGTTCATAAAATCACTTTATGTGAAGGAACTGGTGCCAGTACTCACCACATTCATAAACGCTTTGGCTTCGTGCCTGGAATCACCAGAATTGAGTGCTAATACATGCCTCCCAGTTATTGCATACCTCCTTAATCTAAAATTATTTGTTGAGGGCACATCTTTGAGAGTTTCTCCTTTCTAGGCAGCAACTTGTATCAAAATTGCCCTTTGACAAAACAAGAGGCATAATGTAGAGTAACGCAAATAGAGACGTCCATTAAACCGGCAGGTGTGCAGGCGATCCGGGTAGTGATGTACACTGTGTAATCTGAGGAGCATTCAGTTCCGCTACTCCAGCCTGCGAGCACACACTCTGGTTCTCTTCTCAGAGCTATCGCTGAGGGGCTTAAGGATTTCCATTAGTCACAAGTTCTACCTGACAGTCAGTCGCCTACCAACAACTCCATTCCTTTCTGCTGGGGATGCTGAGAAGATGATAAAGTATGAGACTCATGAGTGCTCTTCTTAGGAGGTGTAACCTAAAGTCACAATTATGGTAAAGGACTTTACAAGTCCTTATGTATAATATATGCTGTACTTCCAGCAATGGTGCTCATGAAACGGTTTTGTATACAGCATGTCTCTCCCGCATCTTATCTCAAGTGAAACACTGGGCTTTCAGCAGACCCGTAGAGTGAAAAAGCACAGGTGTATTCACCGATCAGCCCTTTCCAATGTTCCTGACCCAATGCTTTCGTGTCACAGAGACTTTGTAGGGACCTCCACTCACCTAACCACCCTTATATCATTACCCTTACTCCCTTCATGTTCTCTTTCCCTTCTTACCCATACAGAGTTGAGGGTTTATTATTCGAACTCTCTTACAATTACGGTTCAATCGCACACTGTCCTGCTTAAATGTAACAACCCTGAGAGCTTACTCCCTGCCTCATCTGATCACCTGAACTTTGTTGAAGAAAATTACACAAGATTTTGGTAAGTCCCATTCTAAAATCACATTTTAGAAATAACATTCTGAAAGACAGTTAACCTGGCCTTATCAAAAATGCTAATGTCATGGGAACACCTGGGTAGCTCAGTCAGTTAAGCATCAGCCTTCAGGTCAGGTCATGATCCCAGGGTCGTGGGATAGAGTCCCACACAAGCCTCCCCACTCAGCGGGGAGCCTGCTTCTTCCCCTGCCCACCATTCTCCCTCTTTGTGTTCTCTCTCTCTGACATAAATAAATAAAGTCTGTAAAAAATATTAATGTCGGGGCGCCTTGGTGGCTCAGTGGATTAAGCCGCTGCCTTCGGCTCAGGTCATGATCTCAGGGTCCTGGGATCGAGCCCCACATCGGGCTCTCTGCTCTGCAGGGAGCCTGCTTCCTCCTCTCTCTCTGCCTGCCTCTCTACCTACTTGTGATCGCTCTCTCTGTCAAATAAATAAATAAAATCTTTTAAAAAAATGTTAATGTCATGAAAGAATAAAAGACTAAAAAAAATTGAAAAGGAAAAAAGGAAGGAAATGAAGTTCAAGAACTATTTTATGTTAAAAAGAGAACAAAGAGATATTTGTCTTTAAAGGAATATGTCAGTCTTGATAAATAAAGCTATAAAGAATATTAATAGGAGGCTCAGAAAATTGTAAATATTGGCTATAGTATCAGTGTTTTAAATTTTCTGAGTGTTACATGTGTATTCACAAAGAATGACTTTGTTCACGTTGATGTGTTCAGGGAATGAAGTGGTGTATAGTAACTAACTTCCAAATGGTTCAACAACAACAAAAGCGCTTATACTTAATAAGGAGAGAGAGAGAGAGAATGATAAAGAATGTGAATCTAAGGGAAAGGTTACTTATCACAAACAGACTCGAAATTTTTCAAAATAAAAATTTAGGGGCGCCTGGGTGGCTCAGATGGTTAAGCCTCTGCCTTCAGCTCAGGTCATGGTCTCAGGGTCTTGGGATCGAGCCCCGCATCGGGCTCTCTGCTCTGCAGGGAGCCTGCTTCCTCCTCTCTCTCTGCCTGCCTCTCTGCCTACTTGTGATCTCTCTGTGTCAAATAAATAAGTAAAATCTTTAAAAAAATAAAAAAGTAAAGGAAACAATGGTCACAAATCTGAAAAGAACACTTTGGACTGCCCCAGAATGCTATTACACTTCCCTAGGATACATTTTCCACTTCCCAAAATGTCCGTTTCACACAGTCTCCCACATTAACAACACTGCTTTATGCTTTACCACGGAACAGCAGCAATCAGATAAGAACTCAGCATCATCCCATCACCAAACCTTATCAGCCTTCTTGAATCTGGACCCAGACTTCTGAAAGCCTTTCCTCCACTTGGGCTCTGAATCCCAGAACTCTCTCTTTCTCGGTAATTTCTCTCCTGAGATTATTCCACTCTAGACTTTTTCATCAGAAGTGTCTCCCTGTTTTGCATCAGCCCTAACAGCAGTTATGTGGCCTGGTATCTCGCATCTTTTATAAAACAAACAAACAAACAAACATGTTTTGGTCACAGCTCTCCCCCAAGGAAGCAAGGAAAGCTTCTAAACTGAGTCGTCTATAGGTACTGCGTTCACTTCTTCTCTCCTACTTACTCACTCAACTTCGGGTTATAGAAATTGCCATTCCACTGAAGCTATTCATGTCAAGGTCAAGAAAAAGAACTACCTTAATAACCTCTTGGCAGCATTGGTAACAAATGACCACTCTCCTTCCTCAGACACATTCTTCTCTTGATTCTCATGTTGTGACACTATCCTACTTTTCTCTTAACTCATGGCTGCTTGCTGCCTCTGGGGCTGCTAATGTCTCTTCTTCTAGACCTTGAACTTTTCAAACCCCCATCATGTGACTGAGCTCTTCTCTGTCTCAGGGGTCCTTGACTGTTTTGTGTTGCTTTGGTACTCATGTGAAGTCTATCAATTCTTTCTAATAATAATATATTTAAGACAAAATAAAATTCTTCGAGTTACACAGGAAACTATATTAAAATATATTTCAAAATATATGTATGATATTCATCTTAACACAAAAATAAGGCAAGCATTTCAAACACAGGTAAGCTTAAAATCCTATCTTATTTTTGAAATAGCAATTTCAGATTTTTGTTTTAATGGTTGCAAGTACTGAAAATACTGATTAGTTAAGACACTTTTTTTTTTTTTTGGCAAATGGAATTAAAGTTTCTTTAGCTCACTTTGCAAGGCCAGGAAAACTTGTTTCAAAGAACACAGGATTCTCAAAGACTTTTTGAGTTAAATTTCAACTATAATAAGATTTGGTCCTAAGATCAAAGATCATGGTCTAGGACAATACCTTCAATAGAGTTTATATCAGAAAGAAAAGGATTGTGGATCTATGGTTCAGCTTTAATACTATCAAGATAAAAGTAACTTCTGAAAGAATCCTCAATAGTTTCCAATTGTCCATAGATTTCTCTTTTTGAAGAAATCGACAGTCATCTGAGGATGAAGCCCCTTCTCCAGCATTTCAAAGTCTGGCATTCTTCACTAGCTGCTAATCCTAGAAGCCTTATAATTTTTTTAAAGTAGAAGCCACATTGGACTTGAAAGCTTTATCTATTCATATGGTTAAAAATAACTGCCAGGTGAGCCAACTCATAGATAAATCATTTTTTTTTTTCAAAGTGTTCCAAACGTGGAGTTTCTTTTCTTTTAGAGAAATTAAAGCCAGCCATCCTTAATTCAGACAAGCATTTAAGTCTTGTTCTCAGGGAAAGTCAGTGAACTCTTTGGTAAAGATGTACCTCATATTCTTTTTTTTTTTAATTAAATTGAATTAAAAATTTTTTCAGTGATCCATAATTCATTCATTGTTTATGCATCACACCCAGTGCTCCATGCAATACGTGCCCTCCATAATACCCACCACTGGGCTCACCCAACCCCCACCCCCCTCCTCTCCAAAACCCTCAGTTTGTTTCTCAGAGTCCACAGTCTCTCATGGTTTGTCTTCCCCTTTGATTTCCCCCAACTCACTTCTCCTTCTCATCTCCCAATGTCCTCTGTGTTATTCCTTATGCTTCACGAATAAGTGAAACTATATGATAATTGATTCTCTCTGCTTGACTTATTGTACCTCATATTCTGATCCCTTTTCTTGACAATTTTTTAGATTCAATTTTTCAGAGTAATTATCAGAGGATAATGTTGATTACTTTTAATTCATTGGTGAAACTTCTCTCGAAACTGTAAGAATATTTTTAATCCCTAGCACATGTCTGTGTTAAAAAAAAGTGATGACATCATGAGGTGCTTCTTTTTTCATTAAGGCGAGAATACTGGATGTATTACCAAGTATTACTACAATCAATGGGAGGAGTGCAGTGCTTTTTTTTCCCCCCGATTGAAGTTTTGTTTGGAAAAATAATCTTTACAAGAAAACAGAACAATAAAACAACCCTTCACAACTCTGAACAAGTCAACGGTCTTGGTCAGTTTCCAAAGAGACTCACAGAATAAGAATTCTTCCAACAACATACTCCAGGGGAACACTGAGGTTGTTAATTCCTCCACTGCTTGTTTCGAAATTTTACAATATTTTTATAATTCTACCCTGAACGAAAACATTTGACACAAGAACCTCTCTTGGATTTCTGTTGGTTTGCAACCTTGGGAGCTTCCAGATAAAATATGAAACTAGCCCCTGCACCTGGATGGGGAAGAGAAGGAAGAAAGAAGCAGGTCAGTCCAGATGAGTAGGTGGAGGTTTTAATAAGCAAGGAAACTTACATAGGAAGCTTGTCTTGGTCATCTGCAGAACAAGATTTCTGTACTATCTGCCAGAATCTTCAAAGTTTATATAGAGATCTTAAACTGGGTTCAGTCATGTATGCCGTCCAGACGGTCTCAACGACACCTCACTCTTTCAAGGCTGCGTCACTGTTCCCATTGTTCACACTGTTCAAGGATACAGAAATGGTGGGCAGAGTGTACATTCAAGGGTCAGGGGAGGGTGTGAGGAGCCTCCAATGCCTGGGTCTAGCTCATGGGTCAACTGGTGGCCACAACCTCTCCATCACCTGCTGCAACAATTTCCTCTGTTCCACTTCAAAAACCAACCTGAACATTTTCAGTGAATATGGCTGAATTAGAGTCTCTCTCATTTTATAGGACATTAGAAAAAATAATTTTGTTAAAAGGAAATTCCATTTTGGAAGTATCCTAGCTTTTTATCTTGAGATTTTTTGCATGAAGAAACTGCTATTTGTAAGAACTTTTACAAATAAAAACACTGGTGGCATGATCCATGAAAGAACTAATTGATGAATATGACTTCATTCAAATTGAAAATTTCTGCTCTGCAAAAAATACTGTCAAGAAATTCAAAAGAGAAGCTACAGACTGGGAAAAAATATTTGCACAAGGTATATTTGATTAAGGACTGTTATGCAAATATACAGAGTTTCTTAAACTCAACAATAAGAAACCAAACAACTCAATTAAAACCTGGGTGGCTCAGTGGGTTAAAGCCTCTGCCTTCAGCTCAGGTAATGATCCCAGGGTCCTGGGATCGAGCCTTGCATCAGGCTCCCTGCTGGGCAGGAAGCCTGCTTCCTCCTCTCTCTCTGCCCATTTGTGATCTCTGTCTCTCAAATAAATAAATAAAATCTTAAAAAAACAAAAAACAAAAAACCATGGGCCAAAGACCCCACCAAAGAAGACATATAAATGGCAAATAAGCATATGAAAAGTTGCTCCACGTCATTATTTCATCAGGGATATGCAAATAAATGAGATGCCATGATACACCCATCAGAATGGCCAAAATATAGAACATGTCAAATGCTGGGGGAGATGTGGAGCAAGAGGAACCCTCTTCATTCATCCCTGGTAGGAATGCAAAATGATACAGCTACTTTGGAAGATAGTTTGATGATTTCTTACAAAACTAAACATACTCTAAACCATGCACTCTAGTAATTAAACTCCTTGGTATTTATCTAAATGAGCTAAAAAGTATATTCACATAAAAAATGCACTTGGGGGCACCTGGGTGGCTCAGTGGGTTAAGCCGCTACCTTCAGCTCGGGTCATGATCTCAGGGTCCTGGGATCGAGTCCCATATCGGGCTCTCTGCTCAGCGGGGAGCCTGCTTCCCTTCCTCTCTCTCTGCCTGCCTCTCTTGTGATTTCTCTCTGTCAAATAAATAAATAAAATCTTAAAAAAAAATGCACTTGGACTTTTATAGCAACTTTACTCACAATTGCCAAAACTTAGAAGCAAACAAGATGTCCTTCAGTAGGTGGATAGATAAATAACCTGTGGTACATCCAGACAATGGAATATTATTCAGCTCTAGAAAGAAATGAGATATGTAGCTTATTAAAACTTAAAGGCATACGGCATACTACTAAGTGAAACTTAAATGCATATTACTAAGTGAAAGAAGCCAATCCAGAAAGGCTACATACTATATGATTCCAAATATATGATACTCTGGAAAGAAAAAAAACTATGGAGACAGTAAAAAGATCAGGTTGCCAGAGATTGTGGAGAAGGACGGATGAATGGAGCAACACAGAGGACTTGTAGGACAACAAAACTAGTCTTTTTTAAAAAAAAAATTTATTTAAATTCAACTTAGTTAGCATACAGTGTATTATTAGTCAGGGGTAGAATTTAGTGATTCATCAGTTGAATATAATACCCAGTGCTCATCAAATCAAGTGTCCTCCTTAATGCCCATCACCCCATTACTCCATCCCCCACCCACCTCTCCTCCAGCAACTCTCAGTTTGTTTCTTAGAGTTAAGAGTCCCCTATGGTTTGCCTTCCTCTCTGTTTTTATCTTATTTTATTTTTCCTTCCCTTCCCTTATGTTCATCTCTTTTGTTTCTTAAATTCCATATATGAGTGAAATCATATTGTATTTGTCTTTCTCTGATTAATTTCACTCAGTATAATACCCTCTAATTCCATCCACGTCATTGCAAATGGCAAGATTTCCTTCCTTTTGATGGCTGAACAATATTCCAGTGTGTGTGTGGGAGTGTGTGTGTGTGTGTGTGTGTGTGTTTACAATTTTATTTATTTATTTGAGAGAGAGAGTATGAGCAGGGGCAGGGGCAGAGGGAGAGGGTCAGGCAGACTCCTTGCTGAGTGGGGAGCCTGACAATGGGGCTCAATCCCAGGACCTCGAGATCATAATCTGAGCTGAAGTCAGATGCTTAACTGAGCCATCCAGGCACCCCATGAGAGCAAACTTTAATGGTGTATACATGTTGTTAAAAATTTGTCCAAACCCACAGAATGTACAAGATCAGGAGTGAACCCTAAATTATGGACTTTGGATGATAATGTGTCAATGTAAGTACATCAGTTAAATGTACCACTCTGGTGGGAGATGATGAGGAGGGGGAAATCTCTGCATGTGTGATGTTATATTAATTCCTTTAAGTAGTGATGAGCATAAATGATGTTTCAAGATATCTCCTGCAATTATAATCTTATATGAAGATATCTATGATTTCCATTGATATCACAGATACCAACCACACTACTGTGTTTTGTTGTCTACGTTAGTAATAGAAGGGGATGCAAAATGAAGCTATATTTTTTTTCCCCATCTAAGCCATAAACATCTGCCTTCCTGAGATCTTAGCTGCTCTTATGGTTTCAGTTCCATCTATACACTGCTGAATAATTCCACATTTTATTTGTTTACTTAACTTGACATTTACACTCAGTCTCTAAGAATAGCTAGCATTTGTTGAGGGCTTAGTACATGCTAGGCACTATTATAAGCATTTGGCATTTTCTAAGTAATTTACTTCTCCCAAACAATACTATCTGGTAATGTTCTATTCTCATTTTACATAAAAAGAAACCCGAGGCACAAAGATGTTAAGTAGTTGGTCCAAGGTTTCCCCACTGCTGAGTGGCAGAGTGAAGCATCCGGCACTGGAAGTCTGCCTCCAAATCTCGTTCCCTTAGCCTGTAAGCAACCATTCTCCTCATCAGCCCCTCACACTCAGGTTTGACAAATCAGGTGTCTGGATCATCTACTTCCAACTGGTCCTCCCCCAGGCTTTGCATATTGTAGTAAATGATGGACGATCCACCTAGGCATTAACGCCCCACAGCTAAGGTGTCCTGGCTTTCCCTGGCCCCACCACTAACCTGCATCCAGGCATCTGCCCATTTCTTAACAATTCCAGTACTTCCTTTCTAATTCCATCCTCATCACCTCTAGTCAAGACGGCTACAACAGCATCCTAACCTGTCTTGTGTCCATTCTTGTCCCTAATTTAAGCCCTTATCAAGAATGCACTCTTTTTTTTTTTAAAGATTTTATTCATTTACTTGACAGACAGAGATCACAAGCAGACAGAGAGGCAGGCAGAGAGAGAGGAAGGGAAGCAGGCTCCATGTTGAGCAGAGAGCCCAATGCGGGGCTCGATCCAAGGACCCTGAGATCATGACCTGAGCTGAAGGCAGAGGCCTTAACCCACCGACCCACCCAGGTGCCCCACCAAGAATGCACTCTTGATGCACTTTTCCAAATCTCCTCTTTCCGCATTCTTCGCCAGCAGTGAATTTTCCATATTTCTAGATGTTGAGGACCAAACTCTTGCAGTTTTGTTGACCCCCTCCTTTTCCCTCTTACTTTGTCAGCAAATCCCAGCAACCTCATTCTCAAATAGACACAGAACCTGACCTCTTTGCACTACCAACACTGTTACCATCCGAGTCAAAGATGCCATTATTCTTGCCTGGATTTTTTGCATTTATCTCTGAATTGACCTCCCTGCATTGGCTCTTGCCCTAGTGCCGCAAAATAGCATCTGGGTATGTCTTTGAAAACATAAATTAGATCGTGTCATATTTCAGCTTAATACTCTACAACGGATTCCCATCTCACTCAGAGTCAAATGCACGATCCTGCATGATCGGCCCCTCCTCCCATTACTTCTCTGACTTCATATCTTATACCACACCAAACACACTCCCTCCTCCTGGCATTGGCAATTGTTCTGAAATGCCTGGAATGCTCTTCTCCCTGATGTCCATGTGGCTACGTAATTCTCTTTACCTTTAGATCTTTACTCAAAATTGACCTTCTCTGTGACGACTTCCTGGTCCTCCTACTTAAAACTGCATCACACTCAATCCTGGCCCCCATCCCCCACCCACCCACACACCTTGCTTATTTTTCTCTCTCCAGCATGTATCACTAATGTTTTTTATATTCCACTCACTTATCTTGTTTTTTGACTCTTTCCACTAAGAATGTAAGTTCTGTGAAGACAGATTTAAAAAAAAAAATTACTGCCCTATTCCTACTGCCTACATATTAAATACTTGTTGAAGTCATAGGAAGAGAACAAACCTATTCTTGTGGGTAGCTCCTTTTCTTCATCATCTCTCACAATTAGGTCTAGAGTCAAAATCAGGCTCCCATGCACAGGTCATTTTCCAAGTTAAGTGGATTCACAAGTGAAGCCTTTATGCCTTTTAGCTCTGCAAGAGTTCTTACTCTTTATCACTTTCTAATTGCTCTTATTTCTTTTTTTAATAAATCAATTCTTTTTTTTAGAGTTTATTTTTTTACTTGAGAGAGAGAGAAGGAGAGCACATGCACACCAGCGGTTGGGCAGAGGCAGACTCCCCACTGAGCAGGGATGCTGACATGGGGCTTGATCCCAGGACACTGGGATCATGACCTGAGCCAAAGACAGATGCTTAACCAACTGAGCCACCCAGGTCCTCTTCCAATTACTTTTAAATTGAAGGATCGACAAATTTATAATCTGTCTCTTTTTTCATCATCAAGGCAAGCAGGACCAGGCAAAATAAAAATGGGGATTCCCTCATTCAAAAATTACTAAGGATTTCTCAATGATGCCAGCAGAACATTAAACAAAGTACGGGGTCTCTGAGACCACATGCGTCATAGGTCCATGATGCTGGCCCTACAGTAGGCTTTTGTTAGAGCTGGATTTTTTTTTTTAACTTACAAAAGCGTGGACTTTAGTGATCAGGAGTTGCCTTTTCATGCCCATGGTCCATGATGAATCTGTATTATAAAGGTCTAAATATTCTAAAGACTAATATAATTTAAACCATTAGTTATGTAAGCTACATAATCACTTTTTCTGGTTCCAAGTTGACTTTTTGGTTATACAAATTTCTACCTAGTTATAATTATTTATTGTCACATTATCCCTTCCACTTATTTAATAATTTAAGGTAAAAATACCACTGGTGGGATCTTTTGCTAGACATTGATTTATCATATAAATAAGCACTTTTAATGGGAGAAATGTTAAAGATGCTCATTCATTCAAGAGTTGAGTAAAAATTTATATATGCAAATTACAGTGCTTGGCTTTTTGAGACATTTAGGTATATGACAGGAAAGCAGGCATTTTGCTGAAAGCCAGTTAGCCAAATGATCAATTTGCTGAATGACCAATCTGACAAATTTGCCAACTTAGATGAATGTAATTTAATAGCTTGAACAAGTTGGTGAAATACATAGAAAAATTATGCACACGTTTTTAATATTGACTATCATAATTGGATTATGAATTATATATGGATATGTGTATACTATATATATATACTTGTTTCATACTTACATATATACATTTATTCATACAGAGAGAGTTAACTTGTTATATATGCATATTATATGAAACATATATAAGTTACACCTGAGTGTAAGCACTGGGTGGCTCAGTCGGTTACATACATATAAGAAGACTAGCTATAGGGCGCCTGGGTGGCTCAGTGGGTTAAGCCGCTGCCTTCGGCTCGGGTCATGATCTCAGGGTCCTGGGATCGAGTCCCGCATCGGGCTCTCTGCTCAGCGGGGAGCCTGCTTCCCTCTCTCTCTCTCTGCCTGCCTCTCTGTCTACTTGTGATCTCTCTCTCTGTCAAATAAATGAATAAAAAAATAAAAAATCTTAAAAAAAAAGAAGACTAGCTATAAAGGACGTAAAGATATCTGAAAGGGACTATTATAATCTGGAAGGGACCATATGGTTAGTATGAATTAAATAGAAAGATGAAATAGGACACATGGGAGGAATCATATTATATACTAAATATTGTGTGACATTTTCTGGTTGATATACTCTGAGGATTTTGTAAAAGAATCTTAAAAATATCAAAGCTTTGGCAAAACAGTAATCAACATACAATGGTTCCTAATCACTTATGAATATATCCAGAATGTAGAACAGTCTTCCTCTCTGTTATAAATAATATGGATTACTTCGACAGCAAAATCTGCCTGTTTAAATGGTTCCTGATTAGAAACCACTCCAGGGGATGCCTGGGTGGCTCAGAGGGTTAAGCCTCTGTCTTCAGCTCAGGTCATGGTCTCAGGGTCCTGGGATTGAGCCCTGCTTTGGGCTATCTATGAGCAGGGAACCTGCTTCCCCCTCTCTCTCTCTGCCTGCCTCTCTGACTACTTGTGATCTCTGTCTGTCAAATAAATAAACAAAATCTTTAAAAAGAAAGAAAGAAAGAAAAGAAAAGAAACCCCTCCAGTATATGACATGGGACAGTTTTTCACCTACTTCTGGTTTATTTCATAATACCTTTGAATGACATTTCCTACCTTTTTAATACTAAAAACATCTAAAACATTTTAGTATTATCTCACTTATTCTTCATACTCTGTTGTAATTTATAAATTCAAAACATCTGAAAAAAGTCAGAATTTTGAATTAAATTGCACTCAAATTACTTTTTAATGAAATCATCCAAAATTTAATTTAGATCAACTTAATTTAATCCTAATTTGAGAGTATCAGAAAGAAATCAAAATTAACCAATAATTCTAATTTTTGTTCCCGCATTACATTTTGTTTTGGTTTTCGATATTGAAATATACACTTCTACACATTTCACAGCTAATAACTTGAATATTTTTGTTAATGCTGCTAACTAATTCTTGGTAAAGTTGCTAATTATTGAAAGACAACATTGCAGTCTTTACATTTAGTAAATCTGGCAAAGAGTTAACCAGCAAATTGGCATTCAACTAGCTGATTTTCTGCTAAGTGACCTACTTCCAGCTGGAGGAGGGAAGGGTGAGAGTAGAACCTGCAGGCATAACAGTTCTCAGGAAGATGTAAGAGAAAAATATGAGATAGAAGTGATGGGAGAGGTAGGAAAACACCCAAGCCTCTTGAGGAGGAATGGAATTTCAAGAAAGATGTTTACATGTCACGTGCTGCAAAGAGTTCCAAGAGTAAGAAGGTCAGTGGTGCCTTGCAGGCACTATTTTCAGGAGGGTGGTGACAGGGGCCATCAATTTGCAGAAAATTATGAGATACATGTAATTAACCAAATCTATCAACAACAAACATTAACCCCCAATGAGACAGACAGAAACTTTAAGACTGAGGATCTAATTGTATTAGTGTAGAGTTCTCCTATTTCTTCTCTCTTCCCTCCCAGCTAGAGTAGTCTGATTTGGTAAACACAGGATGCTGAGTTAAATGTGAATTTCAAAAAGACAACGAATAATTTTTAGTACAAGGATATCCCAAGCATTGCGAACCCTCATTCGAAGTGTGCTACATTGGGGACCAAGGAGGGGGTAAGAGCACTGACTGCTGGAGTCCTCACCTGGACAAAGGCATAGGACTGTGGCTAAGTTACCCAAACCTCAGGCTCCAGGTTGGAACATCCGGGATAACAATAGTCATCGTAAGGAGTAGTAACGGTAACAGCTCTTTGGGGATTATTGTGAGTTGATGTCTCTACAGCACGGGGCATGGCGTTTGGGACAGGCAAAGAAGTCGATACCTGTAAGAAAGGTTGTTAATTAAAGAACCGCACTAATTTCTATGACGTGAAGGGGGAAAATGTGTGGGGTTTGTGTATTGAACCGACCTGTAGGTCCACCTGGGGATAGTTAACAGCCAAAGCATGCAGGCAAATGAACGTGTGTAGGCCTAGAATTTAAAAAAGGGGAGGCGACGGGATTCACGGAAAACCTGCCCATTGATCCCTCTTACCAAAAGGAGTGGAGACAATACCCTCACCGGGACAGCCTTGAGACGTCGGCACCCAGATCTGAGTGTGGATGTCTGACGACCACAGACCGGTCGGAGCCAGTTCGGTTCTCCAGGGCTGGGGTGGGTGTCTCTGCCAGCACGTCGCAGAGCTGCCGCGGGACAGGCCGGGGCGGGGCGGGCCCCGGGTGGCGGAATCCGCCTGCGCGCGTGGGAAGAGTCGCGTGCGCTAGCGAGTCCCGGTCCGGGAGCGGAGCTCGGCGCTGGCGGCGGCTGGGAGTGAGCGGCGCGTGCAGACTCTGCGCGAAGGACGCGGCGATGGGACACCTGTGGCTCTTGGGAACCTGGGGCCTCTGGGGGCTGCTCCTATGCTCCGCGGATCCCCGCGAAGGTAATTCATCCGGGGCGCCAGGGAGGCAAGCAGAAGTCCGTGCAGACGCAACCCTGGCTCCCGGGGCCGCGGGAGAGGAGGGACTGCCGGGCGCCAGCCCTGCGCCAAGGCTGCGGGTCATGGGCACGGCCATCCTGGGGACCTGGGACCTGGGACCTGCAAGGCAGGCCTAAGGGACAGACAGGCAGGCAGACAGACACACACAGAAGAGGAGAAGAGGAGGAGAAGAGAAGAGAGGAGAGAGGGATTGCTCTTAAGTCATAAGAGTTACTCCTTGAATTATGGAACCGCACCGCCCCTACCCACAAGGGGCTCAATTGGAAAAAGACTCTGAAACTTGGCTGGGGGTGGAGGTAGGGGATGCAATCTGAGTCCTCTCTCTTCTCTTCTTGGGTGCCTTTCCCCCACCAAAGGGAGTGCAATGTCCCCAAGTAGGACAGGAATGGGTGTCTGTGGCTGGTGTCAGTCACTTTAAGGGGCAGCTGCCCTCTGCCTTCAAAGTAATACCCGGGAGAGGGTTGGAAGAGCCTGATAAGATAAGAAATTGGAGTTGTCTGTGGAGATAAGGGAGGATGAACCTGAGATAGGTGGAGAGCAGCACCGTCTTGGAGATAGGATCCAGAGCCCTCGCTGGAGTTTCCTGCTCTTGGCTGTGGGCTGCTGGAGGTTATGAATGTGCCTGAAGCAGAATCAGCCTTGGAGCTCTTGGCAAAGTCAGACCCGTGACATTTGAAGTCCATGCTAAACTTTTTGCGGGCAGGAATGAACTGTATGATTATAATTTCTTTAACCCTTTCTCATACATCGACTTGAAACAGTAATTTCTATAGGTTTTCTTTTTGTCCACTTCAATTTTTCCAATTTTGAGAATTGTTACTGGATCTAATAATACAGATTTGTACAGTTGAAGTGGAAAATGAACCCTTTTAGCCACTGTGTATCTTTGAGTTGTTTAAAAGCATACTTAAAGGGGCGCCTGGGTGGCTCAGTGGATTAAGCTGCTGCCTTCGGCTCAGGTCACGATCTCAGGGTCCTGGGATCGAGCCCTGCATCGGCCTCTCTGCTCCGCGGGGAGCCTGCTTCCTCCTCTCTCTCTGCCTGCCTCTCTGCCTACTTGTGATCTCTCTCTCCGTCAAATAAATAAATAAAATCTTAAAAAAAAAAAAGCATACTTAGAGTTCTCCAGAGAAGCAGCTTGCTTACCCCTGTATTTTGCATAGGCACCTACCTCCCTCTTTCTAGAACTTTTTTTTCTCTCTCCCATAGTTGGTCCAGTCTAGCTGCTCATATTTGCCCTCCAAGATGCAGCAGGGACAACCCTTCTAGAAGTCAGCAGGACATGAGCAGTGTAGTTGAAGTGCCCCTTCTTGGTCACCCATGACCCCTCTGCTTTCTTGTCACGCTGTACTGTCTAAGCTAAGCTTTTGGGAGGTTGAGACTGTTAACACATTTTTATATCCCCAGGACACTTACACCGTTCAGTGAATGAATTGGTAACCATTAAAGTAAGAACTTACTATAATCAGGAGGCTAAAAAGATCCCAGAAATGATCTTTCCTGAAGTCTTACTCCATCACAGAAAACAATTTCTTCTTAAAATGCACCATTAGATTTTTGTGCCTGGACTTTTCTCTTCATTTTCATTTATTCTTTGCATTTCTTATGTGCTTTCCTGATGAATGACTTAGTTCTCCACGGTGTTATTTCTCCAGTGTTGTCTGCTGCTGTGTGGGCCGCCAGCTGTAGTTACAGATCTGCAGTGAGTGGAGCGCTATATGAAATTAAGGGTTTAATAAATGTTTTATAATATGATCATTACGAATGGCGAAAATGACCCTGGGTTATTACCACCCTTTGTGGCACCTCAGGCAGTGCTTTGCATACAGCCAATGAGTATTAATTAAGTGAATGACTTATTTCCCTGTCAAGTCGGTGGTTAGTAGTAGACCCCCAAGTCAAATATGGGCGTATTTACTTTCAGTCCTGTCACCTCCAGGATGTTTTTCTTATAACATCGTAAGACATGGTACCAGATTTGATGCTTGCAGTACTTGATGCTGTTATCTTTTCTGTGTTTTCATATCTTTCAGATGGCTCTAAAATAATTCCCAAAGTCACAGAAATAATTCCTAAATATGGCAGCATAAATGGAGCAACAAGACTGACTATCAAAGGAGAAGGTATGGTTGCTTTTTCTTTTCTTTCTTTCTTCTTTTTTTTTTTTTTTGGTCAAGGTTGAGGTATTTTTTTTTTAATTTTATTTATTTATTTGACAGAAAGAGAGATCACAAGTAGGCAGAGAGGCAGGCAGAGAAAGAGGCAAAAGCAGTCTCCCTGCTGAGCAGAGAGCCTGATGTGCGGTCAATGCCAGGAATCTGAGATCATGACCTGAGCCGAAGACAGAGGCTTAACCCACTGAGCCACCCAGGCGCCCCTGAAAGCTATTAGGTTTTTAACAGAGTTCTAAAAGCCGTGAGAGAAATGCCCCAATTAAAACAAAACAAGACAACCACTCAGCTATTTCTTCCTGTCTGGAGATCTAAACTCCTTCAGATCCAGGAGCCATGGCTTGAGTTTAAGTACACAGACCCAGATGGCCCTTAGTTATAAATACACACCAAAACATTCTATTCTTAAGGCATTTTGGAAGAACCTCCTTATGAATTTAACTCTAACCTTTGCTCTTTCGTGGACTCTCTGAGTCACAGTGTATCCTGTGTCACTGGTGTCATGGTGAATTTCCAGTTTTCCCGTCCATCTCAATTTCTGAATGCTCTTCACAGAGCATCACAGAATAGTCAAATCCTATTGGAATGGCAGGTACCTGCATCCCCGCCGTGATTTGACTTCCCTCTTCTTGCCTTAACCATATACTGTAGGTGACTAAAAATGTGTTAGCACCTGTCTTTCTCAGAAGCTGAATCTAATACTATTTTATATAGGTTTTCAGGGCTCATGATATATATAGAATGTGTATAGAGCAAGGTAATGAATTTGTAAAACACACCAGACCTCCAAAACTCCAGGAATGTGCTACTTGAACAAAATTTATTTGGAGGAACTGTATTCACATCATCAGAGACATCAGTGCTGTCTCTGACCCATACTTCATGTTTACAACTGCATGCAGAGCTAATTTATTAATCACACAAGAACATTTTCTACATGGAACTGTAACTGCCAGATGATTACTTAAGTGTTGGTCCCATAGGATTGTAAAAATGTTTTATTTTTATAAAAGTCAAGATGAAAAAATTAAATGTTAAAGAAATATTTGACTTAGAAAGTGAGTTCTCTGAGATTCCACTCTCTAGAAAGAACTACTGTTAGTATTTTGGTGTATCTACATGAGTTTTCCATTTCCACATGTCATATTCACTTTTACAGACCAAAATTTGCTAGTGCGTTAGTTTGTTCTAAAGGCTGTGCTTCAGGAGCCAAAGAGACATAATTTTACAGTTATGATGCCCAAGTAAAGTGTTTTGAGCACTTTATTTCCATAATCATGGAAATAATTGTGTCTCCATCTAAGAGGACTGATTTAATGAGGAGTATTATCATTTCGATTATTAGTTCAGGAGTTTTTCTAACTTTCTACCTATATTTCTCAATTGCTTTCTTAATAGTTCCCTTTACTGGAAAAAAATCAATAAGATGGAAGGAGTAGAATTTTACTTTTGGCTTTATCCCCCAGATATTTCCCTATTGCATATACTTTTGTCTAACTGAAGTATTGAATTATATAGTTTTTATAATGTTTTAAGAAACCCAGGGACTTTGGTCCGGTCCTGTCCTTGCCCCTTCCCACTCTATGCTGGGGCACGTTACTTCCCTAAGCCTTAGCTTCCTCATCAGTAAAGTGGGGTATTGATTCCTACCTGTTGGGGCTGTTGTGACAATTGAAAATGATGATGTATCTAAGGTACCCAAAGATACTATCTGTTTCATAAATTAGAGTCATTTTATTTTTATTATTTTGTTTTATTTTTTTCATTATCCTGCATTTATGTTATAGGTTCGGTTTCATTCTTTAGGAATCATCCTTACCACACTGTACTTCTCCTTTTCATTGTTTTGCTGTTACAATTCTTCGAGTTAGTTTGTACTCTCTCACCCCTGCATTTTTTTAACTAGAGAAATCCAAACAGCCCCATGTGGTATATGGTGACCGCCGGCTTCAACAACACACATTTTCCATGATAGCAGCCCAGGCTGCTATCAGGAGAACCAGGTTTGCGTGCCTGGCAAGTCATGTCTCCAGTTTTTCTGCAAAAGAAAAAAAATACATCAATATGCCAGGAATTTCCATCTGAAAGCCTCAACCTTTTCTGTATCCAGGGTACACCCAACACTTCCTGTAATCTTTGTCCCTTGGAGTACTTCCAGAGCTATCCTCTTTATACCCAAATTTTTATTTAGAATTAAACTTTTATTTAGAAATTCTTTTTGGAGGTGATTCCTTTGTGTGGCTTTTGAACTCTTTGGAATTAGCTAACAAATCAGAAATATTTCTGTAGTTTTTTTTAAGCAATATTTGTAATGAGAGTATTTACAAATCCTATTGATTTGGCTCATGTTTTTACTTCAGGGAGATAGGTCTATATACTGGACATAAGTATGTAAAAATATGTATGACATATATGACATTAAATATATGTATGTGACATTAAAAATATATATGGCATTAAAACAAAGCCAAAAACAATATCATCTTTTGTTGGTTTAATTTTTTTCAATTGTATTTGTCTCAGGAATGCTGAAATACAGATCTGTGTTACCGTATCAATTTTGTGACATGTGCCTAAGAGGAAAATAAATACATGTATCACATCCTGAACCACCCCACAAGTAAAACTTTCCATACTTTAGTTAGTTGCCAGCAGCCCTCTGTTTATTTCAAACTCAACATGAACACCAAAGATAAGCACTAGTTGGCAAAAGGAAAGGGCAGGTTTACAAGTAACTTGCTTTTCTGTGTTTTCCTATATCTTTTCAAAATTCCATTTTAGCAATAACTGCTGTCCTAGAATCAAAACTTCAGATCCAATGCAAGTGTCTTTCACATGTCAAATTGATGCTTATATTTGTACTTTAGCCTATATTAGATGAGCTCTGTTTGGTTACGGTTTAAGCTTAGAGGATGAAGTGGTGTTTATTAAAATCCCTACCCTTTGTTGAGTTTCTGCTTACTTTTTGTACCTATCATGGATAAGAGAAGCGCTAAGAACATGGGTCTGGAGGAACTTATATAGGGAAATTGCTAATAGCTTTATAATGTCTATTTTTTGTTAAATTATTTATTTATTTATTTGACAGACAGAGATCACAAGTAGGCAGAAAGAGAGAGAGAGAGAGAGGAGGAAGCAGACCTCCAGCCAAGCAGAGAGCCCGATGCGGGGCTCGATTCCAGAACCCTGGGATCATGACCCGAGCTGAAGGCAGAGGCCTTAACCCACTGAGCCACCCAGGCACCCCTATAATGTCTATTTTTAAATATTGTTTATCTCCAAATATCACAGGCGCCAGGTTGACATCGCCAACCTGAATTCAAATCCTACCCATAACACTTATTAGTTCTGTGTTATTTTTAAAAAGGGATATTAACACTGAACTTAAATTTCAGGATTTTTGTGACCAATAATAAGAGGAAATATCAACCGAGCTCTTAACATAGGAGCCAAGCACTATGTTATGCACTATATATACTCCTCATTTCGTCTTCCTGACAATCCAATAAGTAGGTGATTATGGTCATTTTCCATTTTATTTTATCTTATTTTATTTTATTTGAGAGAGAGAGAGAGATAGTGAGAGAGAGCACAAGCAGGGGGAGTGCTGAGCAGGGACTCAATCCCAGGACCCTGGGATCATGACCTGAACTGAAGGCAGACGCTCAACCAAATGACCCACACAGGTGCCCCCTGGTCGTTTTTCTGATGAGAAGATAAAAATGAGAGAGTTCATCTCTAAAATTTGAGTGCCTGAAGTTATACAGCAAGGATGTGCAGGAGTGGGATGCGAATCCAGGACGTTAGGGTTCCTTTAAAGAGCACCATCCCAAAGAAGCAGCTTTATGAGAGCTAGAGTTTTAGGGGCGTTGGCATTTGGTGAACATCTGGCGCCGTGAAGTCCTTAAACTAGGCAATATTCATGTTTTTAATGGGCCTTTTTAGAACGCTGAAAATGTTCAATAATTTAAAAAGCAGTCACACCACAGATGTCTACTGACCCCAATTCAGCCACTTCAGCTAATAAAGGTTATTTAATATGAGCCTATAAGGTAGGAGTGATTGTTTTCTGAAACATACTGCAAAACTACTTGACAATATTTATTTTTTCTAATATAAATAATATATATACATTGAATTTAGAGTTAAATCTACATCTCTGAATTTAACATTTTTTCTGGCTTACTGATTTTAAGTTTATTATTGTACTATGGAACAATGTGGACTGTAGGTAATTAAGTGCTGAAATTCAAATAACATGAATTTATATTGATAACCTGGATGCAAAGGAAAAATTTCATAACTTCAAAAATATTGTTAGTCATCAATTTAGCAATAGTGGTGTTTTACTGTTAAGCACTTGCAGTATTTAGAGAAAAGTAACATTTAAAAACGCACATGCTTTTAGAACTCATAATTTAGGAATTTTAGATTTTGAAGTGATCAAGGCAAAAATTGTTTCTTTACTAACTTTATTCTAGAAAATATTTTAACATAGACAACTTCATAGGTTTACTCTGCATATTAGAATACTATTAAGTATCTTTTTAACATTTTTATTAGGAGAATATTTAGTTATAGGGTTTAATCAATAGAATAGTATCCAATTAATCTTAACCATGGATTTTATTTCTTGGGTTTATTTTGAAATTGAATGTTGTTCTAGCAATATAAAATACTTTTATGTGGCATAAAATTACATAATGGATATTTAACTACTTCCAAATCTAGTTTTGAATTATCAGGTATTTATAGTAAGATTAAAATTATTTTCATCAATTAAAAAATAATTTGTGCTCTGTTTCACATCATCTGTTTCTCTGGTTCTGTTGAATCACACCCATTAGCATGCAAACACACTGCTATTTCACCAACCTGAAAAAAAGCAAGAGCAAAATCATCAGGCTTTTTTGCTCTACACCCCTTCTACCTTCCACCCATGCCTCTGCTTCCATTGATAGTAAAATGCCCCCAAAAGGGACCAGTATTTGTTCCTTTCACTGGTTATCCTCCAATCTTCTCTTGACCCCATGCCAATCATGTATCCATCGCTCACTGAAACAGCATCTTCACTGCTGCTCCTTGTCTATACTCTCAGAGCAGCAGCTAGTGACTCTTGGCAAGTGTAAGTCACACCATGCCATGCCTCTGTTTGGGAAGCCTCCAGTGCTCTCTAACTCATAAAAATAATCTGAATGCCTTCAATTTTTGGTCTCATCTCCTACCACTCTCCTCACACATATTTCTCCAACCATGCTTGCTAATTCTTGAATCCAAAAACATGCTCCCACCACTGGGCCCGGAAGAGCATGTTCCCTCTATCTAAAATGCACTTGCCATAGGTATTCTCCAGGCTTACTCCTTCCAGAACGTTTCCTTGACCATTTATGTCACATGCCTCCTCTATCCCAGGAATAGGGTTGGGAAATCAGAAACGAGAAAGTCCTGAAAAGAGGCACGTGAAGGTGGTATGAGCACATGGTATGAGCACAAACCGTGCAGATCTATGTCTCAAGTTAATTCCTGCAAGAGAGGATCCCCCACAGAGGAAACAGAAACACCAGGTTGATTGAATGACTCATTCAGGGGCTTCTCTCTTTGGCTACCTCAGAGCTTGTACAATGGGCTCAGGAACAGAGGGACCACGGGGTGAACGCTGTGCAGGTTAACACCATGGACTTCCTTTCTCCAAGGAAAGGATCTTTCCCTTGAGTTCCTTTAAAGCAAAATCTGAGGTGAGGACTTGCAAGCATATGGTTTATTTGAGTGGCGACTCACTGCTACCCACTGCAGTTGTTGATACCTGACCTGATCAACACTGAGCCCTCAGGAGGGACCATTCCCCAAGAAGTATACCAGTTGCTTAGGGACAAATAGACTGCATTACTCCACATCCCTCATGGAAAGAACAGAGACTGAGTTACTGCCAGGAGAGTCTATAAAATAGTGCCTCAGAACAAGAAACACATTTTTACATGAAAAAGTTGTGATTATGGGCACACGGCCACAAAACCTGTGTTACTCTGAAACACGTGGCCTAGTAGAATGCTGGAATGGTCTATAAGAGGGAAGCCTAAGATCCCAGCTTGGGAACAGCATCCTGTGGGATAGGATGCTGGCCTCCATCATATGCCATATGCCTTCATCCCATGGCAGATACATGCTCCTGTGTCCTGGCAGACAGAGCACATGGAGCTGGAAAGGAATGGTTTCTTTCGCTCATTATCACTCCCAGTGATCTGCATATGTGCTTTCTGCCTTGCTGTTTTAAATTCTGCTGGATTTGGGGTCTGAGAGAATGCTTTGGCCAGGGATCCCTATATGGCTTCCAGTGAATGGGAACTACCACTATGAACTGATCAGTTTGAATTCATCAAACATAATTAGTAGCCTACCAGAGATAATCAGTTCTGATGATCATGAAGAGAGAGGGTTGCTTTACCTCATAGAGATAGGGAGGGATATGTCTGAAATTCAGGGTATTCATGGGGGCATCTCTTGGCTTCCATGTCCAGTGGTGACTGTGAATAGGCAATTGTAGCAACCACAACCTAACAAGGGTAAAGCAACAACCAAGGGCCCAGACCTTCAGGATGAAGGCTAGTGTCGCTCCCTCAGCTTAAGTGCTGGCTAAGGCAAAGAAAGTCTACAATGGGCGGTAAAGAGGGGCTACAGTGACTCTTCATTATAGCCTCAGGACCAGTTGTATCTTGTTCCACTAACTCTTGTATTAAATTTTTAGCAGAGCTTTTGGCTGGTTACCACCTTGGAGACTTGAAACTGGATTATATTTAAAATGTGGGGCCAGGGGGTGCCTGGGTGGCTCAGTGGGTTAAAGCCTCTGCCTTCAGCTCAGGTCAGATCCCAGAGTCCTGGGATCGAGCCCTACATCGGGCTCTTTGCTCGGCAGGGAGCCTGCTTCCCCCTCTCTCTCTGCCTGCCTCTCTGCCTACTTGTGATCTCTCTCTCTGTCAAATAAATAGATAAATAAATAAATAAATAAATAAATAGTCTTTAAAATGTGGGGCCAGAACATGTCCATATGGCGCAGTCAATTGCCTGTAAGAGAAGCCTTTTATACTCAGCTTCACAGTCTCTTGTTCTCAACTCGAATTCTAGCCACAGCCATGACAGATAGTCCCCCAAAGACTGTGACCCAGTCTGTGCTCGTAGCTCTTGCCTTCTGTTCCCATAGCACGTCTTTGTCTACCATCCCAGGGCTTCACTGATGCAGTGACTTGGGACATTGGAACCCCTATGGTGTAGGGATGACATATGTGCAGCCTGAAAGTGCAGGAGAAGCTATTTCCCCTGGAGAACCCTCAGTTAACCCCCTGGACAGGATTTTATGAAGAAAGGTTTGATTCTTTGATTCTGAGAGGCAGGCCCTATTTTCCTTGGAAGTTTCCAGCAAGGTTGTGCTCCAGCTGTGCTCACCGCCCAGGTTGTCTTTCTTTAGGTCTTACTCTCTTTTGCCCCAAAGGAGTCACCACTCAAATAAACCATAGGCTTGCAAGTCCTCACCTCAGATTTTGCTTTATAGGAACTCAAGGGAAAGATCCCATCTCTTATACTGTTCTCCTCATCTCTCTTTTCAGTCCATCTGGCCTCCTTTTTTTCATAGTAGTTATCCTCAGCAGACATAGGTTCTGATGGGGAGGGAGGAGAGTATTTTCTCCAGTCCTTCACACCCTACCTCTGGAATATAAGCTATTTAATTCTGTGCCTGGCAAATAATAGGTTCTCGAACATTACTTTTGTGAATAAATGAATTGAAGGTGAATTTTTATGCTTCCAAAAGGATTACAATCATAGGGATAAATATAAAATAGGTTAACTGCTAACTTACTTACTTACTAATATTCCTTATTATTTATTGATGATTCAGTACCCAATGACAATGGTTAGATCTTTGAAAAGAGAATTCTTTTAATAATAATTCAGTGTTTTTACTTTTCCAGGTTTTGCTCAAGCAAACCAGTTTAACTATGGAGTTGATAATGTGGAGTTGGGAAACAGTGTGCAATTAGTTTCTTCTTTCCAATCGATTTCTTGTGATGTAGAGAAAGATTCAAGTCATTCAACTCAAATTACATGCTATACTAGGTATGTTTTATAGTATGTTTAATAAGAGAATTTTTATCATACACATATTAGTATTATATAGTTTTTAATATACTCTGGCTATTATATTTTCTGATGATCAGCTATTTTTTGTTTCATGATGTTTAGACTATCTTATAGCTTTATTTCATTCATTTGTAATGCTCTTTCCCTGTATTGGCACAATAAAATAAACTCCATATCCTTTTCCAGGTTATTAGAGCTATTGTCTTATCATTATTGATCTATTTCAGAAGACAAATGGCTACTATTAAATTGTAATGATGCTCCTCAAATATCAAAATTATGCTTTCCTGTCCAGTTTGATTAATTTCCTTCAAAATCTTGACATATTCATTAAGATTAAAGATGATCATTTTGTATAGTGACATTTCAAGTTCTTTACTATCAGTCCAGAATGATGTTTGTTATTAACAACTTATGGGAAAAATTAATCATTTTAAATGGTAACTTTTAATAATAAAACAGATAGCACATATTCCAGGGGATTTCATCTTTATCAAGCTTATTGGCTATTTCAGCAGCAAAAGCTCTCTTACAGAGAAATTTGATCAGAATTTAAAAAAAAAAAAAGCATAACATGACTGTTCCAAGGTGATGTGTTACTGTTTTAAGTGGTTCTTCCTACCTTTGTTATTGTATTTGTTTTCCTTTTCAGTAAGCACCAGTGCACTTAGAATAAGCATTTGCCCGCTGTCCATAATGTTAGACTCTGCAGTACAGAGTTCAGGATGGAGATCCTCCATAATTTAGAATGAAACTCTTATCATTTAGAATTCTAATAATATAGAATGGAATTTAGCTGTACATCAATTAGAATTTTAGACACTTTTTTTTTTTTTCAAAATGACTTGTAGTCTGGGGCAGTATTTTTCCTTAAGAGTATACATTAAATAAAAGGGTCATTGCATTCCTTACATGTTCTTCATTTGCTTTGCAGAGCAATGCCGGAAGATTCCTACACTGTGAGAGTCAGTGTGGATGGGGTTCCTATTACAGAAAGTAATACCTGCAGAGGTCGCGTCAAGAGCTGGGAATGCACCTTCAATGTATATAGGATCTCCTCTTTAACTTTTGGATGATCGGTCTTGTGCTTGCTTTCTTGCCAAACGGGGCTTTTATTTCTTAATTTTACAGATTGTTATCTATTTCCATATTAAAAAATATACTAACATGTAGCGAATGATAACTTCACTCAGTTTTAATCATCTTCTGTGGCAGCAGAATCTCTTTTATCATTTCTTATTTGTTTCCCTCTTTAAATTAATTTTATTACTAACTTAAACTTTTATACATTAAATTTTTTTCTTGCTCACACTATTTTTTCTCTTTCTCCATTTCTACTCTGAATTTAATTTTCCTTTTCTTATCTTCATGGCACTCACTTTCATTTTAATAGGACCATAACTCTTTTTCCTTTCTTTATAATTTCTAATGCAATGAGATAAAATATGACTGCACTTAGCATTGAAGTCATTCAAAATGTAGTTATCCTATATGTAGATATTTACAATAACACATTTCTTCTAAGGACCATCCTATGTATTTTTAAAAATTCTGTCTGTCTATCAAAAGTATTAGAGTTTCCATCACCCTTGTGGGCTCTCTGGGATTCTCCTCTCTCCCCGTTCCCATTTGGTGTCACAATTCTTAAGAATTTTACCTGCGTTGTTCTAGAAAATTATCATTATCTTCATTACTAAAGCTTACTTTGATGGACTTTTTCCAGGTTTTGTTTCTGTTTTGCAATGTGCTTTGTTATTTTTTCTTCATAGGCTTAAATAAAAGGCCTTCTGTAATTTTATTCCCTCAAATTCCTGCTACCAGAGAGCCTTATCACTAGGGTTTGACAATGCTGATAACAAAGGAAGGCTGACTATTAAAGTTCTGAACTAAAAACACTGACAGAGAGTTTTTAGTGGATAAGGAAAAGATCTTGAACAAGCAGAATAATCATATTCTAAACTTTATTTTTATATGTAAAAAGAGATATTTTGACAGTTATATTATAGAATTATTTAAATGTAAATAATATAAGAACCAAAGATATTAGCTTATTGACAGTATTATTTTACAGGCAAAAAGTTTCAGAACCCCAACGATAATGAGCATCACACCTTTATCTGGAACTCCAGGTCTGTTATATGACAGCTGATATAATATCTTTTTTGGTTTGTGGTCATTAATTTAATTTTTAATATATAAAATTAGTATATCTGATAATTTATAAATAACATATTTCTGATTTACAGTAACTCCCAATATTATTTCAAAAAATGATTTTCAGTGGTTATATCTGAATCTGCTATAAAGTATTTTACTATCCCCCTATTAGACATTTAGCTGGCTTCCACTTCATTATAATTATAATTATAGCAGTTTACAATCCCAAAAGGAATATGTGAAAATGCCCTTTTCTGTAACGTTGACAATTTTAGGAACTAATTTTTTCAGGCATTTATATGAAAAATGTAGAAGCTTATTTCTAACTTTTCTAATTCTTAATTTTTAATTCTTAATTATACAATTAAATTTACTTATTTATATATATTTATTGACCCTTTGTATTTCTTCTTTTATAATTACTTGTTCATCTCCTTGGTTTTAATTTAATGCTAGTCAATTTTTTTCATATTAAGTTATAAGAATTCTTTATATTTTAAAGATATTAATGATTTGTATGTCGTATATGTTGGAAATATATTTTTAACTTATATTTTTAACTTTGCTTTTAAATTTTATTAATGGATTTATCTGTCATTCAGACATTTTTAATTTTTTAAATTAAATTAATCTATAGATTTTAATTATTGTTTTTTCTTCCTTCATTTTTATGCTATAGAAGACCATACCATCCCAATTATATAAGTATTATATAAATTTATACTTAATTGCAAGAGTTTTTATGGTTTTATTTTTATATTTAACTTTTATTCACTTTTTGGGTATAAAGTAAAGTGAGATCTTATTTGTTTTTTCAAATATATCATTCATGACCCAAGCAATATTTATTGAATAATTCATTGTTTTCCATGAAAAACTTCTTTAATTTACAAATACTTATAAATATTGCTTTAATACTATACATCCTCATGTTTTATTGTGTTTGTTAGAATGTTCAGCAAAGTGTTAAATAATAGTGATGAATATGGCATATACGTGTCTGGATCCTGGTTTCATTGGGAATACCTCTAATGTTTTGGTATTAAGTGTATGGCTGTATGGGTAGGTAATCTTACACAGAACTTTTTGTTTGTTTTAGGCACACTAATAACTATCCAAGGCAGAATCTTCACTGATGTCTATGGAAGTAATACTGCATTAAGCTCAAATGGGAAAAATGTTAGGATTTTGAGGTAAATTTTTGTTGTGGAAACAAATTCTTATCACTCAGATGGGGTATGGTATTCCACAAACAATGGGCCCAATGATACTAAACATCACTACAATGTGAGGGGATTAATTAGCATATTTTCAGACACATTATAGGAAGAAAAGGAGAGACTATTAGATGATTCATTGACATGGAAGCAGTGGTCAATATGCCTTTCTTTTTTGGTCTGGCATAATTCTTTTGTTTTCTGTGATAGATTTTAATAGAAGGCACGTGGAGACAAGCCCAATAGTAACTGAGTTGGTTATAGAACTTTATTACTGAATAACTTTGTTACTAATCTGCCTCGTTTTGCATATATATGTAACTGTGTAGCCTGGAGGTCCCTAGCTTAGTCAGGATCTGAGAACCAGAATCTCCTGACATGCAGTTTGGTCCTTTCTCTTCTACTGTAGTGGTGTGTGGGAGAGTGCTGAAACCAAAAATGGTCAGTAACTTATTAACAGCCTTGGGTTTGAACACTGGTCTCTCCATTTACCAGCTATGGATTAGACGGTAACATTGGCTAGTTACCTCATACCAAAAAATAATTGTCCACATTTTGGATTGGAAGCTAGCTTGGTCACTAATCTTTCTGTAGCATAGGTGTGGTTTTCTGAGTGCTGTCTTGAAAGACTGATAGCTGAGTTCTTTCCCCATAGAAGGAAGTACAGAATCAGCTTTCAGAAGGCTCCATGCATATTAAATACAGGTGTAAAATAGATAAATAGATAAATTAGCTAACAGTTAATACAACAATTAGAGAAACATTTTTAACTACTAAAAAGGTGATATATATGTATATGTAAACACACATACACATATATAATTTTGTAAACCAAGTAATTTGGAAGGTTTTACTAAATGAAATCAAGGTAATTTAGGTGGCATTCTATGAAGTAGCACTCAATTAAATCACATTTCTATGCATCTGTAATACTGTGGAAATGTTCATATTGGTTCCTTACATACAGTAAGTACTAAATAGAGAAACAAGTGTTAGCATAAATAAAGATTTTGTTTGCCTCCATATAGTTGAATGTTATGAATGGTTTATATTCCAATTCTTAGATGGGGTTTTCTAAGTCATCCTTTGCTATAATAATGCTAAGAAATAGGAAGCTTAATCTTTAAGGACATTTCTCCCCCCCACCCCACCCCCCACTGTAACTGAAATTTACTTCTGTTCAGTACAAAGGAATGCATAGAAATTATTTTATGAAGTCAAGAATTGAAGTCAGCAGGGACCTTAGAGTTCAGGTTACCTAGCCCATGTATTCTGAAACCCCAAGATACTATATATAAATGCACAAAAACTTTCACACACCTATTAATGTGAGAGGCGAAGGCCTTAGAACTGTGTCTATCCCATTTCTGCCATCTCAATTGTGACATTAGGCATTTCAGGCATTTCACTGGGCCTGAATCCCATTAACAGGGAGCAAGGGGCCATGTACTGGGCAGGAAGTCAGGACCCCAGAGTGTTCAAGCTGCTTCTGCTTCTCACAAGTCTTCTCAATTCAGCCTCATCTTCAAACCGAGATCAGGTACAAATTATAGAGGACATGCAAATACCAAAGGGTTTGGTGCCCACTAAGGATATTTTGGTCTAAAAGATAAGAACAACAAAATACATATATATGGTATATAAAATATACCAAATATATAAAATATATATATATATTTTGTTTTTCTTATCTTACCTTTTAGACCAATATATATATATATATATATTTGGCCAGACACACACACATATATATAGTGAAATAGTGTAGTATTGTCATTGATAGGCAAACCCAGACCACTGCAGGGCTTACAGGGTGTGGGTAAGAGCACCGCTGTAGCCCAGCTGTCTGGGTTTGAATTCCTGCTCTATTCCTTACTGGCTGTAGGCTTGAATAAGCAACTTAAGCTTCTTGCCTCAGTTTTTCATCTATAGAATGGAAGGGTAAGATGGTTGTAAGGATTAAACACAGTAAGTGCCATTGTTAGCTGCTAAATTTATTATTTAGGTGCAAAAAAGCGGGAGTTTAGAAGGAGGCTATGAATCCGTAAATCTCTACAATGGGTGCAATAATTCAGTGTACTTGCATCACAAACCTAATGTAATAATAAATGAAAGGATTTGTGCATACACGTTTATTAAAACATTTAAAGTTCTCCGCAAATGGAAGTCTTTACTTTTTAGGAGTTCAGGTTTGTATCTGCAGTTACTTTGAATCTGGGATTTGTTGGCACAGAAGCCGGGTGGTTTATTCTGAGTGTGGCGAGGAGTACAGGGCCTGTGGGTCCCACCTGCAAGCTTTCAATGGCATCAGGTTCTAATATCCCTAAAGCAGTAGCTGACCTGGTCCGCTGGGGAAGTGCAAACCAGTATTTCTCTGCAGCCCTATCCTGCCTCTTCTCAGCTTCAGATTTCTGTTTCAAAGGCACTGAGGATATTAGTTGCTCTCTTCATCCTAATTACTCCGTGGGGCTTGGCTATGGCCCTCCTTTAATTCCTGCCTATAGTTTGAAACTCACTGTGTGTTACAAAACACAAAACTCTGTTTTGTATTTGAGTTAATTGATCTGCAAGCGGAAGGGTCCCCATTAGCGATTTCCACGTTGTCTCTTCCTGTGGTATCATCACTTTCTAACACACCAAATATCCTATGATTATCATGCCTATTATCAGGTCTCTCCCTCCCCCCACCCCCGTTAGAATGTCAGTCCCACAAGGGCAGGATTTTGTTTTCTTCCCTGATGTGTGCCAGTATCTACAGCAGAGACTGCAACATAATAGGTAATAAAATAGGTGTTTGTTGAATGAATGCGTGATAGATAATAATAAGTGATTGAGAGAAAAATATAAGGTGTTAGTGAACTTGGTGGGAAGAAAGTATTTTGAAATGATTTACTAAACATAACTTCATCTTTTCCAATAAAATATTTATACAGAGTTTATGTTGGAGGAATGCCCTGTGAGCTTCTCATACCACAGTCTGATAATTTGTAAGTCACTCAAATAATTTTCTTTAGAAAATAAATAGAAGATATAAACATACCAGTTTAAGTAGTAATGTTTAGCAATACTGTATAGCCGAATCCTTTAAAATACAATATAAATTAAAACGTTTTATACAGTAAATTAGTAATCATTTATCTAGTTAGATGTAACCTGATATCCCCTATTGTCTTCAGTAGAATACAATAAGAACTATTATTTAGATTATTATGTTTTGAGATATTTTGAGAAATATCTTTATCAAATAATTGTTTCACTTGGTAGGATTTAAAACTATCTAAGAAGAATAACAATGGTGATAGCCAAATTAACTACAAAATATTTAATTGTAAAAGGAAGCTTTATGCAAGTATCTCCAACTGAGACTGGGAAATATTTCATTTCACAGTAATTTTTGCTGTAGAGACAGTTTCTAGCCTGATACATATTCAAAGTCCGTACAGTGCTTTTAAGGGAAACAGTAATTAATTTTATTTTATTTATTTATTTATTTGCCAATAAATGCATCTTTGTTATAAATACCTAAGAAGGGAAACAGTATTTTAGAACTGTAGTGTCAATATAAACTTTAAAATTAACATATTTATTTTATTAGGTACGGTCTAAAATTAGATCGTCCCAATGGAGACATGGGTTCTATGGTTTGTAAGACGACTGGAACTTACATTGGTAAATGTTGATCACCATTCTTCGCAATTCTCAGAAATGCCTGACTCTGTTGCCTTGTTTTGTACGCTCTTAGACCTCCCCTGCAGCTTTATCCCTTTCTTTAAAATTAACATTTCCTCTTTACCTTGGCTTCTTTTCAGTTTCATGTAAGCATGTATAAATTACTTTTTCCTAACGTTTACATTTAAGATAAGCTTCTTCAAATTTCTTTTCTTCTCTTTTTTCTTTTTTCTTTTTATTCTTCTGTCACCCAGAAAATTCCATTTACTAATTTAGCTGTTTTCCCTGTAGCCTTAATTTTATGCTGTTTCTTCCCCCTTGCCTTGTACTCCAGGCACTTAGACCTTATAGTCCTTTTTTTTCCCCCAGTTTTATGTTGACATACATCATTGTATGAGTTTAAGTCATATAACATGATGGCTTCATTTACGTATATTGTGAAAGGATTCCCGCAATAGGTTTAGCTAGCATCCATCATAATCTTTTAGTTCTAGAATGGACTCCATTTTATTTTGTCTCAGAGCCTTTGCAAGCCTCCCATCCCGAGAATTTTAAAGAAAATATCATGTCGTCGAAAAAGCCTTCCCTGATGCCCTGCCTTCCACTCTCCAAGTTCACTCTCCTTTCTTTGATAGCTTTATCACGGTTTTTAGTTCTGTTACTGCTCTTGACTGACTGAATCGCTGCCCCCGCCCCCACCCATGCTCAGTTAGGAACAGAGCAATCTGAGTGCTCACCCTGCATGGCCCAACCCCCCAGCAGAGTGTCTCCTCCGATTAAGTAGCTGTTGAAAGAATGAAAGAAATTTGAGGGCAGATGGTTATGTATATGTCATTTTTATCATTCTTCATTCATTATTATATTTCATCAAGTTTTTCTAGTTAATAGCCTTGAGACATCTTAGTATGTGTATTTTAAAATGCCTGATGCTTGTTTCAGATAGTTCATTGTCATGGCTTTAAGGATTAATAAATGGTTGTATAATTACAGTTTTAATTTTAAGTTTCTTTGCTTTTAAATCAGATTTATAATACATAGTTCTTGTTCTCCTGTGATTGGGAATTTAATTAATTGTGTATTTAATTAATTCCAGGTCATCACAATGTCAGCTTCATCTTGGATAGTGATTATGGAAGGTAGGTCATTTTGTAAATAATAATTTCCATAATGGATTCAACTGGGTAAATAAAATAAAAGTATATGTTTACTTTGTGCTATAGATCCAGAGATTAAAAAACTAATCACTTCCGGGGCACCTGGGTGGCTCAGTGGATTAAGCCGCTGCCTTCGGCTCAGGTCATGATCTCAGGGTCCTGTGATCGAGCCCCGCATCGGGCTCTCTGCTCCGCGGGGAGCCTGCTTCCTCCTCTCTCTCTGCCTGCCTCTCTGCCTACTTGTGATCTCTCTCTCTGTCAATTAAATAAATAAAATCTTAAAAAAACAAAACAAAAAAAAACTAATCACTTCCTTCCCCCAAATGAACATTTAAGGGGTCTATCACTCCCTTTATCTACTTTGTGCTTCAGACACAGCCTTTCATCTGTTGGGAACTTTAGCATTACCTAAACAACAAATCAGTCTTTGATTGTGATATTGAAAGGGTTCTTTTTTTTTTTTCCCATTTTATTTATTTTTTCAGCGTAACAGTATTCATTCTTTTTGCACAACACCCAGTGCTCCATGCAAAACGTGCCCTCCCCATTACCCACCACCTGTTCCCCCAACCTCCCACCCTTGACCCTTCAAAACCCTCAGGTTGCCCCAACCTCCCACCCCTGACCCTTCAAAACCCTCAGGTTGTTTTTCAGAGTCCATAGTCTCTTATGGTTCGCCTCCCCTCCCCAATGTCCATAGTCTTACAGCTCTTCTAACTTAATTGTCATTCTTTTGATAACTAAATAGTTTAGTTTTGATTTGAACTAATGTAAGAATAAATTAAACCCCATGGTTAATACCTGATGAAAGTGTTCATTTAAAGTATCAAGACATATGGAGTGATGAAAAATAGTAGTTACAGCTCACAATTGTCCATCTTAGCACCGTATGTTAATAATTTCTATTCACAATTTTTTAATAAAGCTAGAACTCAGTTCCAGATACCCTACATCCTAATTTCACTAAGAGAGATTACCATATGTTTAAGAAATACCAGAATATGCAAATCTCAACACATGTTGCAAACCTCCTATCATAGATAATCATATTACAGAACATTTCGTGGGAGGCATGGTGCTAAGCACTTTATGTATATTGTCTGGTCGAAGACTCCCAAAGATCCTATAAAATTGAGTGTTATCATCCCCCCCTGTGTCTCACACTGGGAAAAGTCAGATTCAGGAAAGTTGAATAATTTGCCCGTGGATATTCAGCTAGTTGGAAGAAGCACAGGTGTGTGAACACACACAGCCGAGCTCCAGACCCTGAGCATTGCATTCCAGGGCTCTGCCAAGGTGATGAAGCTTTAGAATATAAGTGAGGTTCGGTGGGGTGAGGTCCAGAGCCGATGACCAAGAAAGAATTCTTGAGACATCTTTGGTGCAAAATGGTGGTTTATTAGATCACGGGGACAGGACCCATGGGTAGAAAGAGCTGCTACCCCGGGGTTGTGAGGAGTGGTCCATTACATACTTGCAAGTTGGGAGGGGGTGAGGAATAGCATAAGTCTCTAAGGAATTTTGGAAGCAAGGTTTGCAGGACCTTGAGGGGCTAGCTGTTGCTGGGAAAAAGTCATTTATTACCATCTAATAAAACCTTAGTCATGAGACCCTTCAGATATATATATCAGTGGGCCATACGCTTAGGAATGATTGCCAGCACATATCTTGGAGGGTTTAGAGATAAAGAAAGTTTCCAAAGCAATTTTTATATGTTAAAGTAGACCCACAGGATCCTGGTTGGGGGTGAGGGGTGGTCAGGCTAGGATTGATTTTTGCTCTTAGCAAAATATTAAGGTGGAGGGAGTTGAGTGCCTAGAGGAATGTCACTCTGCCTGTTTCAAGGACTTGTCAGTGGGCTCTAGATAGGAAAGAAATTTAGTAACTCTTCTTCTGCCTCTGTTTCCCACATCAGAGGATCTCAGCCATAGCACCACATCTCCTTACTACTTAACATCCTGACACAGGATTCTTTAAGCATGGTAGGATTGCCGCCCTTTTCTGTGCATTTGCGAATGTATGGGCGGTATTTGTTGGCTGTCATAGTAACTGGGGCATACCAATGGCTTTTCCTGGGCAGGACTGAGATGCTCCAAACCTAAATGAATTATTCTGCCCAAAAATGTGATCGTGTGTCCCCATGAGAAAATGAGCTGAGTAATAGAAATCCAAATAAATCACAATATTTAGCCATCCGGTACTAATATATCTGTCATAGATCAATGATAGGATATGTCTGTGGATTTTGTGTGTTTGTTTCTGAAGAGAGATAAATGATTAGAAAAGATTGAAAAAGATTAAAAAGATTGAGAAGAATGGTAATATTACAGTCAAAGTAGATGTTATTCCTGGTTAATGCTCACGGACTGTAAGAGAAGGATGATACTTGGTCCCTGCGTGCATGCAGCTTCAATTGGGGGTGGTGAGCCCAAATCCATTATCATTGTATTTGAGGATCTTCTGGTTCCAGACACCTAGAGGCAATAGGTTGTAACAAAATGATGACTGGGTTGCACACTTTCTTATAGACCAATGTAGACTGGACCAAAAAACCATGAAGAATATTATAACTCAAGGGCAAACCATTGTGGATGGTATGTAAATGGTTATTAAGATTCACCTTTGTGATTTACGTGAGGCAAATGACTTAGAGTCTCATGATTTACCAGTTATTTTCTGCAAGGACCTGACCTACACGCATACAACTTGATACAAATAAGGCAATAGGGATTTTGTTGAAAATATTAGAAAATCATGTTAGAAGCAATAGTTATTGAGTTTTAAATGATTTCCTGAACTACATATACTTTTTATTTTTATTGCTCTCATTGTCATTCTTCTTCAGGTGAAAAAGATGAATTCTTAGTTCTGAGTCTGTATGAAAGGTACTAATTACCAAATCCATCATATACTTCTCAAAGAAATAATTATCCAAAAATAGGTTTGAGCGATCAAGCTTGAATGTGATTGATAAGTATATATAAATCAATGTGTTGCATTCACATGCCATGAAACTTTCCATTTTTAAAAAGCCAGCAAACTTGCACATAATATAGGTGAAAATACAGCTTAAAATAGTTGATTCTGTGATCTTGACTTATAATTCTTTTTCTTAAAGCCAGTGGCTGTTCCTTTGTATTAATGTCTTAGAACTGAGGAAACTGTGTTTCTATATAAAACAATCTTAGGAATTTGAGATAACTGTTAAAAATATGGCATTTACTACCTAAAAGCCTAGTTTCATGATTACATGGCATTTTTAAAAAGTGTTAAATCATTCTTTAAATTAAAAAATTCAATATTATACAAATTTCAGGCGCATTCCTGAATATCAAATGAACCAATTAAAGGCCATTGTGGCTCCCATTCTGTATTTCTTTTAATAGCTAACCTTCTCTCCTCTATTACCCCAAGTTCAAACAACAGCTGTTACAAACTGATAAGGTTCAGATGAGGCTGCCTTAATTGAGAAATGCCTAGTCATTATCAATGAATTAGTGAAAATCACCTCAGTGTCATGCCAAATAAATTACATTCAAATTTTATTTCAGGAGGCAATTTTCCCACCACCTTGAGAAGCAGGGTTAATTTTTCAGATGCAGAATCTGACCACAGACAATATTGCTGGAGCTGGCCTCATTTCAGATCTCTGAGAAATCAACTGAAGGGCTTGTAACGTACCAATATAAATCCAGTATGAACTTCTTAAGTAACTAATTTAGCATGCAGGATTTCCAGAGACTCTTAATCTTGCAAATGCATATTATAGTGCTGGGTTCAATTTACAGGAATTTACTGTTGGTCTCAACCACAAGATCTGCATTATCCTTTTAGATTCCAGTGCAGTATGTTATAAATATAATGAATGGACTTTGAGTCTTAACATTTGAATTTCTTAACTTCTCTATTATGAATTTCATTGAGATAATTAAGGAAACAGTATTTAATTTCCAGGGTCAGATTCCTTCCCTTCTTTGCTCTCCAGGCTGTGAAGTGTACGTCTATATCCATCAAAAAATATGAATAGGTTCTGTATTTATTGAGGGTGATTTAACTCTGGTGGATTATTGTTAACCTGCTTTCATTCATCGTGCTCTCATGCAGATTTATGGCAGGAAAAAACTGTGTAAGACACAGGTGAGGAGCCAGGGTTCAGGACTCCAACTGCCTGCCTTCAAATTCTGTTTCTGCCACTTACTCTCTTTGTGATCTTGAGTAAGATAAATAGATTCTCTGAGCTGTACCTATCTCATGGGTTTAATATAAGGATAAAATAATATAATAAATTAAAAGCTTAAAAAATCTTAGGTTAAAAGCTTAAAACTGCATGATATTTAAGTGTTCAGTAATGTTAGTTATTCTGATGCTAAGTGGGTTATAAGAGAGGAGGGTGGTTAACACAAACGCCTTCAGGAAAGGGGATCCTGTTTTTTTTTTTCTCTAATAGGAATTCTTTATTGAGGTATAGTTTGCATATAATAACATTGTAATTTAAGTGTGCAGTTCAGTAAGCTCTGACCAATGAATATTTGATGTATTTGATGTACTTGTATACTTGTATATTTGTGTAACCAGTAACTGTATCAAGATGTAGAACATCCCCAAAATGTTTTGTCCAACTCCTTTCAAATATAATTTATACCACTAAAAAAAAAAAAATAACATTTTCCTGAAATAAAGTTCATTTTTAAAGTAAGGATTTTTACTTTTTTTTTTTACACAGGAGTTTCCCACAAAAAATGGCATATTTTGTTTCTTCTCTAAATAAAATTTCAATGTTTCAAACATATGCAGGTATGTGAACCCTCTCACTCTATGTGTGTGTGTATATATGTATGTATGACAGGGAGAGAAAGAAAAAGAATGAGACAGAGAGATGTGTGTACCTTATTTCATCATCAATGACAATAAGGACTTAAGGCATAGTATATTATTTTATGTACTGCTAGGAAAGGAGAAACACATACAATGGAGGGTCTAATAGGAAGCTCTGACATTAAGCTAGGACCCAGAAAACTATATTTTTAATATAAGGCTGATTGAGAAACCAGCTCATCACTCTAAAAGAGACAGAAGGGAAACTTGCATGTCTCCACTTGGGCCGTTGGTGGTGGGAGGGAAAAAAATATCTCCACTGTCAATTTAAACTACAAGGCAGTGCTCTTGCAGATTTATAGTCTCAGTGTGGTCCAAAAGAATACTCAAGTAGATTATTATTTATTTTAACTTACAGAGATCTAAGGTTGGTAGACTCCTAGGAGAGTGTGGGAAGCAAACATAAATCCTCCTGGAAGAATTGCACTTCATTCTGGGTCAGGAGTGATGGAGTGGCACATTCAGATTCAAAGATGTTCAAATGTGAAAAGAAGTGTCTTGGAATCAATCAAATAGGATATATCCTGGCTTTTTCTATTCAATATAAAAGCCGTGTGTAAAAATACATAGACCTTTGATAGATAGAAGTAATAAGAATAAATTTTAATAAGAATCTACCATATATCATGCCCGGGGCTATTTTACTAATATATCTAAAACTTTTATATATGAAACCAGAAGGCTTCCAGTCATAGTTAATGTATTACTATACGAGGAAAGTATAAAATGTTGGTCCAGAAAGAGAAGAAAGATTTGTTCTTTAAGAGCATAGGGGAAAAGAGAAGAGGCTGTTCTCCTGCCGTCCTGTATTTTCTTTTGGAATCAAACATCTGTCCTCAGCCCAGAGTTTTCTTAATTCCTGTGTCCTCCATACCAGTGTCTCTTTAGTACCTGTCACCACTAAAACCTGGTTCCCCTGAGCTGTAAGGCTCTGTGAAAGCCGTGTTAACTCTCCTCTTTGCAGAATTGCATCAGAGACAGAATTGAAACACCCAGTTCATTCATTTGGTCAATCCACTACCTATGCTGTGCTATGTGTTAAGACTAGGTAATTTGGAAAATTCATAAAGATTAAGCATTCAGGTTGATGTGTAATATTCATAACATGTTACTTAATGTGCTTCTCCTCCCTCTCTGCAGAGGTCACTATGATTTCCCCTTCACGAGGAAGCATTCAAGGTGGCACTGTGCTAACGATAAGTGGACGGTTCTTTGATCAGACAGATTTCCCTGTCAGAGTTCTCATTGGAGGTATCTTTTATGACTTGTAATATATTGTGTTATAAGAACAAATCCTGGCTTTTATTTAATAATTTTTAAAACGAATAATGTCTTTTTTCAGTTAATGTCTTAAGTTAAGACTGTGTATTTTCATGTGGGCATTTGGTTCCAGGGAGTGATACTTTTCCCACTGGGACCTTCCAGTGAGGGCCTGACATGACCTTGACTTGGGCTCTGAGGTCATCATCAGAAAGCATTGTCTGAGGGTGCCTGGGTGGCTCAGTGGGTTAGGCCTCTGCCTTCGGCTCAGGTCATGATCTCAGAGTTCTGGGATCAAGACCCGCATCGGGCTCTTTGCTCAGCTCAGCTTCCCCCTTTCTGCCTCCCTTTCTGCCTACTTGTGATCTCTGTCTGTCAAATAAATAAATAAAATCTTTTTAAAAAAAAAAAAGCATTGTCTGGTAACAACTTGGCTACCTTCCACAAATTCCTCGCCACACGTTGAGACACACATACCCTTTATTTAACAAACTTTTAAATGCCCTTCTTGAACTGTTGTTAATTCTCAATGGGTTTGTTAGTTAGGAGAAAATTTAAAGTATTTGGGGATACTTTCTCATCCCCTTTTCATTTATTGTGAGTTATCTGGACATCATCAGGAATTACCAATGATATTGGCCTTGAAAAGAGCATTAATTGATGTGTTCTATTTTTTACAAATGTGAATAGGGCTTGGTTCTCTGGTTATGTATCATTTTTATGTATCTAGATCTTTTCAAAGTAAGGAGCTGTGCAGCTCAAAAAGGAATGGAGGATGAATGTAATAGTGGGGGTCTTCCCACTCAGTCATAATGACCTTCTCTACCTTGAGCAAAGGACTCTGTGTTGCTCAGGCAACTGGACACATATTTTTTCTGATATAACTTTCTGCTTAGGTACTTTCTACTTTTAAGGAATCTGCCCATGAGTCTGCAAAAATGTGATTTCAAGAGAAGAAATTAATATAAAGTAATTTCATCTAACATTTATATAATATATATCTCTTCTCGGCATTTTGGCTAAGATCAAGTGTAACATTTTTTTTTTAAGATTCTATTTATTTATTTGACAGACAGACAGATCACAAGTAGGCAGAGAGGCAGGCAGAGAGAGACAGGGAAGCAGGCTCCCTGCTGAGCAGAGAGCCTGATGTGGGACTCGATCCCAGGACCCTAGGATCATGACCTGAGCCAAAAGCAGCGGCTGAACTGACTGAGCCACCCAGGTGCCCTCAAGTGTAACATTTATACAATATCTTTCCTATCCCTGTGGATCCTTGCTGGTCATCTGCATAAATATTAAAACCTAGACAGTGGGGCGCCTGGGTGGCTCAGTGGTTTAAGCCTCTGCCTTCAGCTCAGGTCATGATCTCAGGGTCCTGGGATCGAGCCCCGCATCGGGCTCTCTCCTCGGCGGGGAGCCTGCTTCCCCCTCTCTCTCTGCCTGCCTCTCTGCCTACTTGTGATCTCTCTCTCTGTCAAATAAATAAATAAATTCTTTAAAAAAAAATAAAACCTAGGCAGTAAGATTTTTAAATATCATATATGTTTTCTGAAATTTTAAATATACATGTTTCAAATATTAAAATAAGGGCATAAAATCGCTTTATATGTTGTAGTTTATGATATTGTGATAGTTGACATGCAAATACAACATGTTACTTTTGTGTATTTCATTGCTATCAAATGTGAAGGTTTGAGATTTTGAATCCTCAGTAATTTCTTTTTTAAATTTTCATTACTTTTTTCAAGGTTTTTTCTTAAATTTTAAATTCTAATTGATTTACTGGAGTATAATTACATACAGTAAACTGGATGTATTTTATTTTTTTCTTCCAAGTTTTTATTTAAACTCCGATTAGTTAACATACAGTGTAATATTGGCTGCAGGTGTACGATACTACAATTCAGCACTTCCATACCACACCCAGTGCTCATCACAACAAGTGCGCTCTTTAATCCCCATCACTTATTTAACACGTCCCCCGACCTCCTCTCTGGTAACCGTCAGTTGTTTTCTATAGGTCTGTTTCTTGGTTTGCTTCTCACATTGCCCTACCCCCTTTGTTCATTTGTCTCTTAAATTCCACATATGAGTGAAATCACATGGTATTTTTCTTTCTCTGACTGACTTACTTTGCATAGCTTAGTACTCTTTGTCTCCATCCATGTCATCACAAATGGCAAGATTTCATTCTTTTTTGTGTCTTTTATATATACGTGATCTTCTTTATTCATTCATCAGTTGATGGACACTTGGGCTCTTTCCATAATTTGGCTATCGTTGATAATGCTGCTAATTGGGGTGCATGTATCCCTTTGAATTAGTATTTTTTTATTCTTGGGTAAATACCTAAGAGTGTAATTGCTGGATAATAGACTAATTCTATTTTCAACTTTTTGAGGAACGTCCATACTGTCTTCCACATTGGATGTACGTTTGCATTCCTACCAACAGTGTAAGAAGGTTCCCCTTTCCGCACATCCCTACTGACAGCTGTTGTTTCTTGTGTCATTGATTTTAGGCATTCTGACTGGTATGAGGTGATATCTCATTGTAGTTTTGACTTATATTTATTGATGATCAGTGATGTTGAACATCTTTTCACATGTCTGTGGTCATCTATATGTCTTCTTTTGGAAAAATATCCACTCATTTGCCCATTTTAAAAAAGATTTTATTTATTTACTTGGCACAGAGAGAGAGATCACAAGTAGGCAGAGAGGCAGGCAGAGGGAGAAGGGGAAGCAGGCTCCCTGTTGAGGAGGGAGCCCAATGCGGGGCTCGATCCCAGGACCCTGAGATCATGACCTGAGCCGAAGGCAGAGGCTTAACCCACTGAGCCCCCAGGTCCCCCTCATTTGCCCATTTTTAATTAGATTATTCATTTTGGGGGTATTGAGGAATCCTCAGTTAATTTCTTGAAAATAATGATTTGTCTATGGATCTTTCCTTTGCTCCAAACAAAATGGGCTAAGTTGGTTTCACTTACTGTTTAAATACATTGTTTTCTACCTCAATTATCTTGCATCCACAAAACATACAAAATCGTGACACATAGTGCTGAAGTAAGTTTTCTGGGCCACCGAACAAAACTTGGCAAAGATACTTTCCTCCATTTGCTAACCTTTGCCTTACTTTTCATTTGTGGGCTGTGATTCCCATTTCAGTAACTACTTAAGGCATTGACGGTGAGGGATATATGGAAGTCTAAAACCTAGACTCTCCACTCCGTTCTAATTGTGTTTTTATGTAAGTGTCATCATTCTTGTTCAGACCCTTACTCTTTTGGTTTCAATCTGCCTCTGAAAATACCATATATGCATTATTATCTCTGTTGTTTTCATTTGAAGACCTTGGACTAAGCCACCATCTTACTTATTTATTTATTTATTTTACCTAAGAGGGCTGGGATCATCTGCTTTTGCAAAATTTTGAACATCATGGACTTAATTCAGCAACTTTTCTGTAGGGAACAGAATAGAAGGCTTTACTCTGAACTCAGAAGTGAAATCTTTTACAGTGACATAATTTTATCAAGTTTTTTATTTTGTTTCTCAGAAATCACAAAATTTCGTAACTCAGACTTGTGATGTGTTGCCAGGAAAACGTTGCTGTGTAAAAGTACAGCAATTAACAAGTGATAAGCTTTTATGCAGAACACATAAAGGAAACGAAGAAACCGTGGCTTTGCTTCTTGCTTGTGCAACTTGGTTTTCATCAGAAAGTACTTCCAGATAAGCTGATCGTGATTTGCATTCTGGAGCTCTGTAGTAATACCTCTGCACCTTGCTTCTCTCTAGGTCAAGTCTGTGATATTTTGAATGTCACAGAAAATAGCATATGCTGCAAGACACCGCCAAAGCCTGAGGTTCTCAGAACTGTCTATCCAGGTAAGTTACCAGAAGAGAGAATGGCCATTTCTACCTTTACATAAGAAGACACACCCCCTGGGGCGCCTGGGTGGCTCAGTGGATTAAGCCCCTGCCTTCAGCTCAGGTCATGATCTCAGGGTCCTGGGATTGAGCCCCGTGTCTCTGCTCCGCAGGGAGCCTTCTTCCTCTTCTCTCTCTGCCTGCCTCTCTGCCTACTTGTGATCTCTCTCTCTGTCAAATAATAAAATAAAATCTTTGAAAAAAAAAAAAAGAAGACACATCCCATTAGTCTTTTAGTCCTTTGGAGCTGCTGAAACAGACCACCACAGACTGGTAAACAACAAACACATAGAGATCTTACAGTTCTGGAGCCTGGGGAAGCCCCAGATCACGATACCAGCAGATTAGGTTTGGTGAGGACCTGCTTCCTTATAGATTGGAACCTTCTTGGGGCTACAGAGCTTTGTGGGGCCTCTTTTATAAGCCCTCATTCATGAGGGCTCCACTCTCATGCTAATAACATCGCATTGAGCATTAGGCTTCAACATCTGAGTTTTGGAGGGGATACAAATATTCAGCCCATAACAATTAGTAATAAAAAAATATTTGAACTTTTAGAATTTGTAGTGAGAATTGTAACAAATTTCTTCCTGGTTTTTCTCCTTACACTTTCTGGATAAGGGAGTATTTGTATTAAAATAGCTGCCTTAAAGCTGCAGCATGGAAATAAACTCAGCCTGAATTCCTGAAACACCCTCCTGGAAACAGCCCTCCTCTGTTGAATGAGTTTGATGGGAACTTTATTTCATGTTAAATGAGATTACTGAATGATGGTGCAGCCTACATGGACATTTTATAAATGCCTTTTTGTGCTTAAAACACAAATGGCATAGGTTAAATCTTTACTTATTTAGAATATTTTAAGGGTGATAACGGGATGCGAGGAATGGAACTCAAAATTCTTTCCAGATTTTGGCCCATGGCCCATGGCCTGTGGCCCATGGTAAGCACTTGACATCTGTAGTGATACCACTCACTGAGAGGCTGTGTATGCGTTTGAGGGTGTGTATCTCATATCTTGTTCACACATTGAAATTGGTTTATGGTTATACTACTGGTTGGTATTTGAAGCCAAGTAAATTAGGTTTATCAACCTCTTAAATTTCCTTGTTTTGAACATTAGAAAAACAATGCCCAGTTTAAGAGAATATTTTGATAATCACAATTGATGACTTTAATGAAAGTTATATTTATCAGAGAACATTGCTGCTGCCGAAGTTTGAGGTGTTCAAGCTTTTCTCCAAACAAACTTAGCTGAAGACGAGGAACCATCATCTCCTAGATCCAGCCCCTCCAGACCAGCTTAGGGCTGCTGGAAGAAGACATGAGTCTGAGTGCTGTAGTTTAGGGAAGAAAAAAAAGTGAGATAGCTCCCTTGTGATTAGGAAAAAAAATCAGAGTTTATGTAGGTTCACTTTAATGGGAATATTCTTTCTGATTCTCTCCAAGAAGGAGACGGAATCATAGAACAGAAGTAATCTTAAAAAGAAGAAGAAGAACAAATACTGACAAAAATGTTAAAGCCAACACTGTCCATTCTTGGATTAGTTGCTAACCATTAATTGTGTTACTTTTGTTAGAGAGAGTAATTGGCAAAGTTTTTGAAATCAAATGGCCTGAATCATAAGGTTTTGAGATTTAACTATATAAAGCAATGTCGGTCATATCAGAGGTAAGAGTGATCATATTATCTTAAGTGAAGCACTTAGTAGTATCTAATCCCCATTGCAACCATGCAAATAATAATATTATTCCCATTTTTTATAAATGTAGAAACTGAGGTGCAAATATATGAAGTAATAATAAATTGTATGCTCTCTTAACAGTACTCTATGCTAGAGGTGCAGGTACATGTAGGGTATGAGTCATTGTTTTTTTTTACAAGCATGCTCCAAAAATGTGAATAGCATAGAATATCTATAACCACTACCCAAGTAGAAGGCCATTGAGACACCACATCAACATTCTGATGAAAGTATTCTTTTTTTTGTTATATTCAGGTGGAAGAGGTCTAAAGCTTGAGGTATGGAACAATAGTCGGCCAGCGCGTCTTGAAGAGATACTTGAGTACAATGAAGAAACACCAGGGTACATGGGGGCCAGTTGGGTCGATTCAGCTTCCTATCTTTGGCCCATGGAGCAAGACACATTTGTTGCCCGCTTCAGCGGATTTTTGGTGGCTCCAGACTCTGACGTCTACAGATTCTACATCAAAGGCGATGACCGTTATGCTATTTATTTCAGCCAAACTGGACATCCAAAAGATAAGGTAGGGAAGCTACAGAAAATTATTTAATATTATAAAAACAATAGGACAACCTTTATATGTAGCTCATTTTTGAGATATATTTTCACATGGTTGGGTTCTTGGCTATTTTAACATGTGTAATATGAACTCTAAAGTCACCATAGAAAACCCATGGCCTAAAAAATAAAAAATGCTTTACTGTATCTACATTTTCTCTAGAAAGGAAAAAATACATATATTTGCTTTAAAGATTATTTTAATTATGGAAGAGTTTTAATCGTACATAAGAAATTTGGGAAAGAGTAAACATAGTTCACTCTTCTACTGGATCTCTTTCACTATTATGTGGTTATGAGATTGAAGTCCATCATTTCTTTTTGTGTCTTTTTTGTTTTTTATATAAATAACGTCATACATCCAATTTCATAGTCATTTTGGTCACATATTAGTATTTCCATATTTTATTAAGTGATTTTCACAATACAATTTTTGATGACTGAATAGTTTAATTAATTATTTATTATTATTACTAAACCTGAATAACTTTACTCATACAGATAAGTTTTTAGCTTACTTCTGACTTTTATGACCACAAATTATACTCAAACATTTGTGTTCATTAAATTATTCTGCATTTAAATTATTTCTTTGGGAGAGTTTTGCAAATGTGAAGTCAGTAAATCAAATCAAAAATACATTTTATGCTGAGCGAAATAAGTCAAGCAGAGAGAGTCAAGTATCATATGGTTTCACTTATTTGTGGAGCAGAACAAAGAACATGGAGGACATGGGGAGATGGAGAGGAGAAGGGAGTTGTAGGAAATTGGAAGGGGAAGTGAACCATAAGAGACTATGGACTCTGAAAAACAACCTGAGGGTTTTGAAGGGGCAGGGGGTGGGAGGTTGGGGAACCTGGTGGAGGGTAATAGAGAGGGCACGTATTGCATGGAGCACTGGGTGTGGTGCAAAGTACTGTTATGCTGAAAATAAATTAATTAATTTTTAAAAAAGAGCGATTATACATTTTGGAAGCATACAAAAAATACATTTTATGACTCAGTGTATATGGCAAGATTGCCTCCCAAATGGGAAGAACAAGTTTAAGTTGCTGCCTGTAATATATGAACTCTAATTTTACTGTAGCTTTTCAGCATATTTCCTCCAGGGATGGTATAATCATTCCTAATGGGAAACCCAGAGTTTTCTCATTCTAGCATGCAGACCCATTTAGTGATCTGTAGCATCTTTCAGAACCACTTTTAGTGACTTCATTTGAATTAAATTTCTAAAAGCTCTCCACAGAGCAAAGGGTATTTCATTTAACAATAACAACCTTCCTTCTGGTATGCATCTTTCTATTTTCCATTGCAGTTCTAATTGTGAAAAACTACAGCTTGTGTGTATTCATGGTATAGTGGTGCTGGTGTTAGATAACGTTGGAAGGTATGAAGTGAGCTTTGATAATTTTTAAAAACTTCATTTCACCATGGCTAATAGACTTAGAAGAAAAATATGGTAGTTTCATGTTTTCTATTTATAAAAGTTCTAGGATTGACAAATAATAAGTGAAAAATAAAGCTGAAAAGATCTAATAATAAATTCTCCTCTCTCTCTCTCTCTCTCCCTGTCTTTCTTTTTGGGATAAGGTGAGGATTGCCTATCATTCTTCCAATGCCAATGGTTATTTTTCCAGTCCAACACAAAGATCTGATGACATTCATCTTCAGAAAGGAAAAGAGTAAGATTTTTTTTCATTAAACTACTATGTGGTATTTAAAAACTGTAAGTTTATATCTAAAAATATTTTCAGTTTGCTTTATTGGTGGAAGTGATATTAGTTTATTGGCTTAATATGTAATTCATCATTCTTTATAATTTTGTTAAATATAATTTCTATATTTTCAAAAATACTGACCTCCAACCAACCTGGGAAATTTACTGTCTAAATTATCCCTGTTGCAGAAATTAAAGTTTTGTGAAATTTACTTAATCCTGTTCTTAGTTTCCTACTAGAACCTTTCTGTCAATCCAGCTAGAGGGTTGGGATCAAAGTTCCCTGAAAGAAATCATACTCAGTGTTCTCACTGAAATCTTAGCACTAATGACACGAGGAAAGCATCCCATTCCCTTTCTCTTCCTCCTCCTACTATCAATTCTTTATACACTTAAACTTTGATTTTTTAACCAGGATCACTGGGCCAACACAGGGAAGTGGAGTACCTAATTAATCCCTACTGCTATTAAGTGTCAATATACCTTCAGGCTTTGCCCTCCCCTTGGAAAATGCATTCAGTTTACCTGCTTGGCAGGAGCACAGAGCTTACATGAAAGTGACTCGTAATACATCTGCTGTCTGATACCTGTTCTTCGGTGAGGTAGCTTGCAATTTATACACCGACATTTGTAATGACAGCTGTGGATAAGCCGCTCTAGCTGGCTTATTGCACAGTGGTCCCTGGGACCTTTCCAAAGGGAGCTCGTTTGTCAAATACATCCTACTCAGATAATGAAGCCCCATTTCTAGGTACATATCTTTTCAATCACCCTGTTCTACTTTGAATCATACCTCAGTTACTAATTTTTAAATAACCATTCAATCTTTATAACTCTCTTAGTGTCTGTTATTCATATGAACAGAGAGAATGATAATATATATTTTATAGTATTTTGTGAAGGTTAAATATAATAATGTCTGCCGAGTGTTCAGTTTAGTGTCTCGTACATAGAAAGTACCTGATGAATATTTTAAGCTGCTAATAAGGATACAGAATTTAATGGTTCTTTGAGGTCTGCTTCTTAGTGTTGCCTGCATTGATCTGGCGGAGCTGGCCAACAGGTTCTCAGGGCAGCCAAGAGCCTGATGTAATCCTCCAATATCAGTTCTATGAGGAGGATGACCCAGAGCCCCATCATCCTAGAAGGATGAGAGGGGATACATGGCCCTCATTCAGAGTCTGTCATGAATTGTGAATACTTATCTTCACATACAAGAGGGTTGTCTGTTGAATGATCTGAGGCAATTTAGAGGAACTCCCAGCTGGCCTCTCCAAAGATGGGAGTGGTTGTGACATTGATAGAGATTTAGGTAGGTAACCGATAGCTTTTCATCACCAGTATCAGCTGGTCAAGGAAAGCCTTATCCTGGGTAGGCAGTTGGATGATCCAGCTTTTTCAAGGACCAGAATCAATATAACCAGTAACAATTTCCTGAAATTATGTTCTATTTCCCAAGTTATAAGTGGAGCCATTATTGAAGGAACTAGAGAGAAACTTCCATCCCTGACACATTTAACCGCTCCGATAAAAATATATGATACATCTAAGTCTGCCTGTCATTTTCTTGTACATAGAAAGTATTTACACTCCACATGCCCTCTGTGTTTTATGCCAGGGAGTTTGCATTACAATGTAAATATAATTTTGTTGTAAGCTCCTTGAGGATAAGGAGTGGTATCTTTTTCAATAAATATTTACTGACAAAACTGAATGAATTAGTCATGAATGGGGACAATTCTGTATCTTTCATGTAGATAGCCTGCATAATTCATTTTATTTTAACAAACCACTATGAAACTTTAATATTTAAAATCAGAGATACTATAAAAAATAAAATCAAATCAGGAATACTACAATATAAATCATTTAGTAGACTGGTGTTTTATATAGTGTTGAAATTTTATTCATTGGAGACAATTTCATATTTTCCAGATATTACCTTGAAATCTTGCTGCAAGAGTATAGACTGAGTGCCTTCATTGATGTTGGCCTGTACCAGCATAAAAATGTCTATACAGAGCAACAGACGGACGATGCAGTGAATGAAGAACAAGTTATCAGATCCCAGTCGACAATTGTCCAGGAAGTACAGGTTTGCTATGATGATAGATGTGCTTCGTAGAAAGTAGATGTTCAAAGATAGGAACTCTATTGCTTATTAATTTTACTCAGAAATATACTGTTTTGGGACAAGGCAGTCGTGGAAGATTATTGACTTTGTGGCTGTATCTGTATTAAAATTCAAGAGGCTGTTATTTGATTAGTAGTGAACTTGAAAATATTTTGTCATTTACAGTAAAATAGAGCAATCAAGAGGCATTGAGTAGTTGACTATCATGCTTTTACAATATATTTTTCTGTGCAGTAAAGGTATGTTTTTTAATTTGGGAAATAGGTTATAACATTGGAAAACTGGGAAACATCTAGTGCAACCAATGAAGTTCAAAAGGTCACGGTGACCAGTCCATGTGTGGAAGCAAATTCATGTTCACGCTACCGGTATAGATTAATCTATAACATGGAAAAAACCGGTAAGCTGTATATAACAAAGGAGATTTTCTTTCTCTTCATTTATAAATGAAAGTATAAAAATTGGCTCTAGTCAAATTCTACTGTCTGGAAAATATCATTTTAATAGTATGCTAGACATAGAAGCTAAACATATATTGTGAAGAAAAACCTTTAGACTGGGATAAAAAAATGGCATCAGTAAAAACAACTTCCTGGTATATGATATCATTTTCTTTTATAAGGATCATGATGATGTATATCTAAGTGCACATATGGAATTTATATATCTCTGACTCACAGGTGTAAGCTAATAAGAATTAAATTCACCATTACAGAGAATTAAACATTTCTTCCAGTTTCTCAAGTTAAGTGATAAAGCTATGAGACACTAATTTATCTGTTAACAAAGTCATTGTTTCTCTGTATTTTTTTAAAGATTTATTTATTTGACAGAGAGAGATCACAAGTAGGCAGAGAGGCAGGCAGAGAGAGAGGGAAGCAGGCTCCCTGCTGAGCAGAGAGCCCGATGCGGGCCTCGATTCCAGACCCTGAGATTCAGACTCTGCTGAAGGCAGAGGCTTAACGCACTGAGCCACCCAGGTGCCCTGTATCTCTGTATTTTATAATAAACCAAAAAATATAATTTTTGCTTTTTCTGTTAATTGTTTCAATAAGTATATATTGATAGGTGCTTACTGTTTCCAAACACAGTACTTAATTACTATGGGGATAAAAAAAAAAAAAACAACCCATGATCCTCCTCTTAAAGAGATCACAATCCAATTAAGTAGTCATTATTGAACTTGAATTAGTTTCAAAACAGTTTGAAACTAATATGTTAAATGTTAAGATATGATACAGTCTATGGGAACCTTAAAAAAATTTAAATATAAAATATCAGTGCTGGCTATGGTAGTGCAAAAAGATTTTAATTTTTTTTTAATTAAAGCCTCTAATCATTTGACCTTTTTTTTTTTTTTTTTAATCCCAAAGTCTTGCTACCTGGCGATGCTTCTGACTTCTTATTGCAATCAGCTTTAAATGATCTCTGGTCTATAAAACCGGATACAGTTCAAGTAACAAGAACACAAAACGCCCAAAGCTATGTTTACATGGTAACTTTTATATCAACTCGAGGTAAGAATGTATATCATTTTGTACTTCTGTTAGGTTTTTTCTAAGAAACAAATTTGTATCCTGTACAACTCCACAAAAAAGGTAAAACTCCATAAAATGACAGAGGAAAAGAAGTGGATTCATAGCCTTGGTTAATTTTAGGAGAAATAAAAATCAAATGGTTAATTTCTTCTATTATAATTAAAATTTTAGTTGTATTTTAAGTATTGTACATCGCCAGTGCATGGGAAATATACTATGTATACTACAGATACATTATCCATATAATAGCCTCCTTTGATTTAGCAAAAGTTAGTGAAGATATGAATACTGGAAATAAAGTTTAAGTAGTCAGTATTTCTCAGGAGACACTAGTCTGGCCAGATCTTGCCTCATGAAAAGATTGTGGTCACATCCACATGGGAAGCTGCATACCCCAACTTCTTCCTAAAGATTGACAGAGCTCCTTAATATTAAAATCCCCAAGGATCCTTACAGTGAGAAAACAAACATACAAAAGCAAAACTGAAAGAAAACATTTGACCTGTGTTTAATATAATACTGTCCAAAATTATTTGACTTCTCTCCTTTCCAAGAAACAACTATTAACTTCCTGTTAATGTTTTGCATTTTCAAGTCTTAAAGCCAAATTTAGAAAACAAGTTTAGTATTTGGGCTATCTAGCTCAAAAATAGGTCCCTGGATATGTATGTATTCTTTCTTTCTTTCTTTTCTTTTCTTCTTTTTTTTTTTTTACTTTTCTTTGGGCAATCATTATTTTCCAACTCATAAAAGTAAAATATTACTTCATTGTTTATGTTTCATTTTATACAATTGTTGATTTGATTGTTGAGTGGAGGGCAAAGAATTTTATTTAACATGTATTGAAGTTCTAAAGACTTCCCAAGGGTTAGATTGTCAAAATACTGCATAAATAAAGATATGATTATCCTTATTCTCCCAGAAACATATCTGTAGTTAAGAGAGAAAGTTTAAGGCTTCAGCAGCAACTTTAAGAAATACAGTACTAAAATCATAACCGGACAAATTCTAGGACATTATCCGACAAAGAAGGTCAGTGAGTTTCCACTAGCAAATTATCTTCCCAAAGCAGAGATACATCTGAGGACAAACCCTTATTTCACTCAGAGTGAGATTGTATAAACAGGACTCATAGACATGGGGCTATTTCCTGGAATTCAGTTTTGTGCTGTATTCATGTTCAAAGAAAATAGCAATATCCCAGCCTAGCCCTTTATTCTATAGTAATGGTTCTAGAACAAAACTAAAAGAATTTTTGGAATATCCCACTGCCTGCCCATTGATCTTTACCTCATGATCCCAATACCACCTTCTGTTTATCTCGTAATCCTTTCTTTGCAGCCATGGAAACTGAACCCAAAATGAATAGCACTTTATTTGCTGTTTTGCTATTTCTGCTACAGTTAAATCTGCTCAAATTCAAGGATCAACGTCTTCCCGTTCATCCTTTTTTTGGTGATAATACAACTAAATTAAACTAATTTTGTGTACTTTGAGTGTCTATTGTGAATATGTTGGTATTTTATTAATTAACATCTTCAAATTCTGTTTGGTACTTCATTGCAGGAGATTTTGATCTGCTTAGTTATGAAGGATTTGAAGGGGACAATGTCACACTAAATATTACAGAACAGATCAAAGGAAAACCCAGTTTGGACACATTCACACTGAACTGGGATGGGATCACTTCCAAGCCTCTGACCCCACAGTCATCACAAGCTGAAGTATGCTCTTTGTTAACAATTTCACAAGTAGAAAGCTATTTAAACATCACCTTTCTATTAAAAACAAAAAAAAACAAAACTCCCACACTTTAAGGAGTGGTAATATGCTCTTTTACTTGGCATGGTGGGTTGGAGCCAACACATAGAGAGCAGAGAAGGGAGGAAACATCACAGAGACAGAGGGGTTAGAGGGGAGTTCTTAGAACTATGTCAACAGCTGTTCCTGTAGAAAGAATATTTCCTTGGGAATTACTGGATTTTGACAACTACCTGCACTATGAGTTTAAGTTAATGTTTGTTTGATGATTAAAGATCTTATATTATCTCCTTAATTCTAAACATTTTATCTGTGCTTTGCCAGAGAAGTAGATGTGGAAATTATAGGAGAACTTGTGAATGTGTACCAATTCTTGAAGAATCCAAAATGATTTATTTTTTTAAAATAAGCATAAATACAGTCTTAGAGTATCTGAATTTCTTCTTTTGAAAAACAGAATGCATTATTCTTTCCAGTTAATTTTGAGTTAATTGAGAAAACTGTTCATTTGGAACGTTGTTTAATTGGGTGCTAATTCGTTTAGGTTCGCCTCATTGCCTTCTTTTTTTTTTTTTTTACGTTAAAAGTATTTTTTTAAATTCAAATTCCAGTTACTTAACATACAGTGTAATATTAATTTCAGTGGTTCAATATAGTGATTCAACACTCCCATACAACACCCAGTGCTCATCACAGCAAATGCAATCCTTTGCCTTCTTTAAAAAAACTGCTAAACAAACTTGTCTACCTTATGTAACAACTGTATAAGCTAATATTACCCAACTGGATGTAACTATTGTCATTCTAAAATAGAACTCTTGAAAAAGACATTGGACACTAAAGTTATGACAAATGAACTTAAAAATATTTAGGAAATGGTCTCATAATGATGGCTAAAATATGGGAACTATATTATGCAAATGTCCTAATATAACAAATGAGTGAAATTAGTGGTAGAATTATGAATGTTGTAACCCTTCATGAAAAATAAGTCTCTAAAGCTCACGCTGTTAATTTAGTTTCAGGCAGCCATGGAAGAAATGGTTACCGCCAAGTGTCCACCGCAAATTGCAAATTTTGAAGAAGGATTTGACGTGAAATACTTTAGAGATTATGAGACTGATTTTAACCTGGTATGGAATGTTAAATGAACTGTGAAACTGGCCCAGTAAGAATTCATATAAATGCTTGTAATTTTGTGATTTTCTTTGTACTAACACTAATTCCTATTGTCAATTTGCAAAAATAATTTTGTTATACATTTATTGATAAGGTCTGTTTTAGCATCTCCCTGCATCATAATGTGATTCATTTGTGAAAGCAGCATTTCCACTGCATGTGAATTTTCTTGATCAAGGGAAAGTAAGCAAGAGGGACAAATGTAAGACCTATAGGATATTCTATTTTTTTTTTCTTTACTTGCAGAGTATATCCTGTTTCCTCATTGACTTCAGAGAATACAATTTGTAGTAAGGCATTATATAATAAATTGCTTCCCTTGAATCTTGAAGATTAAATAAACAAACAAAAACCTGGCACATAGGTTTTTTTGTGTGTGAAGGAACTTTTTGTGGAAGGAATGAATAAATATCCTTAAGAGTTCATGATATAAGGAGAAAGATAAGATTTAAGAAATAGCCAAATACAGGTACCAAGGATTATATGATTATGGAGCCAAAGGAATGATACAGGATGAGAGCTTTAGAATTTCAAAGAAGAGAGAGAAAATGTTTCAAGTTAAAGTGACGTGGGAAACAGTGGATCCAAGTTGGAACTTGAATAACTTAAGTGGAGAGGAGGGGAAATAAACAGGACCATAAAGCATGTTTTCATTTGAAATATTCTTGTTTCTGTAGGAGCATGTTAACAGAGGGAAGAAGACAGCTGAAACTGATGCTTACTGTGGTCGTTATTCCCTAAAAAACCCAGCTGTTCTTTTTGACTCAGCAGATGTTAAACCGAACAGACTACCATATGGAGACATTTTATTATTTCCTTATAATCAGGTAAACCCAACAAAATGATATGCTAATTTAATCTGTAAAATACTTTGGTAATAAAATTTCATGAAATTCTAAGACAGGGAAAAGTGCTTGTCATGTGAAATCATGTCACTTTGAACAGGTATTGTGGTTCACATTCTGGTGCTTGTGATTTCCTCTTCTGGTGGTTCTCAAAAACTGAAATAAAAAAAAATATATAGTATCACCCACATGTGTTCTGCTTTATCTTATAATTTAAGAGAAAATTATTTGCACACAAATTTAAATACTAAATCCATTAAAAATATATTACCTCTTCAATACTCTTCTATTTGTTAAGAAGAAACAAAAATGGATAGCCATCATAGAGTGATCTTGGGTATCCAATCAAGGAAAAGCATGAGCAGAGATGGTAGTTTTAGGATAGGTATTTAAGACTAGCAATTATAGTCTTGTTTATCCTTTTTCTTGTTTTAAAATTCTCAAATTGTAATGCATATTCCCAAGTTCTAAGTTCTAAATATATTTGGTATGCTTAAGATGTTGTAGACCATTAAAATTGGTATATAATTACTATTTTACAGTGACATTCATCTCCTCCTCTAAATGCTCAGCTACCGTTCACATCCCAATTAATCTCCTTGAGTGTTTATCTTCTCTTGATGGGTGATGGGCTTTTAAATTCATTGCAGAGTTCACTTAGAGATGGATTTAAATTTTACATTGCTTCCTGACTATAGGGAGTGGATTATTTCCATTTTTTAAGGAAACCATATTTAAGAAAACATTAAAGGATTAATCATCAATTGTAAGGTCACTTTAACTCCACTTCCTCTTCTAGAAAATCTTCCCCAATTCTTCTGTACCTAATCAGCTGAAATTAATTATGCTTTCTCTGTGTTCTGAAACATTTTGTACAGAAAATTCTCAATATTTATTTATTGCATTAGGTTGAATTAATTTGAATTGGTATAAAACAACCTAAAGGTAAGATATTATTATTGATTTCTTTTTTAATTTTCTGTGTAGTTATGTTTGGCATACAAAGGATTCCTGGCAAATTATATTGCTCTGAAATTCCAATACCAAGACAGAAGCAAGGTTACTAGAAGCAATGATATACAATTTACATATAACTTTGCGAATGGAAACAAGTAAGTTAATGCTATGAACTTAAAACTTATGTATATATGTGTATATATACATATATATAAATTTAAGTTCTACTATAGTATGTAAACTGAATGTAAACAAACCCACTTTTTGTCTTTTTTTCACTTTGGTTAGTTTTTGAAAACTCATGTGCACCCTGGCTCTGACTGAAATTTTCCTGTCTTCTATATAAGCATCCTAACAGAAATATTTGTGCCAAAAATAAATCTATAGATTGTGAAAATAAAAATTGGTCTAGTGTTATCACCCATAACTATTTAAAAGACAAAACAATGGTAAATTTTATAATTTAAATCATGTAATACTAAATTTAATAATGTTCCTACTTACTGAAGGAAGGTAGAAAGAGACTTCCTTATTACAATATTGTCATTAGACTTTGATCACTACAAAAAAAAAAGGTGCTTTTCAAGTGTGACTAGAGAAAATAAAATATTTCGATGAATATTCTAAATTTAAGGGAGACAAGAGACTTTTTAATGCTTGGTTTGTCAAAAGTTAGATACACAGAAATGCAAGTGGAAACTATAAGGGGAGAAACTAAATAAGCCCAGAGAAAGCTATTTAATGATTATAATTTCCATACCTTCAAGCAAAATTTAGTTCTGCATAATTATGTTTTGATTTTTTAAAAAAATTTTTATTTATTTATTTGAGAGAGAGCATGAGAGGGGAAAAGGTCAGAGGGAGAAGCAGACTCCCCATGGAGCTGGGAGCCTGATGTAGGACTTGATCCCGGAACTCCAAGATGGTGACCTGAGCCCAAGGCAGTAGCTTAACCAACTGAGCCACCCAGGCGCCCCATGCTTTGATTTTTATTAATGGTTATATCTTCTGAAATTTATATCATCCACTTTTGCATTTCCACATACAAGACACAAAAATTTCACATACAGTAAAAGCGATAATGAGGACACATTCACACATATAAATACTGCTTTATTTTAAAAAGTATTCCCCAGGTACATATTGCTATAACCATTCCCTGCATACCTGAATTGAACAGTAGGATCACAATTTGAGTTTTGATGAGCACCACCTGCATGCATTTCACTCCTTCACTGTAATAGGACCTGGTAACATTTTACAGACCTCGGTTCTTCCTTGTTAGTCAAACCATCACTTAGCCATATTGCTAAATAGGTCTTTCCTTTTAACTTGTCATGTATCTGCTGTGAGGTAATTTGAAGATGCACTACGTTTGGTAGAACTGATGGGCTTCCTTTACCCTAAATGCCATGAGATCTTTAAGCAATAATTTCACTATTTTTAAAGGAATAGGGTTCACTGGTTAAAACTGTTGCCAGTCAAGGCAAAGTAAACTCTCCTGCTTCTATTGGGGATTTCTAGATCTGCTTTTTTTCCTTTTTTTAACTAGCATATGGCCAACTTTATTTCAGCTATGATTTTTATATTCCCCTTCCCCTAATGGACTATGTTGAAGCAAACTTCAGATAGAGTTGAGTGTGCATTATAAAAAAATGAGGACTATTTTAGCATCATTACATTCCCCAAAAAACAACGATTCTTAGTATCACTAAACGTCAACTCAGTATCCTGATTTCCCTGATTATCTCAGAAATGTCTGTTTATAGTTGGTATTACTTGATCTAGATCTGCTTTTATTTCGGTCAGGCCACCTAGATCAAATAGATGTGTTAGCATTAGATTATTTTCAGGGCAATACTAGTGTTAGAGGTGCTGTTTCCCCCCAAGAATCATTCTATAACCTTCCAAAAGTAGCGATGTTTGTAACTGAAAATCAAATTTCAAAATCTGAAAAGTCATATCTGATTTTCTTTTAGAAATCATGATTATCTATCCACAAAGGCCATGCGCTGTTCAGTTAAGCCCCGCCCCCCTTTGGAAGGTGGGCTCACAGCACTCACCATAGCACATACACTTCACTTAAGTTTTGATACCACTGTATCAAATATATGTATTTGATATATTTTGATACCATGTATTTTTATACAATTTGTAGTCTCCTTTTGTCTGACAAAAGGTCCTGTTCAATAAACCAAATTATCTATGTAATAGTTTTTTAAACTTCAGAATTATATAACTAGAGTAGAATTGTACTGAGGCCCTAAGTACATTTTTCATATTTATTTAAAGAGCACTTTAATGTATTGCAGTTTTGCGTATAATTTCCTAAAAATGATACACCAGTTTAAGCTAAGCTTGGATTCACTGAGTGGATCCCATGATGAGTTTATAAACCATGAAGGAAATTAGAATAGAAGGTGCCCAAGCAAACTAGCCAGTTAGTAAGTGCAGTAGTAGCTGATATAAAGATTATTGTTAAATAGTACTTAGTTATTTCCATGGCAATATTTATTTCTTTGTGGCAAACTCTCATAGTTTCGTATATAGAATTGCTTAATTGTAATTTATGGAATTCTAATGCAGTTAACATGTAGTGCAAAATCTGAATTTAAATTACACATTTAAGAGGTGTTGTATGATAAATCATGAAGCACTTCTTTGTCACTTAGAACAGTAGACAGTGTAACTGCAGTGAGTTCTTTCAGAAGTAATAACAAGTTCCAGTTTTGCTTCTTAGTACTGACCTGAATTTACTCTTCTATCCCTGACATATTTTGCTGAAATAGTTCATGTCATTCTTGTGTCTTTTTTTTATTTACACCTCTACACCAAGGTGCATACTCCTTAGTTTCCTTACCTATTGCGACAGAATATTTCATGTCCCTGTGGCTACTGCCAAGGCTACAGATAAAAAAAAAACCTGTACTTGTATGCAACATGAAATCTTTTACTTTCTGCAATGTTAAATTTTGTATGCAAAATTAAATCTTAAACATTAAATTTAAGTTTCTGTCTGCTATTCCTTGTTATGGCTGCTTTTCTGTACTAATGAAGTATGCTTGATGGTCTTCTTGTGGGGAAAAACACTTTCACTCCTTGAGATTTGAATGCTTTTTATAGTGGACTGGTTTACATTAAACATTACAACTGACCTATCCACCTAATTAATCAACCATATTTCAGCTGGACCTATACTTGCATAGACCTTCTGGACCTCATACAAACCAAATACATTGGGACAAATTTTTCTCTTCAGAGGATTGGTTTACAGAAAGCATCAGAAACACAGTCCTTCTACGTAGATGCAGTATACATTGGACAGACTTCTACCATATCAGCGTGGGATGGTACGTTTTATCGTTTCACATCTAGTTAAGCCTTCTGAATCTCTTGTAGTAAAATCTCACCATGGGAATTATTTATATTCTTTAATTTAAATAGAAACATTGGTCTCTAAATATTTATAACTCATTCTTTTACCTCAGTGTTATTATTTAAATCATGTTATTTTTTATTCTAAGGGTAAATGTACCCTCAATGTAAACATTGTCATTATAGCAAGAATTAGTCTTAATAGTCCTGGATTCTGTTTACAGATACACAAACGATGGCAATTTTTTTTTTTTTTTTTGCTTTGCTTGATTTTTGAGACACTAACTATGAAGATATCTGTTCCTAAAAGGCAGCTATTGACTCTGACATCTGTTTGGTAAAATTCAGCTGAATATTTCCAGGAACTTAATGGTGATAATTAATAATACTTAAATGAAAACTTTATTTCTGGTAGTCTAAGCATTGTTTATTTAGTCATGTCACTAGACCCATGGGTATGAGCTGTGATAATAAAATAATTAAAATTAAACTGTGACCTTTCAAAAAAGTCAACCTAATTCCAAACAGTCACCTTGAAAAGTGACTACTACCATTTTTCAGAGGAATTTTGGAATCCTTTCCCTTGGAACTATTTTCAAGTGCAAGGTCATGAGTCAACTGGTTAACAACTTAAATGTAACTATTTTATTTTTATTTATTTATTTTTAAGGTTTTTATTTATTTGTTTGACAGAGAGAGAGAGAGACAGAGAGAGAGGGAATACAAACAGGGGAGTGGGAGAGGGCAAAGGAAGCTTCCTGCGGAGCAGAGAGCCCGATGTGGGGCTCGATCCCAAGACCCTGGGATCATGACCTGAGCCGAAGGCAGACACTTAACAACTGAGCCACCCAGGTGCCCCTAAATGTAACTATTTTAGAGTCCCTTCTTTTGAATCTGCTTTCACCAGACCTACATTATGATTGGTGGAGCCCATATATAAGATAGCTCATTTGTGCCCAGATAAATGTAGTTCATTAAATAACATGCCTTTAGCACCTATCATGTGGTAGGCACTGTGCTGGGTACTGAAGAAATTGCTGTAAACAAGACTGTCCTCCTGGTCCTGTCCTCCTGGAGCACACATCCCGTGAACACCACTTTCAGGGAACCCAGAGCAGAGGAGAACTAACAGGTCCACAGAAGACTACATGGATCCCAGGGTTTTTAAATATTTTCTTTTATCTGATGAGGCGTATATGTTGACAGACTTTAAAGCTTTATATTCTAGAAATAAAAGTTTACCAAGCTCCAACAACTACTTGCCTTAAGATCTTTCTAAAATTTTATTCTATACAGCTTATTCCATGACATGGATATAATTTGAGGCTTTTCTTTTTAGCAGCAAAGTCCATGCAATTTTATTCCCATTTATTCTATGTTCTTTAGAAATGCCAAAGAGAAGACTTCCAGCATTAGCAAATAAAGGGATATTTTTAAAGAGCTTTCAGGTGAATCACACCAAAACTAATGGATCCAGTATGACCAACCAATATTCCATCACCATGACTTCATATAATTGCAGTTATAATATACCCATGATGGCTGTGAGCTTTGGGCAGGTAAGCCTAGAGTTTTACAAGTTGTTGTTTTCAATTCATGGGAAATTGGCTTTGGTCTAGCAAACTTTCTTTTTATTTTTACAAATGACTGATATACAGATGAAATATCTTTTAATAGGACAAGATAACTGTGCTAAAGATAAATGAAGAGTTAGAGGCTTATTGAACTTGAGCATGAAAATTCGTGTTCATTAACAGATCTTTGAGAGGGGCGCCTGGGTGGCTCAGTGGGTTAAAGCCTCTGCCTTCAGCTTGGGTCGTGATCCCAGGGTCCTGGGATCGAGTCCCACATTGGGCTCTCTGCTCAGCAGGGAGCCTGCTTCCCTTCCTTTCTCTCTCTGTCTGCCTTTTTGCCTGCTTGTGATCTCTCTCTCTGTCAAATAAATAAATATATCTTTAAGGAAAAAAAAATCTTTGAGAGATATATCTATGGGAAAAAAAAACAATGAAATATTCTTAAACAGTCAGATTTAAGTAGAGTTTTCACTGTTGACTTGAAAGGAAAAGTTGTGGGCTCTTTCAGTAAATGTTCTAAACAGAGATTGTTGAAAGAAAATTTGAGATTCTGCCATATTTTTAAAAATTGTTTCCGTTATTGGGCTGCCTGGGTGGCTTAGTTGGTTGGGCGTCCAACTCTTGATTTTGGCTCAGGTCATGATCTCAGGGTTGTGAGATCAAGTGCAATGTTGAGCTCTGCACTGGGTGTGGAGCCTGCCTAGGATTCTCTTTCTCTCTCTCTCTCTCTGCCTCTACCATCCCAACCGGCTGTCACACACATGCGTGCTCTCTCTCAAATAAATAAATAAATAGATAAAATAATAAATGAATAGTTTCTGTTCTAAACACCATTTTTTGCTTATATCAAAATGGGTACAGGGAGGAAAAATTTTTTAAAATTCCAAAAGGATCTGAACAATTTTTTGTACTGCTTCAGTTTTTTATAATAAGATCAGTATTAAATACTACAAGTATTTGTATTTTATTTTTATTTTTTAAAAGATTTTATGTATTTATTTTAGAAATAGAGAGTGGGTGTGTGTGTGTGGGTGTGTGTGCAAGCACAGGGAGGAGAAGAGGGAGAGGGACAAGGAAACTCTGACTCTTTTCTGAGCACAGAGCCTGACAGTGGGGTTTGATCCCACGACCTTGAGATCATGACCTGAGCCAAAATCAAGAGTTGGACACTTAACCAACAGAGCCAGCCAGGAGCTCCCTATAAGTTTTTAAAATTTAATATCCTATAAAAATATACAATGGATTAATATAATTTTCTACAATGAGCCAAAAAATATATAATAAGTTCAAGATTAGGGTTAAATAATAATTAAACATTATTAGAGTCTCAAAGAGTGTTTTGCTTAATCACACTCTGAGTCTGTGATTAAAACTACTGAAAAACTCTAAATACTCCACAAAAATTGCTTTACCCCATGCTGGTGCAGTGTTTGAATCTTAGTATCTTCAAGATGAATGTCTTGTAAGTATTTTTCAGTCTTTTACTCTTAGCTCTGTGACAAAATGTAGTAACTAACTTAGGGGATTGTATTGTCAAAGCATCTGTGTCGTCAGCTCCCAGTTTTCAAGATTGCTCATTAAAATTAGTAATTGTATGCTCTAGTTTTGGTTATTCACTCAAGGGCAATTAAAGAATATGGGACATATGGGACATATGTTTGTGACCTTTAAAAAAAAATTCAAATGAAAGATACATGCAGTAATGTGCACATATGTTAAATGTCCAGATCTACGAGTTGTTTTTAAAAATTGAAAAAGAACCTGAGGGTTTTAAAGGGGTGGGGGGTGGGAGGTTAGGGGAACCAGGTGGTGGGTAATAGGGAGGGCACATATTGCATGGAGCACTGGGTGTCGTGCAAAAACAATAAATACTGTTATGCTGAAAAAATAAATAAATGAAATTTTTTAAAAAATTGTAACTTTAAGGAAATTGTAGATTCATATGCAGTTGTTAAAAAATAGTAAAAAAATAATTCCTTTTACTTTTTACCCATTTGTCCCCAACAGTAACATCTTGTATAACTATAACATATGTATATTGTATATATATATGTGTGTGTGTGTGTGTAGTTCTGTACAGTTTCTTTTTTAAAGATTTTATTTATTTATTTGGCAGAGAGGGAGACACAGCGAGAGAGGGAACATAAGCAGGGAGAGTGGGAGAGAGAGAAACAGGCTTTCTGCTGAGGAGGGAGTCCGATGCGGGACTTGATCCCAGGACCCTGGGATCATGACCTGAGCCGAAGGCAGACACTTAACTGAGCCACGCAGGCGCCTCTAGTTCTGTACAGTTTTATCACATGTGTACATTCATCTGTCAACCATAGAACAGTTCCATTCCATGGATTCCTTGGGCTACCCTTTTATAACCACAGTCAGCTTCTTCCTTCCTGTTCCGCCTTAACTGGCAAACACTGCATCACTACAATCTTGTTGTTTCTACAATGTTATATAAAATGGAATCAGAGGGGTGCCTGGGTGGCTCAGTGGGTTAAAGCCTCTGCCTTCAGCTCAGTTCATGATCTCAGTATCCTGGGATCGAGGCCCGCATCGGGCTCTCTACTCAGCGGGGAGCCTGCTTCCGCCTCTCCCTCTGCCTGCCTGTCTGCCTACTTGCGATCTCTACCTGATACATAAATAAAATCTTTTAAAAAAATTAAAAAAAATAAAAATAAAATGGAATCAGATCTTACATAATCATACTAGTATACAGCCTTTTGAGATTGACGTTTTTACTCAGCATATTTCCTTTGAGATTCCTCCAAGTTCTTGTGTGTGTATTAATAATTTGTTCATTTTGCTTATTGAGTAGTAGTAAATGGTATGGATGTACCACAGTTGGTTTAGCTACTTATTCATCAAAGGACATTTGAGTTGTTTCTAGGTTTTGGCTACTATGAATAAAGCTGCTGTGAATGTTTATCTATAGGTCTTCATATGACATAAAATTTTCATTTTTCCAGATTAATTGCCGATTGGTGCAATTATGGGGTCATGTGGTAAGGACATGTTTCGTTTTGTAAGAAACTACCATATTCTTTTACAAAGTGGCTGTACCCCTTTACATTCCCTCCAGTGTTTGAGTGATCAGTTTCTGCACAAACTTGTCAGCATTGACATGATCACTACTTTTTTAATGTTAGCCGTTGTTCTGATGGTAGATACTGGAGCTCATTTTGGTGTTAATTTGCCTTCCCCAATGGCTAATGATGTTGAACACCCATATATCCTCTTCTGTGAAATGTTTCTTCGTGTCTTTTGCACATTTTCTAGTTGGGTTATTTACCTATTGTTTTAAAAGCTCCTTTATATTCCAGATTTAAGTCCTTTCTCAGATACATGGCTTTGCAAATGTTTTCTCTCAATGTGTACCTTGCCTTTCCATCTTCTTTATAAGGTCTTTCACAGAATGAAAGTTTTTAATTTTGGTAAGAGCCATTTTATCAATGTTTCCCTCTATGAATGATGCTTTTTGATTTCAAGTTTAAGAACTTTTCACTTGGCCTGAAGTCCTAAATATTTTTCTATTTTTTTCTGAAAGTTTTATAGCTGTGCATTTTGTATTTAAGGTCATAATCCATTCTGAGTTAACTTCTGTACGAGATGTGAAGCTTTAGGTTTGCCTGTTTGCCTGTGCTCCCATTGATCTAGCATCGTTTACTAAAAGAGCCGTTCTTTCTCTATTGAATTATTTGTGCACCTTTGTCAAGAGTCAGTTGGGCATATTTGTGGAGGCATGTTTCTGTATTCTCTATTCTGTTCCATTGCTCTTTGTGTTGATTCGTCGACCAGTCTCTCTCCTATAGCTGTATAGTAGGACAGCAATGGATAGAGTGATTCCTCTTACTTTGTTCTTGTGAAAAATTGAGCTATACTAGGTGCTGTGTCTTTTCACGTAAATTTTGGAACATACTTGTAGATGTCTACAAAAATCTTGCTGTCATTTTGATAAGAATTGCATTAAACGTATACATTGTTTTGGAGAGAATTGACACTTCTATTGGCTTGTAATTCACAAACAGGGTATGTCTCCATTTATTTAGATCTTCTTTACTCTCTTTCAGCAGCATATTTAGGTCCTCTTTGATGACTTCTGTCAACATTTTGCAATTTTCAGGTCAGATCCAGTACCTGTTTTGCTAGATTTGTATGTATTTCATTTTCTTTGAAGCAATTGTAAATGGTCTGTGTTGTTAATTTTGGTTTCTACATGCTTGCTTTTGTATGTAGGAATGTGACTGGTTTTTATGTTGATCTTATATCCTGCAGCCTTGCTGAATCCCATGAATTTTTACAAAGTAAATGCGCTCATGTAACCACTACTCAGGTCAAGATAAAGAAAATCGTTAGGTCCCTAAAAGCCTTCCTTGTGCCTTCCCCTAGTCATTAAATTATTCCGTCTCTACCCCCTGGATAATCACTGTTTTGACTTCTACCACCAATAAATAGTTTTGCTTGTTTTTAATCTTCATATCAATAAATTATTATTTAATTTAATTATTATTAAACAATTTAAATTATTTAATTTTAAGCAGTGTGTGCTTTTTTGCATCTAGCTCCTTTTATTTGCTGTTGTGAGATTTATGTGTTGCATGTAGCTGTAATTCATTCTTTGTCATTGCTTTACCATATTCCATGGTGTGAATATACCACACTCTAACCATCCTATCAATGGGCTTTGCCTTATTTCCAGTTTGGCACTATTAGGAATAAAGCTGCAATGAACAAACATTCTTTCATAGGTCTTTCAGCAATTATGTTTACTCACTTCAGTGGGCAACGAGGATTACAGTTTTAAATTCCTCAAGATTCACAGACAACGGCGAGGGATCAGAAGCAGGAGACTATCATTTTCACTGTTACAATCTATGAATCTATGTTACAATCTAGTTACAATCTATGAATTTTTATAGCACTGTTGCTTTTGTCAATTGATTGGCTCTCAGCATTAGGCTTTTCCTGAGTCTGGAACAGTTCTCTCTGCTGATTACATACTATCACCTATTGTTAGTTTTATAGTCCCCATATGTTATTTCTCCAAAAAGAACTTTACTTTTTTTGATAGCTAAGACTGGATCCTGTGTTTCCCTGCCTCCCCATAGTGATTAACACTGTGCCTTGAATGGAATGCCTGTTCAATAAATATTTGTTCATTGAGTGATGGAGGGTACACTGTGAATTAATGAGGTATTACTGTGGTTCCAGCTGATTGCTGCCCAGATGACTGAGTTGACTTTGGCCTCATTATTGCAGCTATACAGGGATGGCCCGTGTTGATTTATGTGACTCTCCTTAATGTTCTGAAGAGTCCTGCATACCTGAGGCTCATTTATGTCATATCCCAGGATGGTACAATAGTGAAATAGAAATCATGTTAGCCATTCTTATGTTTAATCATTTTATCAATATTTATTTTGGAAATTAGATAATCACAAATGAGACAGAGAATGAGTCCGTTTACAGAGGAAATAATTGGCCAGGGGAGTCAAAGATTCGCATTCAAAGAATTCAAGCTGCGTCCCCACCTCTAAGGGGCAGTTTTGACATTCAAGCTTATGGACACATCCTCAAAGGTATAAGACAAAAGTTCAGAACATTGATGTATATGTATATGTATATATCATTTGGACAGTGCCAGTCTATACAACCATAATAAACATTTTGGTGTACTTCTTTCTAGTGTGGTTTCTCTACATAATTTATATAGTTGAGATAATGTTATTGATGTAAAGCTAAATTATCCAGAACAAACTATATTTTCACTTTTTCTTCATCACCTCTCCAGATATAACATGTTTTATTTCCAAAACTTTGTTTTTCTTTTATATCACTTGGCTTATAGGTTATCTATAAAGTTAATCAATATTAAAAATAAAAATATTTGAGCCTAAGTTATAATCTGAGGTATACTACTTATGTAACTTTTGCTTCCAAGAGATACAGAAATTCTTGGCGTAAATAAGATACAAATTTTATTTTTACTATATTGGAGGAGGACAGTTGGCTTATAAGTGATAATATACAGTACGCATTTCGTGTATCTTAAGAGTGAAATTTATTTGTGAATTTTTGACTCCTCCCATTTCCTGTCCTTCTGTGTGAACAGGCCTTCCTGCCACGGTGTCAGCTACGGATTTACAATTTGCGCTCCAGAGTGTGGAAGAAGTGGGTCACGTCTCAGTGACACGCGAGGGAAACTGCGCTGGATACTCATGGAACATCAAGTGGAGAAGCGCATGTGGAAAGCAGAATCTTCTACAGGTTCCCTCAGCTGGCTTAGTTTTCGTTCTCTTCTGCATGTTGCTTGCTTATTCGCAGCCTGCCTCATTTTTTTTCATGCTGCCCCATTTTTATGATATTTAAGACTATGTTTTAAAAAATGCAAACTGTAGACTAAACATTAGAAAAAGGAAATTTGAGGAGAAGATTGTTCTCAATGAAGTTGACAAGATGTTCTCTTTCACGGAGAATTGTTCTTAGTACTTTATTTGCTGTCCCCTCTGGAAGGGGTCCAGGAATATATGTTAGAAGACCCTTGGCAGGGGCAGGAGGAGGTCAGGCAGCACTATTCTCCAAACTCAATCTGGGTATACTTTATGGGGGCACCAAGTGTATCACCCTTGCTGTCTGTAATTCTACCACCATCCCCTAGAGATGTATGCTGGGGACGAGCGTATTTTCTGGTTCTGAAAATGACTTTCAAGTTCATGAGGGAGTCACATGTTAAGTTGCCATCTAATTACCTTTGCTTAGTTAGAGTGTGAAAGGGGCAGGGAGGAGGGATCAGGCCCAGAGCATGTGAAGGAGAAGCGTCTAGAGGTGTCTGGGGGCTCAGATTGTCAAACATTAAAAAGATAGTGAGAATGTCAGGAAGCAGTCTCTCTCATGCACCTTTGGAAGAAAGTCAATTAGTATGACTTTTTAGGGGATTATTTAGTGGAGTCTGAATATAGATACCTTCTGATTTTGTAGTCTCAACTATGTAACTCTATACTACTGGAATAATAACACAAATATGAAATGATATAGGCACAGAGGTAGTCACTGCAGCAGTATCTGTAATAGTAAAAAGGTAGGAACTTATCCCGGTCAGTGGAAGGATTGTTGAAATGCCACAGACTTGAGGCGCCTGGGTGGCTCAGTGGGGAGAGCCTCTGCCTTTGGCTCAGGTCATGATCTCAGAGTCCTGGGACTGAGCCCCACGTCGGGTTCTCTGCTCAACAGGGAGCCTGCTTCCCCAACTCTCTCTCTGCCTACTTGTGGTCTCTCTCTGTCAAATAAATAAATAAAATCTTTAAAAAAAATTAAAAAACAAAATGACACATGCCTTAGCATGACAGCCATGCAGCCACACGTAGACCCATGGATATTGACCTGGAAAGATGTCCATGACGTAAGGTAGAAAAAATACAGCAGTCTCCTTATGAAACCATCATGGAAAAAAAAGAAGAGAGAGGGGAAAGAGGAGGAGAAAAAAAAGTGTGTAATTGTAGTATATATTGTACACACATAGACTATAGATGTGGAAAATAGTAAATCATAAAGATACGGAGGTTATTTAAGAAAATGCAATGAGACTTAGAAGATTCTGTAGCTGAGCAGCTCTAGTAACTGGTCTTCTTGGTATCTCTGCTGGGTCTGTGCACTTAGCCCCTTTGCCTCTTTTCTGACCAGTCTTCTCGGCTTGCTCATCATTTCTGCTTCTCATCACCACTACCAGTATGGTAGGCTTCTGGTATAGACAGTGGCTAACAAAGAGATAGGCACACACAAGACCCAGCATGGAGATGCCTATCTCTTTAACAAAGAATCCTACCATAATGGTAGAGAGATTTTGGAATAACCAAGTTCTACATATTGATTTGATTTGATTCATTTTTATCATTGTCAAAAAATATAATTCCACAAGTGGATGAAAAACCAGGATGTTCAGGGGTGAAAAATGCTGAAGGAAAAAAATTGACTTTCAGGTGGAAAGAGGAATAAATTATTCAACTCTTCAATAATCATTTGTCAAAGCAGTCATATTCAGAAAAGGCATAGAATGTTCTGAGAGAATAAAATTTGGTAAATTCATTTACTTGAGATATTTTTTTCTAAAAGTTCAGGTTAATTTTAGTCATTTAATTCAACTTGTAATTGATGCAATATATGATAAGGCAATAATCTTAGCATTTTATTGGGGATAGATTATGCTCACTTGTGAAGAGGCTCCTTTTTCAAAAAATGTTGACTAAAATGTTTTCAGATCCTTTTTTTTAAATCCTTGGCTTTTATTCACTTTCAACCTTGCTTAATTTCAAAGAAAAATTTAGTGTGGTCGTATTTATCATAGCCTTTCTAGTAAAATAATTTTGTGTAACAATAGATTAATGATTCCAATATTATTGGAGAAAAGGCTAATATGACAGTTATGAAGATAAAAGAAGGCGGCTTATTCAGACAACGCATACTTGGAGACCTACTTCGTACACCCAGCCAACAGCCGCAGGTATTTTTGAAACTTTCCTCATGATATTTAATATAGTTTTAAATGTGTAACTACTTTGTAAGACATTAAAGACTAGATAAACAGCAGGGATGAGGTCTTTATTTTCACATGAATATTTGTGTCAACGGTTGATCAACTCAGTAATACTATTTTATGACTTTTGGGAAATTATCTTCTTTATGATAAAAGAGTGGATTTTTAAGCTTAACTACTTCCTGTTAGAATTTGAAAATATAGCCTTTTATTTAATATTTACAGTTACTCTGTAAAGTGATTATTAATATTCTTTAATTATGAAAAAATTAATATATAAGGAGTTTAGATGACTTTCTCAAGAACAACCCTTATTTTCCTTCATAGCACTACTCACCACTAAGGCATAATATATATTTGCTTTTTAAAAAAAGTGTATAGTCTTGGGATACCTGGGTGGCTCAGTCAGTTGAGTATCTGACTTTGGTTTAGGTCATGATCTTGGGGTCCTGGGATCGAGCTCCGCATTGGACCCCCTGCTCAGCGGGGAGGCTGCTTGTTCCTTGCCCTCTGCCCCACTCGTGTTCTCTCTCATGCACTCTCTCTCAAATACATAATATAATCTTTACAAAAAACTGTATGGTCTTGTGCAACTAGAAGATAAATTGAGTGACATCAGGGATGTCATTGGTTGTGTTTAATGTTGTATTACTATATTTTAACATTTACAACCATGCTTTTGCATCGTAGGCGCATTTGCTGAATGAATAATGGTCAAAGCAGAAAAAGTATAAAGGAATAGACTAATTTTTGTGAACAAACATGCAAACAAACAAAATTCCATCATTTGTTTAAATCTTATGCATATTCTCCTTAGCCATGCTACCCCTGTTCTCGGTCTGTGTTTCTTTATTTGAAGGTTGAAGTCTATGTCAATGGAATTCCAGCTAAATGTTCGGGTGACTGTGGGTTTACATGGGATCCCATGGCCACACCATTAGTCCGAGCCATAAACCCATCTCAAGGTAATCTCCTGCTTTTTAATGTAGAGTGGTGGGTGGAAGACAACTAGCAAAAATGTAAACTACTAATGATTTTTTTAAACATACTAGTTTCACCAACTCTGGCAAGCAAACATTTATACACAGTTAAAAAAAAAATCTATCAGATCAAAAAACTGTGAAAAGAGCACTTATTGCTTATTTTTGTTAAAAAAAAAAAATCACATTTGAAGTTGAACTCCCCAGTCTTCTACTTCTGTAGTTTCACCATGTTAGATTCAGTCTCTAAAATTTCACTCTGATGAGCATTTTTGTGAAATTCTGCTCGCTGAGGTATTAACAGGAATCTTTCATCATATGAGATGACTTCTAGGCGATTTAGTACTAAAACACTGGTAATGAGAGAGCTGCTATTTAGTAAAAGAAAATAATTAGGTCCTAGGCTTGAGAACTGGAGAGAAAAATTATTGCCAAGAACTCATTCTTGGGTGACACGTTGTACCATATCTTCATAATATGTTATTACTTTAAAACACATGATTACACTTTGTGTCTGAATGCCCAAGTACTGAAATAAATAACAGGACTAAGGATTGTTAGGAGCAGTCTTTTGTTTCAGTCCAGAAGATAAGCTCTGATGCTATCATCACAGATTTAATCTTGGTGACTAGTAGGAAAATTCATGTGCTAATTAAATATCAGGGGAAAAAGGGAAATTTTAAAAACACATCTTTGTGTTGAAAGATTATGTTCTTCAAACTTTTTTATAATAATGATATTACTTTGGGACAATTCATGTCACGGGGTCAAAACTGTCAAGAATAAGAATTTGATTAACTTTCATTTGGTTGTGGTCCTTTGATATTTACATTTTTACATCTATCCTTGTATCTTATAATGAATTTCCATTTTTATATGAACTTCCTGAAAAAATTGTTTCTTACTCTAAATAATTAGCAATCTGAATTGCCTTTTGCCATATTTTGATAAATTTGAAAATAATGGAAATATAAGTATAAATAATGCTATAAAAACACCTATATTCTCTTCATGGACAATTAGCTCGGTTAACATTTTGTCATATTATTACCAGTCATTAATTTAAGAAAGGAAATATTATAGGAATAGCTAATGTCCTCTTGAGACACAATTGCTGATTCTGGTGCCTACAGATTTCCCCACAGGCTGTCATAATAATTAATTTTGTATGTATTCTTCCATGACATTTTTGCCTTTTGTATATCAGATGCACATGTGGTGATTTTGCCAGTTTTTTAAAGCTTATGAGAAAGATGTTGAAAATGTAAACATCAGAGCTATTACACTGTAAATATCATTTGCATATGATTTTTGTCATTCAGCATTCATTTTGAGAAATATTTATACGGTTTTATGCATGTCCAATTCATCATCTTAAAATACTCTGTGAATATACCAATTTATTTTTGTCTCCATTGAGGGACATTTAGATTGTGTCCAATTTTTTGCTTTTGCATGTGACTGTTTTGAGCTTTGCTGCATGAATCTCCTGTTGTATACATGCTGGAGCTTCTTTAGGGTATATGCCTAGAGAGAGAATTGCTGGATAATAAACAAGTTAGTGTGTATTCAGTGTTTTAGGTGACCAAATTGCTCTCCAGATCGCCTGTACTTGCCACAGGCATGAGAGTGCTGTATTCCCCACATCCTTTGTCGATACGTGGAATCATCAGCTTCCTAATTTTGGTCAATTTGTTGGGTGAAAAGGTTCTCTCATCATCATCTTAATTTGTCTGTTCCCTGATGAGTAGTGCATATGAGCATCTTCTCATATGCTTCTCAGATATTTGGGTCATTTCTTCTGCAAATTGCTTGTTAACATCTTCTATCCACTTACCAGAGTGTCTCTTTTCTGTTGACTTATAGCTGGGTATTATATATTATGTTGACCAATACTATGCACAGGTATGACACCTGAACTTTGTTTTAGTATCTTGTTGTAGGTATCTTGCTTATGGATCCATTTCGGTCATTGATTTATTCCAATTTATTAATTTTTCCTCTATGGTTAACCATGACTTTTTTTTTTAATTTTTATTTATTTATTTATTTTTTCAGTGTAACAGTATTCATTGTTTTTGCACAACACCCAGTGCTCCATGCAATACGTGCCCTCCCTATTACCCACCACCTGGTTCCCCCAAACTCCCAACCCCGCCCCTTCAAAACCCTCAGGTTGTTCTTCAGGGTCCATAGTCTCTTCTGGTTCACCTCCCCTTCCGATTTCCCTCAACTTCCTTCTCCTCTCCATCTCCCAATGTCCTCCATGTCCTTTGTTACGCTCCACAAATAAGTGAAACCATATGATACTTGACTCTCTCTGCTTGACCTATGGGGATAAAAATACATTATATGTTTATAAAAAAAAAAAAGAAAGGATGAATACCCAAGTTTTATAACCATGACTTTTTAATCTCATTTAAGAAACCCATCTATACATTAAAGTTAAGATGTTTATATGTTCTTCTAAAATTCTAGAGTATTGCATTTCTCATTCTTAGCTACTTAAATCCATGTGGAATCCATATTGTATGTGATGTCATATAGGTAGGGTGACTATACCATTTACCAGTCAAATCTGGGCATTAGAATGAATGGAAAAACAGTAAGTATAAGATGCTGAGACAGGGGGTGTACCCTGGTCTTTTCTCAGGCACTTTAGCATATGTGTTACCCTAGACAGAAAGTGCCACAACACATATGGTGCAGTTCATCCATTTATCATGATTTTTTGGTAGCCCTTCTGTCATAGTATAATTTACCATATAGAGATGACTGCTTATTTGTCATAATAGTAATTTTCCTTTCCTTATGCCATTCCATACTTCAGCAGACAATTCTTCTGCTCATCTCTATTAACCTATAGGTTTAAAACATGAAGCAATGTAGAGGAATTCAATGGGAAAAAATTTACCATGGGAAATATGTGGTTTTTTCCCCCCTGCTTTCTTAATAGGCTTATTGTTTATAGCCTTTAGAAGTTAGGCTTTTCTCTGCAAAGCATTTGATTTCATAACAACAGATTCTGTGGGGTGTTTTGTTGTTGTTGTTGTTGTTGTTGTTTTAATACTGTTGTTTAAAATCATCATTTTCAGGGTCCTATGAAGAAAGCACAGTTCTAACCATATCAGGCTCTGGATTTTCTCCTAATTCAGCTATATCAGTCTCAGTTGGACCAATGGGCTGCTCTCTTCTCTCTGTGGTTGGTAGGTCCTTTGTAAAATTATTATTATTAGATCTCATTGTTTTTCTCTAAGAGAAAATAGGCTCAAAGAGCAGTATTATAATAATACTTCTATGGAGTACGCTACGGGGGCATGAAATTGACAAACTTCTGTGGATGAATGCACTATCTTTTTAATCTTTGATTATGACCACAAACTAATTCTTTCAGTGATGTAAAGTGTCTTTATCCCATAACAGCTAATTTTTGTACCTTTCCCTTCATAGAGTGATTGTATAAAAGCTTTCCTTCTTTGGTATGTCTTTAGGACACAAAAATATAGATGCTGCCACGCTGGTGGTGTTCCGTGGTTCCTTTTGCCCATGCTTTGACAGTGTCACTTTAGTAAAGCAGCAAAAGGACATGGCTATCTTCCCTGACTACTAGTCCAACAAAATCTCTATCCATTAACCCAGATTTTCAAGATTATTCACATTTTCAATTCTTGAAAAAGTGAAAACCATGATTATTTATTTCCCTAAAAATTATCTTTCATAATCCTCGGTATTTTCCTTAACTTTAATAGGCTGGAATTACATAAACAATGTACCTTCCATATAATTAACTTTTTTTTCCATTCAGATACTCTGTGCATTCTTGAGATCTAAGTCAATAATGCACCTGTAATATAAATGTACATATACTGTTCTAAATAAAGTGTGAAGGATAGATTTTCATTTAGGTTTTGATCACCCTTTCTTGATGAAACCTGGTATTTTTCTTAGTTTTGGATGTAAATTGTATGTTGAACCAACATTTTTAGAATTATTGGTAAAAATGATTTTACAGATTAGGATTTTTAAATTATTATTAAAATAACCTTTTGTTTGTTTGTTTGCCTCAGTGGGAATCAGGAGCAAATTGTTCACTTTGCTTTAATTATTTTTTTCACCTAGCTTTTTTCTTACCATGTCTGATTCATAACGTCAGGGAGCTTGTAAAGACTTTTGCCCAATTAATGTATGAGTAGTTTTCCTTAGATACATTTCTTGGGGTATAAAAATGAAGGCCAATGTTTATATTTGCAAATATAGAATTTTAATAATTTTATCTTACAAATGTAATTAATCATGTTTTTCTTTTTTATCACAAGAAAATGAGATCCAGTGCGAGATTCTGAATGGAAGTGCTGGCCATTTCCCAGTTGCTGTGTCCATAGCTGATGCTGGACTAGCATGGAATGTAGAGGGTGAGGAATTCTACTTCACTTACCAGAATCGGATCTCATACATCTGGCCTGCTTCTGGCAGCCTGGCAGGTAATAGTTAATTGTTCTAAACCAAGAAAATTGCATACATTCCTGTCGTTTTATTGTACTGTTTCTAGAACAGGGTGGAGGGAGAGGAACCCCAAGCTCCCTCACATAGAACAAAGGAGGCTCCCCTTTTGGAAGGCACAGTGCTTAAATGGCTGACTAATTCTTTTGTTTCTTCTGAAGCACAAGTCAGGGTGACTGGTTGTCCTTACATCTTGGGTTATTGAATTAATATCATCAATTATTACATGTTTCTATAACAAGCTCATCAATTATGTCAGGATAAGATTTATTAGTTATTATTCTGCTTACCAGCTGCTCCATTTGTAACCACAGTCTCAGTGGAGCTACTTGACCCAGAAAAAGTTCCAGGAACAAATCGGGGAAAGGACGGCTGATGCAGAAGATGGAAAGAAAATAACCCATTTTTTCTGTCCTGCTTCATTTCTTTTCCCTTTGTTAGACCATGCTTAGTTTTGGATTTTTGCTTTGGTCTTGGTCTTTTCAGTGTGTTTTGTGTTTTTATTTTACTTTATTTTTGTTTTGTTGGGATTTTTTTCTTAGTTCCTTTTACTTACAGGTGTTAAAATTTGAGATTTGGGAAGAGTCTTAATTCACTTTCATTCCCACCCACAGAATGGGTAAGCATATAGAAACAGCATAATTTCTCTTTAGGATGAAGAGGACTATATGGAAAATAGCAGTTGTTGCTAGTGATACCCCAGAGCAAATGGTGGTTCCAAATCTGTTGTTACATTAAATCACTTAGCTCAATTCCTTTATGGTTCCAGACTTTAAGAGCTCTGGCTCCCGGATGTGGTGGTGATTATATACATCTTGAGTCTGGTCCTTGATTATTTGCCAACACATCTCTTGATGATTAGAAAATTCTTGAATGATGAGTTAGATTCTTGACAAAGTTTCCTTTTGTTATTGTTGATCTGTTACTGTTGTTGTTTCCTTTTGAAGGTGGTACTCTTCTGACTGTATCTGGATTTGGCTTTAATGAAAATTCAAAGGTATTAGTTGGAAATGAAACCTGCAATGTGATTGAAGGGGATTTGAATAAAATAACCTGCAGAACACCAAAAGTAAGGCATCTGATTTCAGTCTTTTTTTCCCCCTGAAAACTTATGAAAATCTCAGTATGTTAAACACGTGACATTTTTACCTAGGAACTGTGGCATTACAGTGTTGTTCTGTATTTCTTCAACATTCAGCTATTTCTAGATACATTCTGCTAAGATGTATCTGGAATGTAGATATCATTCTAGATATCTACATTCTAGATACATACCATTTAGAAAGACAGACACATAAACCAGTAATAAACAATGTGTTCCACTTGAAATAATAGAAGTAGATACAAAGTAAAAATAAAATATAGTGAGGAGAGGCTCTCAGAAAGAGCCTATCAGAACTTGAAGGATGAATGAGAGTTGGCCAGATAAATCCAAGGATGAAAAAAAATCAGTACTAAGAGTCTAAAAAAATTCAAAGAAGCAAATCTAGATATTTTTCATTTCTTAAAAAAGAATATACATCTTAAATGTGTTAAAGTTTCAATTTGTCAACAATAAATAAATAAATATCCACCAAAAACCCGTGTGAAATTCCTCATGTAATAGTGTATCTTAGCACCAATCATTGTTCTTTATTTTAAAAAAAATAGTGTTTAAATTTAAACCAAAACTTTTGTTTGCTTATTATGTGCAAAAGGATGCTAAATCCAATAACTAACATTAAAAAAAAATTGAGCAGACTCAGTGTGGGTATTATGTAGTTGAAATCTGTAGGAAAAGTAAATTGGAGATTGTGTTGGACCAAATGATGATGAAAATTTAGAGGATATGGTAAATGAAAACTTTGTTTAAATTATGTCATTTAGTTAAACACTGAGTGCACAATTAGGAAAAAATGCTTTTCCAGCATCTAGTATTTGTTTTAACAAATACTAGATGCTGGAAAAGCATTTTTTCCTAATTGGGAAATGAATAGATATTACATCAGTGAAAGCGCCAAATATTTTTCCAAGTGTCTTAGTCTCAGATTCTGAAACTAGGTCAGCAAAAAAGATAAAATAATGTGATTCTTCAGTGAAGAGGAATTCAAAATTACATATGAATGTATTTTAAGAGCAAAATGTCGAAACTTTTAACACCTTTGCTTTATCAGTTTAAAAAAGTCAGTTGTCCAGGGGTGCTTGGGTGGCTCAGTCAGTTAGGTGTCTGTCTTTGACTCAGATCATGATCCCAGGGTTCTGGGATTGAGCCCTAAATTGGGCTCTCTGCTCAGCGGGGAGTCTTCTTCTCTCTCTCTCTCCCTCTGCCCCTCCCCCTGCTCCTGCGCTCACTCTCTCTCTCTCTCTCTCTCTCAAATAAATAAATAAGATCTTTTTAAAAAATTAAAAACATAAGAGTCACTTGCCCAGAGCATCTTAACTATATTGCAGAGCCCTTAGGAATCCAATAATATATATGCATTTAAATTGGTCATAAATACCCTTGAAACCACTATATCATATACCTTTACCTAAAAAATTAAAATATGTAGCCTACATTGGATACCACAGCTTTCTAATTATCTGAAGATGATTCTGATTCATGAGTTTGAAACCAAGCATCTTCAGCAGTTTATTTTGAAAAATTCTATTTGTTTTTAGCCTTTGGATTTCTTCATCTCAACATTTAGTATTTTCTAATTTTTTTTCTTTTTGTTTCAGAGAATTGAGGGTACAGTTGATATTTCAGTTATTACCAACGGATTTCAAGCCACAGCAAAGGATGCTTATAGTTATAATTGTTTACAGACTCCAGTTATAACTGATTTTGGTCCAAAAGTACGAACAATACAAGGTAAGAAAAATTTCAATAAGATCAGTCATTTGACATATATATGTTAGGTATATATATGAAAAATACACATGTATATGTAAGATGTATATACATCAAATAGATAAGTAAACTATTTCTAGAAAGGTTTTAGAAACAGTTTTTTCTGCAGTTGTTTCTTAAAGCAAAACCAGCTACAAGTTTTATTTTTTTAAATAAAAATTTAGATTAAAAATTTGATTAAAAATGGTCCCGGGGTCCTGGGATCGAGCCCCGCGTCGGGCTCTCTGCTCCGCAGGAAGCCTGCTTCCTCCTCTTTCTCTGCCTGCCTCTCTGCCTGCTTGTGATTTCTCTCTGTCAAATAAATAAAATATTTAAAAAAATTTAGATTAAAAAATAGATTAGTCTTTTTATTACTTCACTTTGAACATGTGTAATAAGGAGAAAAATATTAGGTTTTTCAAAAAGCACTTTGCCGTCTTTTTTTTCCCCTATGAAACAATTTAACATGAATTTTTCTCTACATGGTAGCTATCAATTCTTTCACCGATTTTATTTTTCTTGCCTCTGTAATAAGCATTAGGATTTCCTAAATCCAATAAAAGATAAGAAATGAGTGGGTTTACTTAATATGCAAATTTTATTCCACAGAATGAGTTGAATCCTCTTGTAAAAAAAAAACTTTTATTCTCTTTTAAAATAATAGGAGAAGTTAATTTAACAATTAAGGGTTATAACTTTGGAAATGAACTCGCACAGAAGGTGGAGGTATATGTCGGAGGAAAACCCTGCCAGATTTTTCAGTGGAATTTCACAGATATTAGATGTCTTTTGCCCAAGTTGTCTCCTGGAAAACATGATATCTACGTAGAAGCCAGAAACTGGGGCTTCGCATCAACAAGGTATAGTAATGACCATAAACTTGGGGAGTTATAGAACACATGGGCTTAATGGTTTTGGGATAAGAAAAGAAATAGTCATTAACTTTATAATATTTCAGTTGCTTTTCCACCTATCTACATCTTTTTTTGCAAAGTGTTCTGAGAATAACCCATACAGTGCAGTATGTGCTTCGTTTTGGGACCAATACCATTCAGGTTAGGTTGTAGGATTCTTTGTGGAACTGGGTTTATGTATATATCACATACTTTTCATCCATTCTGGAAACACTTACCAAGCAGTTAGTAAGGGGCAGGCACTTGCTCGGTGCTGGATTTGCTGTGAAGAATAAGAGGGACTTGTCCTCCGCTGTGAATAATGCCCACAGTTTTGTTGGGGAGGCGGATTTCAAACAGAAGATTATATCAGGAACTTAATTATAAGTGTGAAAAAGACTATGAGTAAGAGGTAGCAGGTCTGTAAGAGCATATAACAAAGAGCACTAACTTTTTCTAAGGGACAGAAAAGTTTTCTCTAAAAGGTGACAGTTAAGCCAAGAAATGGATGGGAGCTGCCCGTAAAGAAAAAGATAGACTCCTTCTCCAGCTGTTTCCTTTAGGTAACTGTTCAGTATCCTGGAAGCTGTTTGTCAAAATTTTAGTTAAATTTTAGTTCTGGCATCAGGAAAGTATTGGTTAGAATACTTAGAAAAGGAGGAAACTGAAATTTAGGGATTAAAAAAAAAAGGCAGGTACACCTGAGGTCAGAATAGGACGGATTATTACAGCAGAATCTTGAGATGAAGGACGGTGAGTGACAGTAACCATGAAGCCCAGGACTACATCCCTCTTCAATTCACAGGGCAGAGTTCACTTGGGTTCTAGAAGAGCTGTTGTTTGTGCTCTGGCATGATGGAGATAATGAACGGAATTGATAGCATACAAAACTGGGATGTTTCAGTGACAGTTCAAGAAATACAAACTCAGTTACGCTGAGAAAGTGAAATAAAAGTTAGCACAAAGACTCATTTTACTTACAATGAGAGCTGGGATGTAGGATTCTACTCTAAATATCAGGTCAGAAAGGCACTGTTCATTTTGATGGCCTCCTGGCAGACACACTGGCTTTAACAAGACAAAATAAATTTTATTTATTTATTTATTTATTTTAAAGATTTTATTTATTTATTTGACAGAGAGAGATCACAAGTAGGCAGAGAGGCAGGCAGAGAGAGAGGAGGAAGCAGGCTCCCTGCGGAGCAGAGAGCCCGATGCGGGGCTCAATCCCAGGACCCCGAGATCATGACCTGAGCCGAAGGCAGTGGCTTAATCCACTGAGCCACCCAGGCGCCCCAACAAAATAAATTTTAAATTCTCTCACTGAAATAATGGGAAGGGAGATCATGACAGGCATCCAACATTCATCGAATAATAAACTCAAATTAGTTGCACAAAACTTTTATTTCTTATATGAAATGTGTGGAATTTCATCTCTATTCTCATAGATAAGGCATCCTTTATGTTTTACACTAATGAATATATAAAATATCTTAAAGGACATCATATTTTTCTTGTGACCTGGGTTCTCATAACTGTATCTTTCTCATAATATTTTACCATTCTCCATCTCAAATTTTTCTTACCATGGGATTTTCAGAAATTTAATTTTCATTGTTAGGGAAAAACTATTATTATGTACTATTATTATATGTAGTATGTTATTATATGATATATGTTATTATTAAATATATACACACAGAGTCCATCCAACCAAATTAAGGTCATGCAAATTATCAGATTATCTAGTTCAAAAAAGTAATGTCTAATTAAATATTCAACTACTTCCTTTTCCTAAATAAATCATATCCAATAAGAATTTAGCAATAGGACCTCATGGAAAGCTCATTGAAACATCTATTAATTTTTATTTTGCAGAGACAAGTTAAATGCTTCTATACAGTATATTTTGGAAGTGACTGCCATGTTTCCACAGAGAGGCTCTTTATATGGTGGAACTGAAATCACTATAATGGGTTTGGGGTTCAGCATGATACCAACTGAGAATACAGTGCTCTTAGGTAAGAGCACCCTCACAGAAGGGTGTTACCATTTTTTTCACTTTAGAAGATGTGCTTAGGACACCTGGGTGACTCAGTTGGTTAAGCACTGCCTTTGACTCAGGTCATGATCCAGGGCCCTGGGATTGAGTCCCATGTTGGGCTCCCTGCTCAGTGGGTAGCCTGCTTCTCCCTCTGCCCCTCTTCCCGTCCCCCAACCCCTCCCCCACCACGTGTGCTCACTCTTTCTCTCTCACAAAAATAAGTAAATAAACTCTTTAAAAAAATAAAGAATAAAATGTAAGATGTGTTTTTAGGTGCTGAGTTATTACACAAATACTCTCAATCATGGAAGCTTTATTTTGCTATTAACTTATAAAAGGTTAAGTGTCTTTGGTTAAGGTTGTGAAGAGAAATTGAATAACTGCTTTTGATTTCAATAAATAAATATTTATATTTAATGTCTATAAAACACTTTAAAAAGAAAAGTCTCTGTTCTAAAAATAATCAGTACTCAAAGATGATAACTATCAGAAAAGTGTTAAAGATTCTACTAGATAATGTGGGGGTTTTGCAGGCCCTTAATTGTTTTTGTGTTTTTTTTAAGATTTTATTTTATTTATTAGAGAGTGAGTTAGAGAAACAGAAAGAAGCATGAGCACTAGGGATAGACAGAGGGAGAGGGGGAAGTAGACTCCTCACCGAACAGGGAGCCCAATGTGGGACTCGATCCCAGAACCCTGGGATCATGACTGGAGTCGAAGGCAGATGCTTAACTGACTGAGCCACCCAGGTGCCCTGTGCAGGGCCTTAACTGTTTACTGATTATAATTCATCTCTATATTTTACAAAAAATATTTGAGAAAAAATTTGCCCCTATCTTATTTCTTTCTAGGGCCCTTCCCTTGTAATGTGATTTCATCATCAGAAAATGTCATAAAATGTATTCTTCAATCAACAGGGAATACATTCAGGATTACCAATACTGGAGAAGATTCAGGTATTAGCCAACATTTATATATTATAAATAATGGAAGCACTTTACCCTGAAATTGATTTGATTTTTGTTTATTTAATACTTCAAATATTCGGAGGAAAACTATTGCTTGTCTTTCTATAATTTGTCAATAGTTTGTCTTTAATTTCTTTCCTTGACATAGGGGTGTATATATAGAATGAATCAGTGGTAGACTTGAGTCTACAAGGCTAGACAGCAATTTTCAGGTTGAGAAATTTCCATTAGGTTTCATTGCAGTGCAGAACTTCCCAAGTTATGGTAGTTTGTTATTAGCCATGGGTTTCTAAATAAATATTCAAATTGAAGTTATATAGATTTTGGTATACCTCTATGCCTGAGAAAATTCTTATGTTTAAAGAATTAATCACAGCTTTAAAAGATATTCCATGTGTATTTCTGAACAACTTGCTTATTGACTTTCCAATTTTTTTTTTTCAAATTGTCTCTTGATCATCGGTGTTGGAGGTGTGTGGTTAATTTTTTCCTTAGCTTCTCATTATCTTACTTTCCATTATTTCTGTTTATTTTTGTTACATGTTTCAATTATGCACATAAAATTTTAGAATGCCATACTTTCAAAGATAATTATTAAGAACTTTTATTCCTTTTCCTTTTAAAAAAAGTATGTATCAATTCTTGCTTCCAGTACATGGATTAGGTTATGCCTGGTCACCATCAGTCTTAAACGTATCTGTGGGAGACACAGTGACATGGCACTGGCAAGCCCATCCATTTCTTAGGGGAATAGGATATAGGGTTTTCTCTGTATCCAGTCCTGGAAGTGTAATTTATGATGGCAAAGGATTTACAAATGGAAGAGAAAAATCTGCCTCAGGTATGTTTCAACTTTGTTGCATTTTGCATGCTTCTCTTTCCTAGATATAATAAAAAGATGTTGTTTAGATTTAAAATACTTTTGCATAAATGATATGTGTAAATACACAAATAATTTAGTTGGCATTTTATTGCTATAGTGAAAATGTTGCAAGTTTATAAAAATATTATAAATTAATATAAACAAGTGATTTTTATAAATCAGAGATGAGTTCTGATCAGAAATGTCTTTATTTATTCTGGAATAATCAATCAATTCAAAAAAATATCAAAATAAGCAAAATACAAAGGAAATTGGAGTATGTGTTTTAATCATACCAACTTGGTAGCAGGTAACGAACTTCGACTGACTGGAATCAGCAAATTAGTATTTCTCCTAAGACGACAAAGTGAAAGTGTGCCTGGTTGACTGTATGTTTAGTTCTATATTTATAGCAGTTTGAATTTTTTCTCATGAAATCAAAGCATTGTTTGTTTTTCACTGCATGTTGAAGTTTTCTTTAAAATGTGGTGAGTTATACCAGACTGGATATGATTTTCTAGAAAAATTAATGCTGGATCTTGTCTTCCTGGAATGTAATTTCATTACAGAAGATAGTTCTTTTAGAGTCAGTGAGTCATTTCTTTACTACTTCCTGTCGAAATATCACATGCATGAAAAATAAGATCCTGTCACCTGCCTGTGTTTGAATGGTCACTCGAAATTTTTTTAGAGGCTGTATTAATTGCTTGTGTTTATTACATACAATCTTATTTTATGGCAGGCTCATTTTCTTACCAGTTTACTTCACCTGGAGTTCATTATTACAGCAGTGGGTACGTTGATGAGGCTCACTCCATTTTTCTCCAAGGAGTCATTAATGTTTCACCAGCTGAAACCAGGCACATACCACTGCATCTGTTTGTGGGTAGCACTGAAGCCACATATGATCAGGGTAAGAGGGTTAAAGAGGGAAACCCTGTTACTCTTGTGATCTAGGGTGTATGTGACTTTTTTGGAGTAGGAAGCAGATGACTAGGTATAACCCGGCTTCTGTCTCTGACGAGCTATATGACCTTGGATAGACCTGGACAGTTCTGAGACTAGAATCTATTCTATAAAATGAGACCCATGTTAATGTTGTCCTGCCATTCTCCCAGAATCCTTCTGTGCCTCAGATGAGATGTAGCATGAAGAAATTTTGACAGTCTGTATGTGCCCCTCAAAATATATCAAAATGCAAGGGGATGTTATTGTTTTGTTTTTTCCATAGAACCTGGCTTAGACAAATTGAAAAATAAATTAATTTTTATATTCACTCGTCTCTCTTTATCACCTTTGTGCTACCTGAGCCCTTCTTGTCATTCAGACAAAACCAAAAAAATTTTTAACAGAATATAAACCACCATCATTAAAGTAAAGAGTAATGTAGTCTGAAAACAGTTCTTGTTTTAGAATATTATTCGTGACTTACAGGACCTGTGAATTTGCACTTGGGGAGCTCTGTGGCAGGCTGCCTAGCAACAGAACCCTTGTGTGGCCTGAACAAGACCAGGGTTAAAAATTCAGATGGTTTGGTCTTTGAGCTTTCAAGTTGTTTTTCACCAACTATAAACAACATTAGTCCATCTGCTGGAACACTGAATGAATTGGTAACAATTACTGGACGTGGCTTCAGTAATCTCACATGTGCTAATAAGGTAAGAATATAAAGATCTCCTTTATAATAAAAGGAAAATGTTTCATCCATAACCTCATAGTTTAATTTCTAACAGCTTTATTACAGTATGATTCATGTGCCATACAATTCACTCCCTTAAGGTACATAGTTTGGTAGCCTTTCGTATATTCACAGAGTTGTGTATCCATCTCTACATTCAATTTTAGAACATTTTTATAACCTCAGAAAGTAATCCCAACCTTTAGATATTACCATCAATCTCTTCAACCATCCCAGACCTAAATAACCACTAATCTCCTTTCTGTCTCTATGGGTTTGCCTATTCTGGACTTTCTTAGAAACTGAATAATATGTGTGGTCATTTGTGACCAACTTTATTCACTAAACATAATGTTTTCAAGGTTAAGCTGTGTTGTTCCATGTTTATCAGTACTTCATTCCTTTCTTTCTTTTTTTTTTTTTTTTTTTGGATGCATTCAGCAGCTCCTGGTATAATGAAGAATTATTTACCATAGCACCTAAGTGTTTTTTCTATAGCAGCATGTAGTACTTCATTAGTTTTTGATGTAGTGTTCAACGATTCATCAGTTGCGTATAACACAATACCCATCACCCGGTTATCCCATCCCCCAACCTCTCCCTTCTGTACTTCATTTCTTTTTATGGCTAAATAATATTCCATTATATAACATACATATTGTATTCATCCATTTACCAGTCATGGGCATTGAGATTGTTTTCATCTTTTTGACTGTTACGAATAATGTAGCTACGAATGTTCATGTGTGGCCATAATTTGGGTTTAAGATTAATCCAAGAGATGTCTTAATCAGCCCCCAAAATTATTTTTATGAAGAAAAAGTTTGCACGAGATCAAATTTTTAAAATTTGGTTGTTAATATAAAATTTAAGTTCACACTAGAGTAATGATATTGACTTGTTTCCATATTTATTTTACTTTCAGGTTACAATTGGTAGCTACCCGTGTATTGTAGAAGAAAGTAGTGACAATTGCATTATATGTCGTATTGACCCTCAGAACTCAATGGATGTTGGCATCAGGGAAATTGTCACATTAACGGTCTACAACCTGGGCACGGCTATCAACACGCTGTCCAATGAATTTGATAGGCGGTTTGTACTTTTGCCAAACTTCGACATGGTGTTGCCATATGCCGGATCAACTGCAGGACTGACAAGAGTGACCATAAAAGGCTCTGGGTTTGCAGCTTCTTCTGCGGGTATAGAAGTCTTCATGGGTCATTTTCCATGTAAGATTCTCTCAGTGAATTACACAGCCATTGAGTGTGAAACGTCTCCTGCTCCCCAACAGCTCGTGAAAGTGGATCTTCTGGTACATGGAGTGCCTGCTCAGTGTCAGGGGAACTGCAGCTTTTCCTATTTAGAAAGCATCACTGCTGTTTTAACAAGAATCTTCCCAAACTCTATCGAAGGACCAGTCAAAGTTCTTATTGAAGGAGAAGGTTTTGGCACCCTCTTGGAGGACATTGCTGTTTTCATTGGAAACCAACGGTTCAGAGCAATAGATGTTAATGAAAATAATATCACTGTTCTTGTGAGTCCTCTCCCAGCTGGACTTCATTCTCTTAGTGTTGTGGTGGGAAGTAAAGGCTTGGCTCTGGGAAACCTTACTGTTAGCAGCCCGGCAGTAGCGTCTGTCACACCCGCTTCTGGAAGCATTGCCGGTGGAACTACGTTGGTGATCTCAGGAAATGGCTTCTACCCAGGCAACACTACAGTCACTGTTGGGGATGAACCTTGTGAAATTATTTCTGTCAACTCTACTGAAGTCCACTGCCATACCCCAGCAGGGACAGCTGGAAGGGTCAGTGTGAAGATCTTTGTTAATGCAGTTGCTTATCCACCTCTGTCATTTACTTATGCCTTGGAAAATACTCCACTTCTCAGAGAACTTATCCCAAATACAGGTACTGCAATGCTTTCCATTTGTTGTCTCGATATGTTATTATCAGTAATATTTATTAGTGTGGAATTGGAAAAATGTTTATAAATGACTATTAAGATATGTTTTTAGGCAATCTACTTAACCCAGTTAATACATGGGATTTTTCTGTGTAGTTTCCATTTTGTGATTATTTTTTGCACATTCTTGGCATAAAATTTTTAGTCAAATTCCAACTTCTATTTTGAAACAAAATCTCCTTTAACTTGACCTAAATTTCAAAATGAGGAAGAAATAGATGGATATCTATGAATTAAAATTGATAATTTATGTCATTAATGTTGATAGGCATAGGAAACAACATTGTTAACAAACAACAATTTTAACAATGTTAAAATTCAGATGAAGGTTACTAAACATTTAGAATTTTTCTGTATGTCTCATTTCCATGAAACTACAATTGGATACTAACTTATTAACTCAAGAGAGTTCTTATTAAGGAGGTAATTGGCCCATTCAGATAGAAAAAAAGTGTGACAAAATAAGACTTACTTAATGATGTAACATAACTTGTTTTTCTAAGCTGAGAATAGATTGAGATGTCTTCTTAATTTTTTGTCATTATTCTATGCTATTTCCAATCATCATGAATAATAGCAAAGACAAAGTTTCCCCCATATATTTGTAATTTTTGCAAATGATGAACTGGATGTTGGCATATGTTTTTATTGTCCCATCTCTTTCTGTGAATGTGTCTTTCAAACAACATGTTTGAAGATATAAGGCTTGCAGACAAATGAGAACTGAGCTGTTTTATTTACTAAGGAAACAAGTAATAGATCACACTTAGAACAACACTTCAATTTGAAAGGTGAAAATGCTAGACAAAATAAAAATTTAAGAACTAACAATAGCCAAACTATGGAAAGAACCTAGATGTCCATCAAAAGATGAATGGATAAAGAAGCTGTGGTATATATATACAATGGAATTCTATGCAGCCATCAAAAGAAGCGCAATCTCACCATTTTGCAATGACATGTATGGAACTAGAGAATATTATGCTAAGTGAATAAGTCAATCAGAGAAAGATAATTATCATATGATCTCTCTAATATGAGGAATTTGAGAGGCAGGGTAGAGGGCATCGGGGGTAGGGAGGGAAAAAAATGAAACAAGGTGGGATCAGGAGGGAGACAAACCATAAGAGACTCTTAATCTCAGGAAGCAAACTGAAGGGTGCTGGGTAAAGGGGGCTAGGGATAGGGTGGCTGGGTTATGGACACTGGGGAGGGTATTTTCTCCCATCCAAGTACTAACCAGGCCCGACCCTGCTTAGGGGGAGGGTATTTTCTATAGTGAGTGCTGTGAAATGTGTAATCTGATGATTCACAGACCTGTACCCCTGGGGCAAATAATACATTATATGTTAATAAATAAAAAAAAAATTTAAGGACACATTTTTTTGGCTCATATCTTAAAACTATTCCTAAAATGTGGTCTTTAAATATCTGTGGTCTTTAAAATGATAGTTTAAATGTCAGTACTCTTTACCATGGTCAGTGATATGGATATTTTTACTATTACTACTTGAATTAAAATCAATATCTGTGGTCTTTAAAATGATAGTTTAAATGTCAGTACTCTTTACTATGGTCAGTGATATGGATATTTTTACTATTACTACTTGAATTAAAATCAACCTACTATTTGGTGACTCTGTATGTGTAACAAGTTATGTTGATTTGTACCTATCACTTATTATTTACATATGTAAGTATTCATTTGGAAGACCTATGAAAAAAATCTTTGTATTTAATGCCCTCAATACATTTTGTCAAAAGGGGGAAAGTAGGGAACAGAAGAATTGAAGTACTTTGTTCTATGTACATTTATTCAAGGCATCAACATCAATATTCACTTATAATTCTTTAAATTAATTCCTTATTTCTGTATATACTATCTTACATCTAATTATTTACCTAACATAATTTATCAAATATATATATTACAAAAATTTAAGAAAACTAATCTATCCTCAAAAGAGTTGCCAATAGCAGGGAAGTACCAAAAATAAAAAAATAGTAAGCCCCATCCCTAAAGTATATTCCAACTCATCACTCCTGCTGAGACATTTATACTTCTGGATTCTAATTCATCTCTCTTACTATTTTTCCTCTTCTCCACTAGCCTGAACTAACATTAACAATAGCAGTAGAATAACAATGCAGTGCAATGGACAGAAGGGCTGGGAAATAATGAATGCTGAGATAACTTATTGTAAATTTGCTATAGATTGTAACATATGGTATAGCCAAACTCTGTGTTTTGCTAATACTTATATTAGCTTTGAAATACTGGATATAATTTTGTTTATGAGAGTAATTAGGTGTATCTATAAATGCATGTATAAGTACTGGAATTTAGATATATTGTTTGCTTTTTTTTTTTTTTTTTAAAGGTCCACCGGGAACCAAAATTCAAATCACTGGATCTAATTTTGGTACCGATCTCTTGGACATTTTGGTGATGATAGACAAGATTCCATGTAATGTAACCATGGTCAATGACAGTGTATTGCAGTGCGTCACTGAAGATCATGCTGGGGGCACTTTCCCTGTTACGATGCATCATAAGACAAAAGGCTTTGCTGTGTCCATGGTTGTCTTTGAGTACCCACTTACTATTCAGAGTATTCACCCAAGCCAAGGTAGGCATGAATACAAATATTCTGTATTATTTCACTAAACACTTAACCTTATTTAGAAAAAAAATATTCTTCAAACACTGCTAAATTTTGTAGCTCCTATAACACATAAAATATTTTTATTTATATATCAAATAAGCATACATGTGTATCAACTAATCATCTCTAAATATTTACTTATGGCCTATATTAGTGTTATATAATTAACTTCAAATTTAATCCTACTTAAAATGTCCAGATTATGTGTGAAATTTTTTTATAAACTCATGTTTAGACATCACTGGTTTGTAGTTACAAATATACAGATAGATATTTTTTTTATTTGAAAATGATTTTAGTGGTTAAAAACCTTAAGAAAGGATAACCAATGTACCCCTAATTAAATAGTAATTTTACATGTATATTTTGACTACTCTGAAATTCTTTTTAACATCTCTCTTAAATAAAGTTTTAGCTCCTAGAAGTAGTTTAAATAAATGATGGGACGTAACATTTATTCGGTAAAGGTTTTAGAATACTACAATCAGAAGACATTCTATTGCATTAATATAGTACAGTGTAATATACTATATGACTTCAGTTCTAAGAATTGTTTCATTTAGGGTAACTTACTTCCATTTCAGGTTTTAAAACAAATATGCAGAGGAGGTTCTCTTTTCATTAGGTATGTTTTTCCTTCTTGTATATCTTCACTAGGGAGCTTTGGTGGTGGTCAGACCATGACTGTGACCGGCACTGGGTTTAATCCACAAACCTCAACGATATTAGTGTGTGGCTCAGAATGTGCTGTTGACAGGCTTAAATCTGATCACACAACCCTATTATGTATAATTCCACATAATGATGGTGAGTAGTCAGAAAAAAGAATGGCAGTCTTTGAGAAATGATTAATGTTAAGGAAATCAGAGTCTGAATTTCTTCTTCTAAGTTTTTGTGCTTTGGGGGGCAGTTGAATCACCTTTATGGCTATCTTGGTTTTAAACAATGTCTTCAGAACTTTGTTTCTTAGGTTTTTATGTCTTTCAAGATTTATAACATTTGGGCTAGGTCGAATTGTTTATAATAAATTGGAATTTTTCAGTTTATCACACAAACAGAGCATGCCAAATGGAGAACACATTTTTAATTCCTGTTGAACTCTTAATTTCCATTAAAGATAGTATGGTGTAAAGGTTATGAATGTAATTCTTGCTAGTGCATGGCCAAGATTCAAACCCAGGCTGTGTCTTTGGATAGGTTACTCAACCTCTCTCTTCCTCAGTGTCCTAACCCTCATCTGTAAAGTGAGATCACCTTTGCCTACTTTATAGGATTATTGTGACATTTAATAAGTTAATGTATGTAAAGTGGATGGAACGATATCTGAAACATGATGTGTGATTTGCTGCTGTTGTTACTATTACTCTTATTATTTAGTGGACAAAGAGCCCAGGCTCTCAGTGGCCCTGGAATCTTATTTTGCTACTTATTATGTCATCTCAGCTAAGCAACTAAACTAACTCCTCTGTTTCAGTTTAATTCTTGGGTTATTGTGAAGTTTAAATAGCTGGCATTTTAAGTGTACAACAAATTTTAACTGTCCAATGAAATTTAAGAACCAAAAGGAATGCCCAGGTGAATAAAAGTTATGGTTTATATGCATTTTTAAAGAAAATGTAATGAAGTTTTTCTAAACATTTTTACTTCTTTTCTGACTTTTTAAAAAAGATTCCATTTATTCATTTGAAAGAGAGAGACAGCATGAGTGGGGGCTGGGGGTTAAAGGGGGAAGGAGAGGGAGAAGTAGACTCCTTGCTGAGAGGGGAGCCTGACACAGGGCTCTATTCCAGGACCCCGAGATCACGACGTGAGCCAAAGGCAGTCACTTAACTGACTGAGCCACACAGGTGCACCACTTTTTTTTTTTTTTAGGATTTTATTTATTTATTTGACAGAGAAAGAGAGAGCACAATCAGGGGGAGCAGCAGGTAGAGGGAGAGGGAGAAGCAGGCTCACCGAGCAGGGAGCCTGATGCCAGGCTCAATTCCAGGACTCTAGAACCATGACCAAGCTGAAGGCAGACACCTAATGACTAAACCACCCGGGGCCCCTCTTTTCTGACTTCTTAAACAAAGAATATTGAAGGAAATATAGCATTTCATGAATGAACTTATTTATCATTTGAACATCACTTTATATGCTGATTTTTCAAGAAATACAGCAGTGCTATCAAGATTTGTCGAGGTGTTTGGGTTGTCTTAACACCAGCTCTGCTGCTTCTTTGTACACTTTCATACTGGGTGTCTGTGCTTTTTCTGTCTCGTACCTTGCTTCCGGCTGTCACTCCTTGCTGCTGTCCATGTGCATGCCTTAGCAGTTCTTCCTCCTTTCCTGCTCTGATTTGAACTTTGCAGAATTGTCTGCAATAAGAGGTTCAAGGGAGGATCTAAGGGTTTTTTTCCTCTTTGATAATGTACGTGAACTTTGTGATGTTTTTGGCTATTGATAGGGATCCTTATTACTTGACACACAGCCTGTGTATATTGGAAGTGATTTTAGGAAAAGGAAGATATTATGGAAAATGTTTGGGAGTTTTGGGATGAATAAAAGCCTGATGGCAGAACTGTCCTCAGTTTGATCCTCTTCTCCTAGGCAGAGGACCTGAGCAAGCCTGTGAAGTGAGTGTGGTCAATGGGAAGGATATGTCCCAGTCCATGACTCCTTTTATGTACACTACATTACTGACTCCACTCGTCACTGAAATCTGTCCCAGGAGAGGCAGTACAGCAGGGGGCACCAGACTCACAATCACAGGATCAGGCTTCAGGTACTGTCCTCCCACACACATACATCAGTGCGTATGTGTGAGCTCACGCATGATCCTGCTTTCTCATGTGCAAGAACAATGCTTAAATTTGGTTGCGTAATGTATACCCACCTCTCAAAAGTCATGCTTGAGGAACATCGTAGACCAACAGCTAACATTTATTAAGGACTCACTCTGTGTCAGGCACCTTCTTACCCCATGGAAACTTCCTGCCTTACCCGCTTAGATATTTTTAGCCCATTTTATGGTTAGGAGACTGAAATTAGAGAGGTTAAATAACTTGCCCTAAGTTCTGGTCAGATCTCAAGAATAAATCACATCTTGTTATGCTTCCCTTACCATCTCATCACCAACCATGATCTGCTTCATTGGGTCAATGAAACATGTCTTCGTACATCACATCCACTTCACTATAAATGGCCAGATTCCTTCTTCCTAAACATATTCATTATTTGGCTCAAATTTATGTACGGCACTGTCATCATTCTTCAAATGGATAAGGCTGACTTCAAAACCCCAGATCATTTAAATCATATGAGGCAATTTTAATTCCTCAAGTACATAATTTCTCAGGACCCTGGGCTTACATTTTTACATGGATATTAAATTCCAAAGTCTTTGAATGTGGTGAGGATATCACATAAACAGAAGGATCCCTGAAAGTCTCTTACAAAAGTAGCTGTTTAGAGACTAACAAAGAATCTCTCAATAAATTGAACCTAAGCAATTCTCCTCCAATGCTGGAATGCTTGCTAATTTGTACAGTTTTATTTCTTGGTTTCTTAATCTCTTTGTTTACTTTTTTCTCAACAAATACTTTGAAGTCTTATTGTTGAAAAAAGTTTCAGTCTGCGCTTTGATGGATCATAGAGTAAGGTCTTTACTTTTGCAATAAGGCATATCAGTAATAGAGTTTGACAATGTGACCTAGAAATCTGAGAAAAAAAAATCAGTTTTTTGTTTCCCCCCTTTCTTCTTTACAGTGAAAACATGCAAGATGTTCTCATCACCATAGCTGAAGCAAAATGTGGTGTTGAGTATTCCAACAAGACATACATCCTCTGTATGACAAGCGCCCACACCTCTTCAGGGCGGGCTCCAGTGCGCGTGAACATCAGAGGCATGGGCATGGCCAGACTGGTAAAGTGCTGTTGGGTATAGTAATCATAGCAATAGAAAAGCAGTGGGGGGGGGGGGGAGAGCAGGAAAAATAGAACATCATTTTAGGAGATAAAGTAATTGGTAATGGACTTTTTACTTTGTCACTGTCTCCAAAAAAATAACTGAGGTGTAACTATACTAAATTTATTTTTTAAAAGATTTTATTTATTTATTTGACAGATCACAAATAGGCAGAGAGTCAGGTGGAGAGAGGAGGGGAAGCAGGCTCCCCGCTGAGCAGAGAACCCGATGGGGGGGCTTGATCTCAGGACCCTGAGATCATGACCTGAGCCGAAGACAGAGTCTTAATCCACTGAGCCACCCTGGTGCCCCTAACTATACTAAATTTAAAGTTACATGTTTTTACAGCTTATTGCTAACATTTTATGATTTTAGGTTTTGAATTATTTTGGATTGTGGGGCAACTGGTAATTGATTTTTCACTTTATGCTATTGTGAAATAAACCAATAGGCAGCTATTACATTTGAAGTAGATTATACTTTATCTCTAATGAAAATGTTTACTGGGGTGAGGAGTCAAGATGGCGGAGAAGTAGCAGCCTGAGACTACATCAGGTAACAGGAGATCAGCTCGATAGCTTATCTAAACATAGCAAACACCTACAAATCCAACGGGAGAGCGAAGAGAAGAAGAACAGCAACTCTAGAAACAGAAAATCAACCACTTTCTGAAAGGTAGGACTGGCGGAGAAGTGAATCTAAAACGACGGGAAGATAGACCGCGGGGGGAGGGGCCGGCTCCCGGCAAGCGGCGGAGGAACGGAGCACAAAATCAGGACTTTTAAAAGTCTGTTCCACTGAGGGACATTGCTCCAGGGGCTAAACCGGGGTGAAGCCCACGCGGGGCCAGCGTGGCCCCAGGCCCCGCAAGGTCACAGAAGGATCGGGGGTGTCAGAGTGTCGGAGAGCTCGCAGGTATTAGAACGGAGAAACCGGCTGCAAAGACAGAGCCGAGGACTGAACTCTCAGCTCGGGGTTACCTTGAACTGGTCGCGGGCTGGGTGAGCTCGGAGCACGGCTAGAGGCTGGGGATACGGGAGTGATTGGGTGCTGTCCTCTGGGGGCGCACTGAGGAGTGGGGCCCCAGGCTCTCGGCTCCTCCGGGCCGGAGACTGGGAGGCCGCCATTTTCATTCCCGTCCTCCGGAACTCTACGGAAAGCGATCAGGGAACAGAAGCTCCCAAAAGCGAACCCGAGCCGATTACTTAGTCCGGCCGCCGGTAAGGGCGGTGCAATCCCGCCTCGGGCAAAGACACTTGAGAGTCACTACAACAGGCCCCTCCCCCAGAAGATCAACAAAATATCCAGCCAGGACGAAGTTCATCTATCAAGGAGAAAGCAGATTCAATTCCTAAGACAGCAGAGCAATTCCAGAGGAGGAGAAAGCAAAGCACGGAACTCATGGCTTTCTCCCCATGATTCTTTAGTCTTGCGGCTACTTCAATTTTTTTTTCTTTTTTCAATTTTTTTTTTCTTTTTTCAATTTTTTTTTCTTTTTTCTTTTTTCTTCTTCTGCTAAATTTTTTTAAAAACTTTTACCCTTTTCTTTTTTAACGTTTTTTGACTAGTTCATCTAAATATATATATTTTTTCTTTCTTTTTTATATTTTTTTATTTGTTTTATTTTTTAAATTTTTTCTTTTTTTTTTTTCTTTTTTTTTTCAGAACCTGTTTTTTATCCCCTTCCCCCCCCCCCCAATTTGGGGTCTCTTCTGATTTGGTTACAGCGCATTTTTCTGGGGTCTTTGCCACCCTATTAGTAGTTTATTTGCTTCTTCATATCCTCTTATCTGGACAAAATGACAAGGCGGAAAAAATCACCACAAACAAAAGAACAAGAGACAGTACCGAAGGCTAGGGACCTAATCAACACAGACATTGGTACTATGTCAGATCAAGAGTTCAGAATGACGATTCTGAACATTCTAGCCGGGCTCGAAAAAGGCATGGAAGATATTAGAGAAACCCTCTCTGGAGATATTAAAGCCCTTTCTGGAGAAATTAAAGAACTAAAGTCTAACCAAGTTGAAATCAAAAAAGCTATTAATGAGGTGCAATCAAAAATGGAGGCTCTCACTGCTAGGATCAATGAGGCAGAAGAAAGAATTAGTGATATAGAAGACCAAATGACAGAGAATAAGGAAGCCGAGCAAAAGAGGGACAAACAGCTACTGGACCATGAGGGGAGAATTCGAGAGATAAGTGACACCATAAGACGAAACAACATTAGAATAATTGGGATTCCAGAAGAAGAAGAAACAGAGAGGGGAGCAGAGGGTCTATTGGAGAGAATCATTGGAGAGAATTTCCCTAATATGGCAAAGGGAACAAGCATTAAAATCCAGGAGATGCAGAGAACCCCCCTCAAAGTCAACAAGAATAGGTCCACACCCCGTCACCTAATAGTAAAATTTACAAGTCTTAGTGACAAAGAGAAAATCCTGAAAGCAGCCCGAGAAAAGAAATCAGTAACATACAATGGTAAAAATATTAGATTGGCGGCAGACTTATCCACAGAGACCTGGCAGGCCAGGAAGAGCTGGCATGATATATTCAGAGCACTCAACGAGAAAACATGCAGCCAAGAATACTCTATCCAGCTAGGCTATCATTGAAAATAGAAGGAGAGATCAAAATCTTCCAGGACAAACAAAAACTGAAAGAATTTGCAAACACCAAACCAGGTCTCCAGGAAATATTGAAAGGGGTCCTCTAAGCAAAGAGAGAGCCTAAAAGTAATAGATCAGAAAGGTACAGAGACAATATATAGTAACAGTCACCTTACAGGCTACTAATGGCACTAAATTCATATCTCTCAATAGTTACCCTGAATGTTAATGGGCTAAATGCCCCAATCAAAAGACACAGGGTATCAGAATGGATAAAAAAACAAAACCCATCAGTATGTTGCCTACAAGAAACTCATTTTAGACGCGAAGACACCTCCAGATTTAAAGTGAGGGGGTGGAAAACAATTTACCATGCTAATGGGCATCAGAAGAAAGCTGGGGTGGCAATCCTTATATCAGATCAATTAGATTTTAAGCCAAAGACTATAATAAGAGATGAGGAAGGACACTATATCCTACTCAAAGGGTCTGTCCAACAAGAAGATCTAACAATTTTAAATATCTATGCCCCTAACGTGGGAGCAGCCAACTATATCAACCAATTAATAACAAAATCAAAGAAACACATCAATAATAATACAATAATAGTAGGGGACTTTAACACTCCCCTCACTGAAATGGACAGATCATCCAAGCAAAAGATCAACAAGGAAATAAAGGCCTTAAATGACACACTGGACCAGATGGACATCACAGATATATTCAGAACATTTCATCCCAAAGCAACAGAATACACATTCTTCTCTAGTGCACATGGAACCTTCTCCAGAATAGATCACATCCTGGGTCACAAATCAGGTCTCAACCGGTATCAAAAGATTAGGATTATTCCCTGCATATTTTCAGACCACAATGCTCTGAAGCTAGAACTCAATCACAAGACGAAAGCTGGAAAGAACCCAAATACATGGAGACTAAACAGCATCCTTCTAAAGAATGAATGGGTCAACCAGGAAATTAAAGAAGAATTGAAAAAATTCATGGAAACAAATGATAATGAAAACACAACAGTTCAAAATCTGTGGGACACAGCAAAGGCAGTCCTGAGAGGAAAATATATAGCGGTACAAGCCTTTCTCAAGAAACAAGAAAGGTCTCAAGTACACAACCTAACCCTACGCGTAAAGGAGCTGGAGAAAGAACAAGAAAGAAACCCTAAACCCAGCAGGAGAAGAGAAATCATAAAGATCAGAGCAGAAATCAATGAAATAGAAACCAAAAAAACAATAGAAAAAATCAATGAAACTAGGAGCTGGTTCTTTGAAAGAATCAATAGGATTGATAAACCCCTGGCCAGACTCATCAAAAAGAAAAGAGAAAGGACCCAAATCAATAAAATCATGAATGAAAGAGGAGAGATCACAACTAACACCAAAGAAATACAGACAATTATAAGAACATACTATGAGCAACTTTTCGCCAACAAATTGGCCAATCTGGAAGAAATGGATGCATTCCTAGAGACATATAAACTACCACAACTGAACCAGGAAGAAATAGAAAACCTGAACAGGCCCATAACCAGTAAGGAGATTGAAACAGTCATCAAAAATCTCCAAACAAACAAAAGCCCAGGGCCAGATGGCTTCCCAGGGGAATTCTACCAAACATTTAAAGAAGAACTCATTCCTATTCTCCTGAAACTGTTCCAAAAAATAGAAATGGAAGGAAAACTTCCAAACTCATTCTATGAGGCCAGCATCACCTTGATCCCAAAACCAGACAAGGATCCCACCAAAAAAGAGAACTACAGACCAATATCCTTGATGAACACAGACGCAAAAATTCTCGCCAAAATACTAGCCAATAGGATTCAACAGTACATTAAAAGGATTATTCACCACGATCAAGTGGGATTTATTCCAGGGCTGCAGGGTTGGTTCAACATCCGCAAATCAATCAATGTGATAGAACACATTAATAAAAGAAAGAACAAGAACCATATGATACTCTCAATAGATGCTGAAAAAGCATTTGACAAAGTACAGCATCCCTTCCTGATCAAAACTCTTCAAAGTGTAGGGATAGAGGGCACATACCTCAATATTATCAAAGCCATCTATGAAAAACCCACTGCAAATATCATTCTCAATGGAGAAAAACTGAAAGCTTTTCCATTAAGGTCAGGAACACGGCAGGGATGTCCATTATCACCACTGCTATTCAACATAGTATTAGAAGTCCTAGCCTCAGCAATCAGACAACAAAAAGAAATTAAAGGCATCCAAATTGGTAAAGAAGAAGTCAAACTATCACTCTTCGCAGATGATATGATACTATATGTGGAAAACCCAAAAGACTCCACTCCAAAACTGCTAGAACTTGTACAGGAATTCAGTAAAGTGTCAGGATATAAAATCAATGCACAGAAATCAGTTGCATTTCTGTACACCAACAACAAGACTGAAGAAAGAGAAATTAAGGAGTCAATCCCATTCACAATTGTACCCAAAACTATAAGATACCTAGGAATAAACCTAACCAAAGAGACTAAGAATCTATACACAGAAAATTATAAAGTACTCATGAAAGAAATTGAGGAAGACACAAAAAAATGGAAAAATGTTCCATGCTCCTGGATTGGAAGAATAAATATTGTGAAAATGTCTATGCTACCTAAAGCAATCTACACATTTAATGCAATCCCTATCAAAATACCATCCATTTTTTTCAAAGAAATGGAACAAATAATCCTCAAATTTATATGGAACCAGAAAAGACCTCGAATAGCCAAAGGAATATTGAAGAACAAAGCCAAAGTTGGTGGCATCACAATTCCGGACTTCAAGCTCTATTACAAAGCTGTCATCATCAAGACAGCATGGTACTGGCACAAAAACAGACACATAGATCAATGGAACAGAATAGAGAGCCCAGAAATCGACCCTCAACTCTATGGTCAACTAATCTTCGACAAAGCAGGAAAGAATGTCCAATGGAAAAAAGACAGCCTCTTCAATAAATGGTGCTGAGAAAATTGGACAGCCACATGCAGAAAAATGAAATTGGACCACTTCCTTACACCACACACGAAAATAGACTCCAAATGGATGAAGGACCTCAATGTGAGAAAGGAATCCGTCAAAATCCTTGAGGAGAACGCAGGCAGCAACCTCTTCGACCTCAGCCGCAGCAACATCTTCCTAGGAACAACGGCAAAGGCAAGGGAAGCAAGGGCGAAAATGAACTATTGGGATTTCATCAAGATCAAAAGCTTTTGCACAGCAAAGGAAACAGTTAACAAAACCAAAAGACAGCTGACAGAATGGGAGAAGATATTTGCAAACGACATATCAGATAAAGGGCTAGTATCCAAAATCTATAAGGAACTTAGCAAACTCAACACCCAAAGAACAAACAATCCAATCAAGAAATGGGCAGAGGACATGAACAGACATTTCTGCAAAGAAGACATCCAGATGGCCAACAGACACATGAAAAAGTGCTCCACGTCACTCGGCATCAGGGAAATACAAATCAAAACCACAATGAGATATCACCTCACACCAGTCAGAATGGCTAAAATTAACAAGTCAGGAAATGACAGATGCTGGAGAGGATGTGGAGAAAGGGGAACCCTCCTCCACTGTTGGTGGGAATGCAAGCTGGTGCAACCACTCTGGAAAACAGCATGGAGGTTCCTCAAAATGTTGAAAATAGAACTACCCTATGACCCAGCAATTGCACTATTGGGTATTTACCCTAAAGATACAAACATAGTGATCCGAAGGGGCACGTGTACCCGAATGTTTATAGCAGCAATGTCTACAATAGCCAGACTATGGAAAGAACCTAGATGTCCATCAACAGATGAATGGATCAAGAAGATGTGGTATATATACACAATGGAATACTATGCAGCCATCAAAAGAAATGAAATCTTGCCATTTGCGACGACGTGGATGGAACTAGAGCGTATCATGCTTAGTGAAATAAGTCAATCGGAGAAAGACAACTATCATATGATCTCCCTGATATGAGGACATGGAGAAGCAACATGGGGGGGTAGGGGGATAGGAGAAGAATAAATGAAACAAGATGGGATTGGGAGGGAGACAAACCATAAATGACTCTTAATCTCACAAAACAAACTGGGGGTTGCTGGGGGGAGGTGGGATTGGGAGAGGGGGAGCGGGCTATGGACATTGGGGAGGGGAGGCGAACCATAAGAGACTATGGACTCTGAAAAACAACCTGAGGGTTTTGAAGGGTCAGGGGTGGGAGGTTGGGGGAACAGGTGGTGGGTGATGGGGAGGGCACGTTTTGCATGGAGCACTGGGTGTTGTGCAAAAAGAATGAATACTGTTACGCTGAAAAAATTAATAAAAAGGGGAAAAAAATGTTTACTGGTTTAGATTTCTTCATTTTTGAGAAATTGAATGAAGAATTCTTTTTTTAAAGACTTTATTTATTTATTTGTCAGAGAGAGAGTGAGCACAAGGAGGGGAAGCGGCAGGCAGAGGGAGAAGCAGGCTCCCTGCTGAGCAAGGAGCCTGGTGTGGGACTTGATCCCATGACTGTGGGATCATGACCTGAGCCACAGGCAGACACTTAACCGACTGAGCCACCCAGGCATCCTTGAATGAAGAATTCTGATAAAAACTCTGAATTTAAAAGTCTCTCATGTTTTATTACAGGACGATTCTGATTTCCTGTATGTTGATGCTTGGTCCTCCAACTTCTCATGGGGAGGAAAATCTCCCCCAGAGGAAGGGTCTCTAGTTGTTATTACAAAAGGGCAGACAGTTTTGCTGGATCAAAATACACCTATTCTGAAAATGTTGCTTATTCAAGGTAAGTTTCTGAAAGTCTGCTATTTAGATTCTGACTATGGCATATTTTTGTGAAGTAAATTTAACTAAAACTCATGATTATGAAAATCCATAGTGGTATGAGGCTTTTAATGCAATGTGTAGTATTGTGTTCTTTAAACTGAGCATTAGAATCTGTTTGCAGTATGCAATTATTTAGTGTGTTGTAAGCAGAATCTTTTAAAGAAATAGAAAAGAAAATGTCAGCGTGTCTTGCATTTTTATGGGTAAGCATCTTTTAAAATTAAATGTTTTATGAAACGTTTGCTTTAATAATAATGTGTGTCTGTGTGTGTGTATGCCTATATTCATGTGGTGGTTCATAACTGAACAGTATTTCCCACTTAGAAAAAGGTTGGTATAGTGGGTCCCAGGGTTTATAAAATTATGGAGAGTTGCTAAATTTTATACTAAATGACCCTCTGACTCCCATTGGATGCCAGTTGTGATTCTCACCTTTGCCTTTGAACATGCTTTCATTGTAGTTAGTGTTCTCTCTTCTTCTTGGTATTCTGTTATTGCTATAAAAGACTAAATAAGCAGGACTCGTATAATTGCATGTAAAAGCAATAATGATTGGCAAGTGTGAAATGCTTTGGGCTTTCATGTGTAAAGTTTGCTATAATGGTTTTAGCTGCTTAAAGACCTTTATGTTTTGTTTTTGTTTTAACTTCTGAGATAACAATGTTTCAGTCACTTGAAGTTATTAACTATAGGACCTTTGGGCAAGTAAAGTTCTGCTGTTCACAAACTTACATCAGTCTCATAAGAATATATCTTAGCACATTCTTTAATAATGCCAATCAGGGTATGGGGGTTGCTGGTGGAGATTAGTGGGTAAAAGTGTAGACGTAATGTCAGCATTACAATGATTTGTATAAAAAGTGCATTTTTTCATTTTAACTGTTTCTGTTCTTAATTTATATTTTGAGGCCCTGTGTTTATAGAACTTTAATTCATGTAGCTGCACTCTTTAAAAACACTGAAAATAGCAATGATCAAGGGAAAATTATCTCCCTAGGGATTTAATTTTCTATTAACTCCTGAGTCTTGTAAAGTTTTTATACTTTATGTTGCCAGAGAGCTGAAGTTAAGTAACATGCATAATGTAAGAATATAAGAAGAAGATAAGAATAAGAATTTAAATTTTATGTATAATTTAATCAAAAGCATTTAATGATAGTTTTCCTTGTGTTATATTTCAAAATTATATGTTTCATAGGTGGCACTCTAATATTTGATGAAGCTGACATTGAATTGCAAGCAGAAAATATTCTAATCACAGATGGAGGCCTTCTTCAGGTATATGCGAGAACCTGATATATAATCATCAATAACCTCTCTCCATTTCTTTGTAAAATGCCATGTGTGAAATGGATAATGTAACAAACTCCCATAAATTTATCTTTATGTAGGTCTCTGTTATTAGTCTAAAATCATTTTTCTGAGGAAAAGTTTTCTAGAGTATTCTTGTGCTTTTAATGGAAAGATAGTAATGTATTGTCATAGAACAGAATTTCAAATAGAGCAAGAAAAAAATAGCTCTGAGATGTGGCTGAAGTCAATCAGTATTCTTTACAAAGATCTGACAAAATGTACGTGGCTGTCTAGAAATTTAAGCTTTGTCTATCATAAGAAAGATAATGATAACTGAACAATCAGTTTCTCAAAAGAAAGAATGACTTTAGAGTAGTTAGAATTGCGGAAATTGAGTTTTAACTTTCAAAAAAAATTTTTCTCTATTATGTTCAGTTAGCCACTATATAGTACGTCATTAGTTTTTGATGTAGTGTTCTGTGATTCATTAGTTGCATATAATACCCAGCGTTCATCACAACATGTGCCCTCCTTAACACCCATCACCCTGTTACCCCCTCCCTACTGAAACTCTTGGTTTGTTTCCCAGGGTCCATAGTCTCTCATGGTTCGTCTCCCTCTTTGATTTCTCCCCCTTCAGATTTCGCTCCCTTCTCTTATGGTCCTCCGTGCTATAGCTTATGGTCCACATATGAATGAAACCATATGATAATTGTCTTCCTCTGCTTGATTACTTCTCTTAGCATAATCCCCTCCAGTTCCATCCATGTCAAAGCAAATGGTGGGTATTTATCCTTTCTGATGGCTGAATAATATTCCATTATATAGGGACCACATCTTCTTTATCCATTCATCTGTTGAAGGGCATCTCGGCTCCTTCCACAGTTTGACTATTGTGGACATTGCTGCTATGAACATTGGGTGCATGTGCCCCTTCTTTTCATTACATTTGTATCTCTGGGGTAAATACCCAGTAGTGCAATTGCTGGGTCGTAGGGTAGCTCTACTTTTAACATCTTAGGAACCTCCATACTGTTTTAACTTTTTGAATGCTGCTTGTGAAATCCCTTGCAGATTGGGACAGAAGCATCCCCATTTCAACACAGGGCGGTCATTACTTTGCATGGACACCTGCGATCTCCTGAGCTCCCAGTATATGGCGCCAAAACTCTGGCTGTGCGAGAGGGAACCCTGGATCTGCATGGTAGGGCAGCCAAAAGAACTCGGGGAGTTAGTCCAGGAGATACTAGCTGGAAAACCAGAGATGATTCTCCTGATTATTCTCTCTAAATGAAAACTTATCTTTATGTGTCCCCTCTTTATCTCTGCCCTCCTCTTATCCAAGGTGGGTCAGCCCCTCAGACTACCAAGACTCATAGCCAAGATCACTCCTGGTGAAGCCTTCTGGGTCTTCTCTACACCCTTCTGCTTACTCCTTTCCATGTGTTTCCATAGCACCTTTTGCCCATTTTAGCACTTTGTGCATACTGATTGTTTACTGTATTCATTTTTCTATATAAAAAGGGCATTAAGTCTGGAAGCAGAAGATTTTAACTTCTTATATTTATATTTTAAAATAGGCTGTTTCTAAAATATAAGTTTATAGTTGTACTTTTATATAATTGTATTCTGGAAAGGTATCAGCAAACAAAAATGATTATGGTCATGTTTGAGGCGTCAGGTTACTTATTTAAAGGAAGCATGGTGTGAATCCTTTTTATATTAAAGTCTTCTATATTACAATAATCTGTTCCTCTTATAAATTTAGAATGTATAAACATCCCTATCATGATGATAACTGTTGTCCTGCCTTGTGCTAAATAAATATCCTAATGTAATTTTCAGAAATTTACACATTTCATTTGTCTCTAGATTACCAATTTAAGTGAATTCTATCAACAGTGGCAAAAATAATAGGCTTCTGCCAATTTTAGCAATAGTATCACACTACATTTATATTGTGTTCCTATTAAGAAGGTTGTTTTATGTGGGGTATATCATTGCAGGCAGATTTTTTTTTAGTTCTGTAGACCCACATATGTTATCATAAACCTAGCTGTTACTTTTTTAAAGTAAGCATTCTAAATATTCCTTTTTCTTTTTCGAGAAAGTTATAAAATACTAAGGTCAAATGAGCCTTCCCAAAATTTATTCAATCCAGGCAAATGCTGAAAATGCATAAAGCTCATCTCACTGTGCGTCTTTAAGAAACACTCAGTATGTGTGTTGGCTCCAGGTCTGCCCATGTCTGTGATCTGGACTCGTCTGGCTCATACTGCAAAGGCAGGGGAAAGAACTTTGATTTTACAAGAAGCAGTAACTTGGAAGCCAGGAGATAAGATTGTGATTGCAAGCACAGGTCACAGGTATGATGTCTTCTGGGCGGGATCACCTTCATTTAGGACAGAGATTTGTTAGACCATGTAAGAGAGGGATGTTCAGAAGATCCACAACTATCTGATTTAAATTTGAAAGCTGTAATGAAGAAATAGGAACAGCCAAGAACCTGTTTGCCAAGTGTTAACGTTGGGTTGAACACCAGTGTGTTGTTTTTGTTGATTAATTTACAATAAGGAAAAGTATAAATTTGGAACTACAAAATATATGCTAACGAAATGTTTTTCATGGTAGATTCTCATAAAAGATTTTGTTTGAAAAAAGCATTCTGCTATTAAAAGCCATTTAGAAATCTCTGACTTAGAATCAGAGAAAGACAATTATCATATGATCTCCCTGATATGAGGAATTTGAGAGGCAGGGTGGAGGGTTTGGAGGGTAGGGAAGGAAAAAAATGAAACAAGATGGAATCGGGAGGGAAACAAAGCATAAGAGACTCAATCTCACAAAACAAATTGAGGGTTGCTGGGGGGAGGAGGGTATGGAGAAGGTGGTTGGGATATGGACATCGGGGAGGGTATGTGCTATGGTGAGTGCTGTGAAATGTGTAAGACTGACGATTCACAGACCTGTACCCCTGGGGCAAATAATACATTATATGTTAATAAAAATAATTAATAAAAAAAGAAATTTCTGACTTAAGCTTTAGCTAAATCCATTAATGAATGCAAAAATGTAAATGAACAGCTTTATTGGGTGTTGAAAGCAATAGTGAACTCTTTCATATCTTACAGTCTTGGCAGTGGTTCCTATGGAGTAAGATTGTTAGTAATGAATCAAATCAAAGAGAAGAAATTATTATAGAATGAGTGATGATTAACAGGACCTTTTACATGTCTGACATTTTACAATTGAAGTGGCTTATGACCTTTAATTTCTGTTTAATTATATGTATTAACAAGCAAGAAATAAAAGGGGAAAAGTTACATAGCTACACCAAGAATATCGGTGAGGAAAGAGAGCAGGAGGAGCTTTATTTTTGCTTTATAATTCAAATTATGGGTAATAGCAAAATTGGGTATGGTTATTCTTTTCAGGTAACAAATAGTAATTTATGATAAGAAACAGCTAAATTATGTTAAGGTTGTGACTCAGTTTAGAATTAAAATTCAAGATGGCATTTTGAGTTTGCCATTTTCCAAGTTAAAAATAGACTTGCAGATGTTAGGAAGAGTTAAATATATACTTAGCTTTATAAGTGCCCTTTTATTTCTGCCTTTGGAAGAAATTTTAATTATATAATGGCAAAATAAAAAGCAGCAAAATGACAGGGCTTACTAATAGAATAGAGAATTCTCATTTATAGCTTTCCTATATGAAATAAGAGGGTAAGTTTAGAATTTAGCTGAGGGATATTTAGTTTCAAGAAACAAAAATTAAATTTCCCACCAAATTTAACTGGCTGTTCACTATTTCATTTGTAAGTCGTATCTGAGAAATTGTAAAGTAAGTGGTCGAGAATACTCCTTGTAAAATTGATCAGCCTGGGTCCACCTCCCAGCAAGACCATGTACCAGTCCTGCAGCCATATCATTTCAGCTCTTTGTGCTTCAGTACAACCGGAATGCTCTTTGTATCTATTTCAGAATTATTGTAAGAATTAAATGAGTTAGTATGTATAAGTGCTTAGAGTGGAACTGGCTCAAAGTAAGTGCCATGTAAATGTTAGATTAAAAATAAATGTTAGATATCATTACAAAGGAAGGAAAAGTGGTTCTAGGTGCACACAACATGAAAGATGCTTTGCAGAACTTTCTTCTCTAAAGAAATCTCTGTATCATCTGAATCCTAGAAAATTTGGGAGAGGCCAGCCTAACCCCCTTTTCTATACCACCAGTGGGATCGGTGGTATAGATACTATTGATACACCCTTAGTTCAAGTGCCCTTCATCCTGAACTCCCCCTGGCTTCCTTTCCCCACAATTCCTTACCTGGATCTCTAGGTCTTGTGGGTTTCTCCAGCCACTTACTATCATGAAAAACAACTTTATTCTCCTATCCCTTCTAGCCACTTTCATCTTATCTTTTTATTTTTTTAAATTTTAAGATTTATTATTACTATTATTTATTCTTTTATGCAGAGAAGCAGTGGAGGGGGAGAGGGAGAAAGAGAGAGTCACAAGCAGACTCTGCTAAGTGCAGAGCCCGACTCAGGGCTTGATCTCACAACCCTGAGATCATGACCTGAGCCAAAGCCAAGAGTCAGACACTTAACTGACTGTGCCACCCACTTTGTCTTTAAATATATATATATATAATATATATATATATATAATATATAATATATATATATAATATATATATATAATTGCCTAATATTATGCCTATTTTTTCATTGCATTTTTTTTATCCATTTTTTTCCCTTAAACCCCTATAGTCTAATTTCGATCTTCACAAAAACTTTCTCAGTGACTTTCTGACAACCAGCATCCTTCATTTCCCACCCATCACCAGGTTCTTTGGGTTCTGCCCTTGCAACATCTCTTCCTTCGTCTTTCCCTGCTCTCAGTTTAATTTAGATTCTGTCCCTCTGGAATATGACATCACCTTCCTATCCATGCTCCATTCCTTTGTTTTCTCCCCCTCACAAATCCACTCTGCATTAATTTGTTGAATCCATCAACCACTGTTAGTGAGTTGTGCCTGGTACTGTACTAAGTGCTCAGCCTACAAAATGACTTAATCTCTAGGGGACTTACCTGGAGGAGGAGCCAGGTAGTGGCAAGGGCAGGGCTGCAGACAGGCTGGCGGTGGCCGACGCGAGGGGACCGCAGTGCGGTAAATGTGAGCCCTGACAGGGCTTTGGGCAGCATGTGCTGGGAAAACAGAGGAAGGGCTGGGAAAGTCAAGAGAGGTGACTTTTTACCTAGTTCGCTTGTGACCTCGTCCTTTCAACTTACATTTAAAAGAGGAAAAAGATGTGTTAAGGGAGAGAAGAGTCAAAAAGGAATGTCAGGAGGACACAGAAATGACTCCCCTGAGCTTACCTCCTTTGCACCCCCCATAGTATAGCAGATAATGTACGATTGGACATTGAGACAGTCTCCTGAACGTCAGGCTGCTTTCTACTTGACCTCCTTAGCTCTGTGCCTAGAAAACAGGTGGGACATTCAGTAAATGTTTGCTGAACAATGAAATACGTGAATGAGTATCATAGAATTGATAAATCTTTCAGCTGTGGCTGGACTTGGAGGTGTACTGGAAAAGTGGTAGAGGGGCGCGGTGGGGCTCAGTGTTAAGTGTCTGCCCTTGGCAGGTCATGATCAGGTCCTGGGATCGAGCCCCGTGGTGGGTTCCCCGCTTGGCAGGAAGCCTTCTTCTCCCTCTCTCACTCCCCTTGCTTATGTTCCCTCTCTCACTGTCTCTCTGTCTAATAAATAAATAAATAAAATCTTTTTTTTAATATTTTATTTATTTGACAGAGAAAAATCACAACTAGGCAGAGAGGCAGGCAGAGAGAGAGGAGGAAGCAGGCTCCCTGCGGAGCAGAGAGCCCGATGCAGGGCTCGATCCCAGGACCCTGGGATCATGACCTGAGCCAAAGGCAAAGGCTTTAACCCACTGAGCCACCCAGGCACCCCATAAATAAAATCTTTAAAAATAAAAAAAGAGAGAGAGAGAGAGAAGAAGTAGTAGAAATGAGACCTCCTAAACTTTACCTCAGTCCTTTCTTTCCCCTACTCAGGAACCTGCAGTAGCTTCCTCTGTGAGGGTTTCTCAACTCCAGTGCTGTTGACACATTGAACCTGATAAGTCTTTGTTGTGTGGGGTGCCTGTGTACTATAAGATGTTTCTAAAATCCTTGGCCACTCCCCACAAGATGCCAGTAGCACCGCCTGATTTGTGACAAGCAAAAATGTGTCCAGGTGTTGCCAAGTGTCTCATGGCCGGGGGTGGGGGGGGCGGGGGGGCAGTGGGGTGGGAATATAATCGTCCTCAGTTGAGAACCACTGGGTGTGATCTTCAAAGCTATAAATGAATAGTTCTTTTTCATATTTTATGGGAATTAGTACAGTTCTCTGAACAACAGTAGCACTTGGAAAATACTGATTTAACTGAAATTCATCTGTAAAATTTATTCAGTTACTCTAAGAAAGACTTAAAGACCATTTTCAAATTCCTCTTCAGAATATCAAGTGGCATTTTAAAATGCCTATTTTACCGATGAAGTGTTTAAAGACCAGAAGACCAAATGCACTAAAACAAGATTATGTTGATTTAGATTAATTTTGAAAGTTTTTGTGTTAAAATTTTTACAGACACAGTCAACGAGAGAATGAGAAAAGGACCATCGCATCTGTCTCTGCTGATGGCACGGAGATAATGCTAACTGATCCGCTAAATTACACACACTTAGGAATCATTGTCACACTCCCTGATGGAACGCTGTTCGAAGCGAGAGCCGAAGTCGGAATTCTTACAAGAAATATTTTAATAAGAGGATCTGACAACGTGGAGTGGAATAACAAAATTCCAGCATGTCCGGATGGATTTGACACTGGTAAGTTTAGCAGCCAGAGCATGTCAACGTAAATCGTTTCCAGGCATTGCGAAAACGGTCCCTGGGAGCAAAATCACCCCTAGTTGAAAACTGCCAGACTAAGCAAAGAAGCCCCAAATGGCAGTGATTTTAAATGAGAAAGATTTATTTCTCATTCATGCTGCATGTGTCCAAAATGCTCACTGTAATGATTCCAAGATCTGGGCTGCTAGAGGCTCCCCCTCGAAAGAGGCCTCCATGATCTCTGGGACAGAAGAAGTCATGTGATGGCCAGGGAGTCAAGCAACAGCACTTAATTACTTTGGTCCTGAAGTGACATGTGTCTCTTCCACTCAAGTGTCATTAGACAGAACTGATAACAGAGCTCTGCTTAACTTACCACAGTTCTATGTGTGCCTGTGTGTGGATGCAGGGAGATAGATAGATGGGTGATGATAGATAGATAGATAGATAGATAGATACTTTTATGTAATTACCATTACAATCCGGTATGTTGTCAAATACTAACAAACAGAGCTTAAGTATAGCCTTTCCTTTGATGGGATAAATGAGGCAAGGCTCCCTGGATTCAGTGTCAAATAACCTACATTCTGATTCTAGTTCATGAAACCTCATTTCATCCTGTTTAAAATAAGAATATTTCCTGTTCTGTCCACTTACTATAGTTACAGGAATTAAGTGACAAAATGCTTATTCTAGTGCTATACAAATAGAAGACTGCGTTATGTTAATTCCCAAATCTTGAGGCAAAGCTTCAGAGATGATAAGACAAAATACCTTTATCAGTATTCATTCAACCATTCAAATATTTATTAGTGTCTTTGAAAGATTCTGTAATTGGTACTTTAGGAAATGCAAAGGGGAACACAAGACAAGGTACATACCTCGCTTGAGGTATGATATGAAGGCCCATAATTATGTCACAGGATGAGATTAAAACGATACATGAATAAAAAGATGTAATTAGGTATGGGAGGAAATCTTAAAATAATTAGAGGATTTTTGCCATGGTTTTTCTTTATGTCATCTTAAAAATTATTTTTAAAGGTGAATTTGCTACACAGACATGCTTCCAAGGAAAGTTTGGAGAGGAAATAGGAAGTGACCAGTTTGGAGGCTGCATTATGTTTCATGCTCCCCTACCTGGTGCTAACATGGTAACTGGGAGAATAGAATATGTTGAGGTAAGAAGCTTTACTGTTACATCACGATGGTTTGCCGAAGATTATCCATAAATGAGTAAATGCTGAACACCTGCTGTTTGTCAGCTGCTGCTTATCATCTGGTAGAGGAGATGGATAAGTAAACACGCAGCTTTGAAACATCCAATTATTCACCCATTTCATCATGCCAAAATTTTGTTTCTCTGTTTTCTCGCACACCGCCTCAAATTCATCAAGTTCTATCCACACTGCCCAAAAAATGCAAGAACTCACATCAAATCTCTCTCCACCACTGCTACCTGATCCCCACCCAAGCCACCATCTCCTCTGACCTAACTACTCTCATTTTCTCCTAACTCATCATCTTGCATCTACCCTTTCTCTAATAGAATCTCCACACCACAGCCAAGTGAACATTTTTAAGTATACATTAGATGTTGTTGCCCTCTGTTTAATGGCTTCTTATTATACCTAAAACAAAAAGCCCAAGTCCTTCCTGTACGACACACACAACCTGTCCCTCAGCTGGTCTCTGACTTTACCTCCTTTGATTCTACCCCTAGCTCATGCCATGCTGGCTACATGGGCCTCTTTGTATCCACTGACCATGCCAGGCATATTTCTGTCTCAGGTTCCTTGTCTTTGCTCTACCTTATGCTTGGAATTCTCCTCTACCAAATGCATGTATGGTTCACATTCATTTCATTCAGTGTCTCCTCAAGGGTTTTCTCTTAAGAGAGGCCTTTCCTCACCACCTTTACTCAAAATAACTGCCCAAACCTGTTTTCCTTTATTTACTCATAACTCCTGACATATATCTATTCTCCATCTCTCCCTCTAGAACAAAAATTCAATTAGTTCAGAGATTTTGTCTTTTCGGTTTTCTGCTGATTCTCATGTGGTTGAAACAGTGCTTGGCATATAACAGGTTCTCAACTGATTGTTAATTGAACCAACATATAAGTAAATGAATAAATATGCAAGTTATCCCCAAGAGATTAGGAGCTCCTCTGTGTCTTACTCATATTCAGTCTATATAATCAGAGTTTAGCCTAGTTTTTGTCAATATTTTTAAGTATAGCCTTATATTCAGTAGGGGAGGAAGAAGGAAGGAATATAGGTAGATAGGAAGGAAGAAAGGAAAGGGGGTGGGGGGAGGGAGTGTAGGAGAGAGAGAGGGATAGTAAAAATGTATAAATCTATTACACTGGGAACACCTATACTACAAATAACATATTGAGGGTGATAGAGTCCACATTTGTATTTTATGAAACTTCCCTTCCTCCTAGAATATGTTACACATATGTGACATCTGAGATATAGACTGAGTAAGTTTGCCAGGGTCAATCTTTGTATAAGTTATTAATAATAGTTAATTTTAAATTTTTAGATGAAGAATAAAAATAAGTAGGTGCCCTACCATCTTACGTTCTAACCTTCTGGGATCATGGCACACACACACACACACACACACACATGCACACGCACACACTTATACACATACTCACACACTGACATCCTCTGTATTAAATTACTAGATCATAGACCTATTGAAAGAAAGCACAGCACAGTGGTTAATAATGGCACCAAATGTAGGATCAGACCACCTTGGACTAAAATAGAGTTTTATAACCATGAACAAGATGCTTAGCCTTTGTGAACTTCAGTGTCTTCATCTGTGAAATGAAGTTGATGATCACTGGCTACTTCGTAGGACCACGGTGACAACTGTGATCATGCATACACAACACAGCACAATATCTGGCACATGGCAAACATTCAAGCGATGTTTCCGATGCTTATATAAGAATCAAAGTGAAGGAGAAAAATAAGTCTTTGGGAGGTTTTATTTTGCTAAACATGCAAGTTTAGTAATAGACTGAAGTGAAAAGCAGAAGATCCAAAGGTGGGTTTTGTTCATTCATTTGGTCCCAAGTATGGGGTGCTATATATTGAATAAAAAGAATGTGGGTTGAAGGTCACACAACATTTTCAAATGTGAATACTATGGAAGATACAAATGTATTAATTATTATTATTGTTATATTGGAGATTATTTTGAAAAAAGACAGAAGCCAGGCACATTACGAGTCTATGTGTATCACTAAATAGCTATGATTTCTGGGCTTGACAGATATTCCATGCTGGCCAGGCTTTCCGGTTGGGGCGTTATCCAATACATTGGCACCTGCTTGGAGATTTACAGTTTAACTCTTATGTAAGAGGCTGTGCCATTCACCAGACCTATAACAGAGCCGTCACCATCCATAACACACATCACCTGCTGGTGGAGCGGAATGTTATATATGATATCAAGGGAGGAGCATTTTTTATAGAAGATGGTATTGAACATGGCAACATCTTGCAGTATAACTTGGCAGTATTTGTGCAGCAAAGTACTAGTCTTCTGAATGATGATGTGACCCCAGCTGCATTTTGGGTAACGAACCCAAACAACACCATACGACACAATGCGGCTGCTGGTGGCACTCACTTTGGCTTTTGGTACCGAATGAACAACCACCCCGATGGGCCATCCTATGACCGAAACATTTGCCAAAAAAGAGTTCCTCTTGGAGAATTCTTTAACAACACTGTTCATTCTCAAGGTTGGTTCGGAATGTGGATATTTGAAGAATATTTCCCCATGGAAACAGGAGCTTGTACTTCTACAGTGCCAGTGCCTGCAATATTTAATTCGCTGACTACTTGGAATTGTGAAAAAGGAGCAGAATGGGTCAATGGAGGTGCCCTTCAGTTCCATAACTTTGTGATGGTAAATAATTTTGAGGCTGGAATAGAGACCAAGAGGATTCTGGTTCCTTATGTTGGAGGATGGGGTGAAACCAACGGAGCAGTGATTAAAAATGCCAAAATAGTTGGGCATCTCGATGAACTGGGAATGGGGTCAGCATTTTGCACAAGGAAAGGCCTGGTTCTCCCATTTAGTGAAGGCTTGACTGTATCATCTGTACAATTTATGAACTTTGACCGTCCCAAGTGTGTAGCTTTGGGAGTGACGTCCATCACTGGAGTGTGTAATGAGAGATGTGGAGGCTGGAGTGCAAAATTTGTTGACATCCAGTATTTTCACACACCAAACAAGGCTGGTTTTCGATGGGAACATGAAGCGGTACTGATTGATGTTGACGGTTCCCTTACAGGTAAATGTTATGTTCTGATTTCTGATAATATACATTGGAAACACATATTTGTGTTAACACAGAGAGTTGAATTGTCAAAGCAGACGCACATGAATCACAGATCTTACCCAGAACCAAACTTTGTGAGTGTGAGGCACAGATGAGACATTCTTTGCTGGAAGAGACCCAAATGGTCAAATGCAGTCTCCTAAAATATCCTTTTTTCTTGCATTTGCACTTGGCTCTCTGACTGAAGAGTCCACTGCAAAGCCTTTGCATCGGGCCCTCTTGTCCCATGCTGACTCCACCCCCAAACACCCCCCCCCCACCTCGCGCGCAAAATGTACCAGGACTTTTAGATTTTGCTACTGGTACTATGGGTGACAGTAGCTATATGTTGTAGAGTTTGGGATCCTGTTTTGTCTTGTTTTTTAGTTTTCTTACATGACATAGGAAACATGCTGTTATGTCCATCTCCTAGGTCACAGAGGACACACCGTCATTCCGCACAGCTCACTGCTGGACCCTTCTCACTGCACTCAAGAAGCCGAGTGGAGCATTGGGTTCCCGGGGGCTGTCTGTGACACCTCAGTCAGCTTCCACCGTTTGGCATTCAACAAACCTTCTCCAGTATCTCTGCTTGAAAAGGATGTGGTTCTCTCAGACTCTTTTGGTAAGTGGAATATAATAGTTGAAGTGATTAACTTAAATATGGTTTTCTATTTTCATCATCATCTTTTTAAGTTGTCGGTCACTGTTTGGAACATGGGAAAAGTATATTTGTACCAGTCAGTAACCAGGCAGGAAACAAATAACTTGCCCAAAATGGCCATGTGAGGAGTATTGAGTAAATACGTGGGCCAGCATGATGTTCTGCTGCTCAAGAAGCCTCCAGACAATATTACAACAGAGAGTAGGAAGGTTGACATCGTCCTTGGAGCAAGACAATAAGATATACCATCATCCCTGCCAGTGAAGGTGGACCCTTTTTTTTTATTATTATTATTATTTTTTAATATTTTATTTATTTATTTGACAGACAGAGATCACAAGTAGGCAGAGAGGCAGGCAGAGAGAGAGAGAGAGAGAGGATGAAGCAGGCTCCCTGCGGAGCAGAGAGCCCGATGCGGGACTCAATCCCAGGACCCTGAGATCATGACCCAACCCGAGCCTCTGCCTTCGGCTCAGGTCATGATCTCAGGGTCCTGGGATCGAGCCCCACATCGGGCTCTCTGCTCCGCGGGGAGCCTGCTTCCTCCTCTCTCTCTCTCTGCCTACTTGTGATCTCTGTCTGTCAAATAAATAAATAAAATCAAAAAAAATTAAAGTATAATTCCATGCATCAGAAAACTTCAGTGGAAGTTGGTTCTACCAAACGTAGAGCAAATTCTGGAGGTTTTGGATGATTTTCATGAACTCTTATGTAAGTCAGCTGTTGCTTCATGACAGACTATCCCCAAACTTAATAGCTTAAACCTACAATCATTGTTTTCACTCTCATGTCTGAGAACTGGATTGGTTGATTTTGGTTGTGCTCAGATAGGATGCTGTGCTTGAAGGTGAGGATCCAATGGACTTTGCTCCTCCCTCAAAGTTGAATTTGGTTTTCGACATGTGTTTATTCCAGAGTGCAGGCTGAAGGGAGACCCAGCTACCCGGGGCAGGCTCTTTGCATTGCAGTGGTAGAGGCTCATGATGGCAAGCTTCATCCAGCAAATACTTCTCAGATGTTTATGACTGTCCCATCACCAACATCAACAGATTAGGGAAGTCTACTTTGCACTCAAGGACAGGAAAGGAATGAATATTTACTGAGGAATCTAATCATAGTTCCCATACCCGGCAGGTCTTTTGGAACTGTGTATTTTTAAGGGCTTTACTCATGGTCTTTTTAAATATAATGCTAATTCACAAGCCTAAGAATTAATAAATTTGTTCCTCCTTGATATTGGAACTTTTTTGCCTTATTCTTCAAAGAAAAAGAATGACAGTTTATTTCATAAGCTTTCATCTAGCTTCCTCTCTATAAATTTGCAAGGGAAGAGTTTGCAAATTTAACATGAAATTCAATCAGAGATGAAAAGAGAGAGAGGATGGAGGGGAAAAAATAGAATATGGGCAATTAATCATGTCTTCTTTATATTGTAAGAAGTCTTTTCAAATCTTTATCTGAAGTTGTCAGGTACGCTTTCATGAACAAAGCATTACCAAATTAAGTATTTTTTTCCTATAACAAGTAATTTAGGTTGCAAGTTTGTCATTCACAAACCTTAGGGTGTCATGGTCAGTGTTCGTGGTAAGTCTGATGGTACCCTAGATTCTTAAGAGCTTTAAATTAAAACTTTCTATTAGTACTTGTCATGCAGATTTTGATAAACTCAACAATACCAGAGAATCTAATAAAGAATTAAATATCAGATACCAGAGAATCTAATAAAGAATTAGAACTTATATTTGCATACCCTACAAATCAAGCATCCTGAATTAATTAACGCTCTTAAAAGAATAACAATTTTATTTTAGATCAATGATATTTAAAGAATTGTGTTAATATATTTAAGCACTTCTGTCATAGTAGTCACTAATCATCATCATGTTTGAATTTTATCTTCCCCAAGGAATAAAGACTTCATCTCAATTCAGAATTCCAAATGAGAAGGCACTTTATGTTTCAGTTAAGTGTAGTATGAAACATTGGAACCTTCAGTTAACAAAGAACATAGTAATGAAATGCTATTCTGACTTCTTCAGACACTTCCAAAGACTAGGCTAATTCTTCCCATTTGCATGTTTGTAAAAAAAGTAATTTTCTAGAGGTAGAGATCACTGTTATTTGTTTGTTTTATATTCTGCTACAGGCACAAGCATTGTTCCCTTTCAGAAGAAACGACTGACACATATGTCTGGATGGATGGCTCTGATTCCAAATGCAAAGCACATTAATTGGTATTTTAAAGATGTAGAACACATAACGAATATATCCTATACATCAACATTCTATGGATTTAAGGTAAACAAAGAGCTATAAAGTTCATCTTCTAATCATGATGATTGTGTATTATGTGAATGCAGCCTACTTCCTGTCCTTCGACCAGTGGTTAGGCCCAGAATGTGCTTGCCTCTCATGCTGACCTGTCGAAGTCCTCACACACTTCATGACCCACCCTTAATCTAAGAAGCAAGCTAAAAAAAGAAATTTTGTGATGAATCAGAAGTAAGCCATATCTTTGCCATATTCCCCAAAATACTAAGCTTGGGTCTTATTATTATTACCATGAAAGTAACTAACATTTATTGAGTGCTTATGATATTCCAGATACTAGTTAAGGGCTTAAGAATTTGTATTTTAAAATATACCAAATAGAGACAATGACAGGCCAATTCCTGTGTGCCCACCACCTAGCTCTATCTGGATCTAACATTCTGTGGATCTTTACTTTTGATTTTTTTTAAAATAAATTAACATTTTCAATGAAATGGAAGCCCCCTCTATGGCATACCCTGATCTCATTCCCCACTCTCCACCTCCAGTGGTCACCAATATCCTGAACTGGTTGTTTTCAACCCCATTCATGTTCTTATACTTATACTGCATATGTGTAGCCAAAAACAATACCTAGCATTGTTTTAAATCTTTTCAAATACTACAGAAATAAAATATTCTCCAAATACATGTGTGTGTGTACAGAAAGTAATTTTCATTGCCTTCACATAGAGTTAGGATTTTTGTCATAGGCATTTAAAATGTTACTAAACAAAATATGAATGTAAGATGACAAACTAAAACCAAAACTTAAGTCTAAATATAAGGGCTAATTATATGTCATCAAAATTAATGTATGTTATGCAGGATATTAACATATAAAATCATATTTGGGGAAAACACTTCTAGGAAGAAGATTATGTAATCATATCTCATAACTTCACTCAAAATCCTGATATGTTTAAAATTATTGACATGAGGAATGGCTCTTCAAATCCATTGAGTTGGAATACTAGCAAGAATGGAGACTGGCACCTTGAAGCAAACACAAGTACTCTATATTACTTGGGTATGTATTCATTAGGCAAAAGTGATTATTTTATCTAATGCTTTGTCTAAAGGAAGAGAAAAATTGCTTAATGGGCAAATATGTTACATGTATATGTAACATATGTCCTCTGTATAGTATGATTCAAGAAATGTTTGCTGAGTAAAAGGATTAGAGATTAAATTTATGTTGAAAAAGGCCTTGAGTTGAATTAAGAACTTACATTTTGTGTTTGGAGATAATGCCAACATGGTTACAAATGGCCCTAACATTTATTTCACAAAATTAGAGGAAGTGAGTATAAAGGAAGCTGTCAAATATTTTGTTTCATTTTTTAGTATTTTATTATTTGGGGGAACTAAAAAATATTCAGAATAAATTTTGAGTTCCAAAATATTTTTTTATCAAGACATTTTGTGTGCTTCTCAATAAGACATGTGCTTTTCATCAGAATTTTTTCATACAAATCCCATACATTTGAGCCTCTACCAAGTTATCTTCTAAAGAATATTTTCAAATTGCCATGATTTTGTCTACATTTCATCATCATATTAATTTAAATTGTTTCACTTTCAGTGTCAGGAAGAAATGACGTTCAGCAGAGCCAGCCCATTTCTGGGACCCTGGATCCTGATGTGAAAGATGTTGTTATTAATTTCCAAGCTTACTGCTGCATTCTCCAGGACTGCTTTCCTGTACATCCCCCATCAAGAAAACCAGTTCCCAGGAAGCGACCAGCCACATATAAGTATATAGGCCTTTTGTTTCTTAATACCTTCAATGGCTTTTGACAGAATTCTTTTCACATGTCACTCTTGGGTGAGAAAATAATGTCCTCATCCTGAACAATGCCTTGTAAGTCACAAGGCGCTTTCACACTCAATACTTCACATGGGCCTTATGACCACCCTGATGAGAAAATGGAAAAATCTCACAAAAAGTTTTGTGTGAATGTTACTGGTAATCTTAGACTTGCAGAATGTTGGATATGAAGTATTGGACCAACCCTCTTATAATAAGGTGAGAAAGCTGAAGTCAGTGACCTTTAGTGAATTATCCAAGATCGCAGAACTTCTTGACGACACTTCCAGAATAGCGAGAGAAATGAAGTCTCCTCATTAATCCAATCCTTTCTTAGTGGGTAGTGTCTTTTTGTCTAGAATAACTGTCATGGCCAAATCTCATAATACAACTCATTTAATTTTGTTTCAAATGTGTGATCCCCTAATATCTGTTAATTCTTATAGTTAAAAATGATTTTTCTATCTTTGAAACTTACATAGGTCTTTACCTTTATTTTTTATGTGGAACATTACTCTTTACCTTTATTTTTCATGTGGAACATTATAACCTTGTGTTATAGTAATCATCATACATCATGGTACTAGATGCGATGGTTGGTCCTAGTCTTTCCATTAAAGGTATTATCCTGATTTGATGTATATTTGTATCTGTTATGGACAAATGCTAATCATAAAAATAGCAATTGTGATGAAAAAAGCTAACATTTAGTGGGCACGTAATAACCCACTTCTGTGCATCAAACACAACTCAATGTTTTTTATTACTTGAATTACATTCCAAAATATACAGATATAGCAGTAACTATTGTACATAAGAATAATAATTGAATTTTTTGATATATTAATTTGATCATTAAAAAATATTTGAGCACCTGCTATGGCCCAGGCACTGTGCTGAGCACTGGAGAGTCAATTGTAAACAACACAGATGTGGTCCTGGCCCTCATCACACTCCCATTCTAACCAAAGAGATAGATGCCAACACAAGCAAGCAAAGAAACAAAGAGTGAATGAAAAAAAGTATATGAGTGTGAGCTGTGATAAAGCTTTTAAGGGGTATGGACAGGCAGCTGGGACAGAGAGTAGTATGGGAGGGACCTCCTTTTGGTACGGTGATTAGGGATAGTCTCTCACAGGAGGGGACATTCCAGCTGATACCCAGAGGGTGAGGAAGAGCTGACCATGTGAAGGGTGGGGGAGGAGTGTTCTAGGCACAGAAAGCATCCTGGGCAGAGGCCCTGCTGTGGGAAAGAGTGTGGCATATCTAAGAACAGAGAAAACAGTGTGGCTGGACCCCTATGAGCAGAGGAGAGTGACCTGGAAATGGTGTTGGAAACAAGTAGAAATCAGACCAGTCAGGTCATGCAGGCAGTTAGTCTTAAGAAACAGAAAAAGCTTTTAAATGATTTTCATCTGAGAAGTAATTTCCAAATTACATTTTGGAAAGACCACTTTTGCCGCTCTGTCAGTATTACAGAGGGGCAGTGGAGAGAGCAGGAAGGCTCATGGAAAGACTTTAGAGAGCTGTATAAGAGACATGCGCCATCAGGGTTATTGGCCAAAAAGTCCTTATACAGTCTAAGGTAGATAAAATTATTGAAAATTTAATTCGTATTTATTATTTACTCACATGGTAGATTTAGATTGGTCTAGACCAGGATGTGATAGAGGACTATGTTGGTATGCTGCATGTATATGTCTTAACATATAGGTTCCCCCCACCCCTCACAGTATGAGTTCTGCTCACTAGAAATAGCTATAATTGGATTTATTAATTTATATTATGCAGATAGCTATCAGTGAACAAACAGAATCTTGATCCAGGGTGGGTACCTCAAGATTAGGATATAAAGCTCTAGTATGCAACACACATATGGTTTGTTTAAGAGGTATTGGGCTCTATGGATCATAACAGTGGGCAGTAAGAAGAACAATATATAACATGCATATGCTGTTGGGGATAAGAATAAAAGACTATTCATCTTGAGAAAAAATAGATAAAATCAATGATCGAATCCATACAATGCTGGTCAGGTGTTTTAGTTAGAAAGATACAATTGTTAAATATAACTTTCTCGGAAATTGCTTCCTGAAAAATAATGTATTATTGTTAAGTATAAATTAACTGCTAATCTTTCTTTTAAACCTAGTAAAACAAATTTTTATAACAAATTTTAACACGTTTCTTAGTTATAAAACTTAATAATTCAAATGTACAATGTAAGTGTACTTTAACCAAACTATATATTGACTGTTTTGTAGAATTCCAGAATTCGTATGATGGACTTTTAAAATTTTTTACCAGTTCTGGGAACAGCCTCTGATTGTGAACATTTTCCAATGGGAAAAATATCATCAACTTTATAATAATATTCTTTACAACAGTTTGCACTGGGGTGATTTCTGGAAGGTATAACAATGAAAAGTGGAGACTGCCTCTCCTCCAAAGCACTTTTTATATCTCTTTCAGTTTAACATAACCTTCACTCTGGTTGCAGACATGCCATCCCTGATCCCAGCCCAGGGGCTTAACCTCAATGACTCATCCTTACCAGTGCAGAGACTACCCTTCCATCCTTCCCTTCACAGAATCTAACAACCATATCCTCTCGCCCCCTTCCCCCATGCAGTAGCACCATATCTAAGGGTATTTAAAAGGACAAAAGATGAATTTCTTTTCACTTTCTACCATGTGAAATCTTTTTTTTTTTTTTTAAGATTTATTTATTTGAGAGAGAGAGAGAGCAACCCAGGGAAGGGGCAAAGAGAGCAAGCGAGGGAATCTCAAGCAGATTCCCCACTGAGAAAGGGGCCTGAAGTGGGGCTCAGTCTCCCCCTGAAATCATGCCCGCAGCGGAAATCAAGAATCTGATGCTTAATCCATTGAGCCACCCAGGCACCCTTCTACCATGTGAAATCTTATAAGGAAATTAAATAATTTGCATTTTAGCTAAAACTTGGGTCTCACAATGAGGCTTTAGTGGGAGAAAAGGTGATTCAGACTGTAGATGAAAAGGAAGTTTTCTTTAATGGAGAAAAAAAATTCTGTACGTATACTCATATGTGTGTGCATTCTACGAATTGTACATCTTAGCTTGCCTTCTTAGTGAAACTGTAAATTCTCTAATTTGCATTCTATCATCCCAAAACATGTAGTATAAGGAGATGATTATTAAGTATATAAAGATAATCCTTAATGGAACTATTTCTCTTCTCTTTTTAGCTTATGGTCCAATGATTCTTTCTGGCAATCATCTCGAGAAAATAATTACACTATACCTCACCCAGGAGCAAATGTGGTTATTCCTGAAGGTAAGTACATAAACATAAACAAAATCCCTGTGTTTGTGTGACATTAGGACAGATAGCACAGAGTTAGAATTCCACCTCTCTGCCACACCCCTTGAGAGAGCAAATGTGAAGAGATGGATTCTAGTATTGTGTCCTGGATACCAGACCTCGCCTTCTGGGTTTTATGTGGATTTATTTCTTTTTTCTTTTTTTTTTTCCTAAAGATTTTATTTACTTACTTGAGAGAGAGAGCATGAGAGGGGAGAGGGTCAGAGGGAGAAGCAGACTTCCTGCTCAACAGGGAGCCCCATGCTGGACTTGATCCCGGGACTCCAGGATCATGAGCTGAGCCGAAGGCAGTCACTTAACCAACTGGTACCCCTGGATTTTTTGTGGATTTAAACATGAATATTAAGGATAATAGATTTTCTAGGAGAGTGAGGAATAAGTCATTGTGTGGAAAAAGAGTTACAAACTTTGAAACCAAGACTCACTGGTAAGGGTGTCAGTGTTTTTATCTATAAGCTATATTATGAATTATATTGTATTTGTTCTATTAAAGTATTTTTTCGGGGCACCTGGGTGGCTCAGTTGGTTGGGCCTCTGCCTTCGGCTCAGGTCATGATCTCAGAGTTCTGGGATAAAGCTTTCTGCTCAGCAGGAAGCATTCTTCCCCCTCTCTCTCTGCCTGCCTCTCTGCCTACTTGTGATCTCTGTCTGTCAAATAAATAGAATCTTTAAAAAAAAATAAAGTATTGTTTTATAGGAACATGGGTTGTAGCAGACACAGATATTCCACCAATGGAAAGTCTTGTTATTTGGGGAGTTCTGGAACTGGAAGATAAACACAACGTGGGAGCTGCAGAGTCTTCTTACAGAAAAGTTGTTCTGAATGCTACCTACATATCTCTTCAGGTAAGGGGTGGGGGGGGGGGGTCTTACAGTTTATACCTTTATTAGTCAAATTCTAAGATGTTGAAGATTTCCTGAAAAAAAAGTGTAAGAAAGCATATTCAATCGATAGGAATAAAAAACCCAATTGGCTCTAACCTATGAGATGCAAGCCTCATTAAGTCCTGCGTATTGCCCCTGTCCTTTCAACTGGTGGCTACATATTCCTTAGGGAGTAATTATGCTACTTCTTACTGTGAGAATATTTGTATTCTATTAGGTAAATCTAAACCCGCAACTTGGTCTAACTACCAGAGAATCCCCAGGAGTTCTGGAAAAAAGTAAAATATTTTAAGTCTTTTCTTTTTCTTAGAAAAGAATGTTTCTTCAAATGAATGGACATAGATGGAATTATGAAAACAGAAGAAGACTCCTAAAAATATTTTAACTGTTTGGAACAATTATCTCATTCTCTCATAAACCTCAGATGGTCTTGAACAAGTAACAGTACAATTAGCTGAGTTGTTCTGTCAGTCTTTTATTATTGTTAATTAAAAAGAATGGCCTAACCAAAAGCTATGAAGTGCTATTAAAAAGTAAAAGTGTATAGGAGTGCCTGGGTGGTTCAGTCAGTTAAGGGTCTGCCTTCTGCTCAGGTCATGATTCCAGGATCCTGGGACTGGGTTCCTGGCTTAGTGGGGAGTCTGCTTCTCTCTCCTCTCTCTTCCTTTGCCCCTCCCCCTGCTTATGCTCACTCTCATGCTTTCTATCTCAAATAAATTTTTTTAAAAAGTAAAAGTGGGCACCTGGGTGGCTCAGTTGGTTAAGCTACTGCCTTTGGCTCAGGTCATGATCCTGGAGTCCTGGGATCGAGTCCCGTATCTGACTCCCTGCTCAGTAGGAAGTCTGCTTCTCCTTCTGACTCTCTCCCCTTCCCATGCTCTCTCACTCTCTCTGTCTCATAAATAAATAAAATCTTTTTTAAAAAGTGTGTAGTAGCTTTTCTTTGATAAAAATAGGGCTTTACTGGGGCACCTGAGTGGCTCAGTGGGTTAAGCCTCTGCCTTCAGCTCAGGTCGTGATCTCAGGGTCCTGGGATGGAGCCCCGAGTTGGACTTCCTGCTCAGCAGGAAGCCTGCTTCCTCCTCTCTCTCTGCCTGCTGCTCTGCCTACTTGTGATCTCTCTCCCTCTGTCCAATAAATAAAATCTTAATAAGAAAAAATAGGGCTTTACTGCTTTAAAAATATGCAGTATTTTGGTACTTAGATGCATGAGCTTTGAGGTAAATTAAAGTGTCAACTGAGTCCTTAAGCCTCTCTGTCAGTTGGGAATTTGGGTAAGATATTTAATCACTTTGAGCACCACTTTTCTTATCTATCAAATGAGAATAATGATAGCAATTCTTGGGTTTAGTATAAAGGTCAAATGATAAAATAGACATAAAGCCTTACACATCACCTTACACATCATGGCTGGCACGGAATCAGCAAGCATTTAGTAATAGCTGTTATTAACAATTTGAGGGCTCCTACTTGGCCATAGCATGGATTTAGCATATTTCATGTATGTCACATGGTGCAAAATAAAACATGATCCGTCCAAATGGCACGAGTTTTGGTGTAAGCAGGTCTCAGTTTTAGGTATGGCACTGACCATAAGTACCTATTGAAACTGACCTTGGAAAAGTCATTTAAGCTGCCCATCCCAAAGTGAGAGGGTTAAATCAAGGTCACTTCCACATAGAATACTGTCCTTCGTATAACAGATTTCATTTGTTTTCACTAGAGGCTGCCAGTATCTTCCTAATTCCTTTTTTGTGGGCAAAATTCTTTTCTGCTCAATTTTTAAGTATTAACAATTTTCTGCTTCACTGCAGGGAGGTAGATTGATTGGTGGCTGGGAAGATAACCCTTTTAAAGGAGAATTACAGATTGTTCTTAGAGGAAATCATTCTACTCCAGAGTGGACTCTTCCAGAAGGACCAAATCAAGGATCAAAGGTCTTAGGTATGTATTTCCAGATACTAAAAGTATCATATCAGTCTTGAAAATCTATTTTAAAACATATAGCACTAAAATACTTATCAGTTCAAGATCAGTTCAAGATGTTATGGTATCAGAAACTTTTACAGACATTTATTTACACCAAAGGGTTATAAAAATAAATTTAAAAATATTAATTAAAAAATCTTACCCTAAAATAGGTATAGATGTGTGTATTTGAAACCAAAATGCAATCCATTGCAAAACTAACATAAATCTCTCTATATGTGTATTATTTCTCCAGTCTGGTTTTCTTTATAATTTTCCCATTATAAAAACAAGCATACATCTTCATATTTTGGTGTCCTTTTCCTTAAAAGGTAACTTTTCTGCACATTATTCTACTTACAGTATTAATAATCTGTGGATCAATTGACTCTACTGTGAGTTATCTAATTGTAACTGAGGCTAAACTTTATATTTTCCCGTCGGATTTGTATGGCTGCACATATTCCTATCTAAGCCTGGAAAGTAAAGGAACTGAGAGGGTTTATTTGCTCATAATTAGTAACCACATTTATTAACACTGATGGATATTTATTAGAAAGATACATATAAGCATGTGCTGCCATTGCTTTCCCACACAGTTTCTAAAACAGTGATAGGAAAGAGGAACATAAAAAATAACATCAGATTGAATTAGTCAGCTCCCCCCCGGTAAATGTCCCAAGACAGACAAATTCAATCTTGAAAAATATTTGCTTTTGTGAGTTTATTTTTTTGTTTGTTTGTTTCAAAAGTAGCATTTCAAACAACACAAACAATATCAAGGAAAACTATTAAGAAAAAATATATGTCTTTCCAATTCTACCCCATCATGAGGAAACTAGTATCAATACTTAGTAGTATTTACGTGGCAAACTAAAGGTATTAAGTTTTCTTACTCAGTTAACGTATTATGGATATCTTTCCATATCAATATTTATAGGTAACCATCTTCCTTTTTAAAGTATATTATCCTACTGTATTAGTATAATTTATTCCATCATCCTCTTATTGATGTACACTAGAATTTTTCCAATATTTTCAAATATTACCATAGTAGGCATCCTTATTCACCATATCCTTGTGCACTGGCTTTAATTCTATTGACCAGATTCCTAGAAGTGGATCAAAATCTTCTTGTATAGCCCTGAGCAAGTAATCCAAATTCATTTCATTCATTCTAAAATGTCCAATCCTTATTAAAATATATCAATGTACTCTTTCATTTTATACTAGCACCTAACTCAGTACTATGTGGTAAATAATAGAAGTTTTTTTTCCTTCAGGGGTATTTGGTGAGCTGGATCTTCATGGAATTCCACGTTCAGTATATAAAACTAAGCTCTCAGAAACTGCAGAGGCAGGTTCCAAAGTCCTCTCTCTAAAGGATGCTGTGGATTGGCAGGTACAGGAAATAGTATGTCGTGGGAACTGAATACACATAGTGGGTCAACTTAAAAAGGTTTCCTTCTTACTCTCACGGACATTTACTTTCTCATAGGATTAATCAGATGAGAAATGTATATTTTGTATTAGCTTATACTCTAAAGCTTACCTCATAGCAGGTGTTTAAAAATTGGGATCTTCAAAGGGCCTTCAGAATATATGAAGATATTATTTATATATTAGTTATGAAAGGAAAATATGGAAGTTTTTGAGTAAAAAAAGTTTTTTATGTGTGTCTTTCCCACATTTCATGAATACCAAGAAATAGTTAATTGTATAAAAAGAAAAAGTCCGGGGAAATCTTTTAAATCTTAAGAATATTGTGTTGATGAGTTTTTAATAAAAATATGAATATATTTGCTTTGATCTACTTAATTTTTAAAAAGTACATCACCTATGATTTTATTTAATGACTGAATTAAATTTGAGGGAATGTTGAGATAAATAAAAATTTAGAATCCTTAATATCAAACTCAAGCATATTTATTTTTAGAAACTTCAGTGTATAGTTTCTTCTGATAATATGATGTTGCTAATCAGATATGAATTAAATTAGAATTTTTTAACTGTTATTATTAAGAAATAGAAACCTATTTTAAAAATTGTTCTTGAATTCGGCACTTGAATTTTTCTAAGGAGGGAGAAGAGATTGTGATAACAACTACAAGCTATGATTTCCACCAGACAGAAACTAGAAGTATCATTAAAATCCTGCATGACCAGAAAATTCTCATTCTCAATGATACCCTTTCTTACACTCACCTTGGTAAGTGGCTGTTTTTTAACTAAATAGATACGTAATTAAAATGTCTTGAAATAGTCACATTTTTAGTGCTCTCCTTTGTAATGATTTAGCAAATATTCAGCAAAGACTACTGTATAATATCCCATGGGACAAGACTAGCCTTTCTGTGTTAAACAATCTTCTAGGTGATTTTTTTAAAGATTTATTTATTTATTTATTCATTTGAGAGAGTATGAGCACTGGTGGTGGGGTGGGGTGGGGTGGAGGGGCAGAAGGAGAGGGGCAGAGAGAGTCAAAGAATCTTAAGCAGACTCTCTGCTGAGTGGGGAGCCCCACACAGGGCTTGATCTCAGGACCCTGAGATCATGACCTCAGCCAAAATCAAGAATCAGACACTTAAATGACTGAGCCACCCAGGTACTTATGCACACTGAAGTTTGAGAACCTTTGACTCAAGAGCATCTTTGTCCTAAATTAAAAAGTATCATGGGGTTATTATAAGATTGTGGATTATAATTTTTTGGTGTAAATAAAAAAATACTTTTGTTTGCATTTCATGTTATAAATTAAAAAGTATCATGGAGGGATCTAAGATGGTGATGTAGTAGGAGGACCCTAGACTCATCTCATCCCTCAAACAAAACTAGATAACTGTAAAGTCATTCTAAATACCCAAGAAATCATTCTGAAGTCTAACCAAAGAAAGTTCACAAATAGAAGGAGAGAAGAGGCCACGTTGAGGAAGGTAGTAAGTGCAGAGACTTGGTTTGGGGGAGAAAGAGATCACAGGTTTTGCATAGGGGAGGAAGCCCTTGTAGCACAGAAAGGCAAAAGAGAGTGTAGCACACAGGGGCAAGTATAAGATGAACACTTCCCCAAACCATTGGCTAGGAAAACAGGGGCTGATTTTCATGAAGTTTTGCTACCAGTAGGTCTTGAAGACTAGAGTTTCAAAGGTTGGGGGATTGGTTAGGATAGAGCCCTAAGGGTATTGCTCTGTTGCTGAAGAGAAGGCAAGCAGACAAACAAGTGGGGTGATGGGGCAGAGATGGCAGGATCTGAAGAATGCGTAAAACACAGAGACTGTTCCCCCTTCTTGGAGCATTTCTGTAAGAGGTAGCTTTCAAGGAGAAAGCTTTTGTCCATGGACAAAAGAGAAGCAGGTGCCATTTCCCTCCTCTGCCCCTCAACATAGGTGCAGAGACACGTGTGGAATACAGCTCAGCCCAACACCCACTGCCTAGACTGCCTGCTCCAACTCCCACAGCCCTGTTCTCTGGCATGACTGCCCTTCTCAGTCAAGCCTGCCTCAATCTCAGCATAATGAGACCCTTCCCCAGAAAGCCAGCACAGGCCCTTGCCCACACCACCTCCACAAAGCTTGGAGTTTTAAAAAGTCAGCAGTCTTGGCTGAGATAGAGCCTGGAGGACACTGCACTGCTCCTGGAGAGAAGACAATCATACAACCGATGGGGGGAGACGGTGTGGAACCAGTCTTGGACATACAGTGCAGAGATTATTTGTTCTTCTGGGAGTGCTTCTTTGAGATGCAGCATGCACAGTGACTCCTCTTTGGAGATAAAGGAGCTCCCTGGCACCATTTCCCACTCCCATCCCTCAGCATAAATGCAGAGCCAACTGGAGTAAAAAGCACAGCACTGGCACTGGCTGTCTAGGCTGCTTACATCAAGTCTCATACCCCTGCACTCTGCCAGTATGGCCCTTCGTGATCAAGTGTGCCTCACTCCCAGTACAGTAGGCCACTTCCGCAGAAGACCATCAGAAACACCTGCCCATACCATGTCTCCTAACCAGAGAGTTCTGCAGGGTTTCAGTTCTAGTGGAAGTAGCATCAGGTCTTACTTAATAAGCAGACCACAGAGCATACCCAGTTAAAACTCGCCATACTCTGGCCAAGGACCAAACACGACCTGCTATAGGCAATGAGAAACTCTACAGATTACTGGCCTGAAGGATAGAGCAGCCAAAACACAACAGAAGAGTATACACAGGACACACTAGAGACACTGCTTTAAGTGCCAGGGCCTGGACACTAGATGACATCTTCTTCATTAAGCCATTATTCCAAGGAGCAGGACACATAACAGGCTTTTTTAACACAGAGAAGAAGACAGAGAAGTAGGCAAAATGGCAAGATGGAGGAATTCATCCCACAAGAAAGAATAAGATAAGATCATGGCCAGAGATCTAAGGGAAACATATAATGATGTGCCTGATGGAGAATTTAAAGCAACAACCATAAGGATATTTGCTGCACTTGAGAAAAGAATGGATGATTTCATGAGGCCCTTAAAAGATAAAATAGGTAAGTTAAAAAATGATCAGTCAGAAATGAAAAATGGAGTAACTGAGATTGAAAACAGACTGGATGCAGTGAACACAAGGATGGAAGCAGAGGAAAAAATAAATGACATAGAAGATAGAATAATGGGAAAAAACGAAGTTGAACAAAAGAGAGAAAGAAGAATTGTGGATCATGAGAATAGACTTAGGAAACTCAGTGACTCCATCAAATGCACTAATATTTGTATCATGAGAGTCCCAGAAGAGAGAGAGAGAGAGAGAAAAGGGGGCAGAAAATTTATTTAGAGAAATCATAGCAGAAAACTTCCCTAATCTTGAGAAGGAAACAGATATCCAGATCCAGGAGGCACAGAGAACTCCCATCAAAATCAACAAAAGTAGGCCAATACCAAGACAAATTGTAGTTAAATGTGCAAAATATAGTGATAAAGAAAAAAATATTCTAAAAGCAGGAAAACAAAAGAAGTCCCTAACTTCCAAGGGAGGACCCATTAAACTAGCTGCAGATCTCTCAACAGAAATTTAGCAAGCCAGAGACAATAGCATGATATATTCAACGTGCTGAATGAGGAAAATCTGCAGCCAAGCATACTCTATCCAGCAAGACTGTCATCCAAAGAGATGGAGAGATAGAGTTTCCCAGATAAACAAAGGAGTTTGTGACCACTAAACCAGACGTGTAAGAAATAGTAAAGGGAACTCTTTGAGTGGAAAGCAAAGACCAAAATTGACAAAGACAAGAAAGGAATGTAAAAATCTCCAGAAACAATGACAAAACAGGTAATAAAATGGCACTAAATACATATATACCAACAATTACCCTGAATGTAAATGTATTAAACACTCCAATCAAAAGACATAGGTTGTCAAAATGAACAAAAAAATAAGACACATCTATATGCTGTCTGCAAGAGTTTCATTTTAGACCTAAAGACACCTGCAGATTGAAAGTGGGGGGATGGAGAAATATTTATCATGCAAATGGATGTCAAAAGAAAGCTGAAGTAGTGATTATTATATGGACAAACCAGCTTTTTTTTTTTAAGATTATTTGTTTATTTATTTGACAGACAGAGATCACAAGTATGCAGAGGCAGGCAGAGAGAGACAGAGAAACAGGCTCCCTGCTGAGCAGAGAGCCCGATGTAGGGCTCGATCCCAGGACCCTGAGACCATGACCCCAGCCAAAGGCAGCAGCTTAATCCATTGAGCCACTCAGGTGCCCCATAGACAAAATAGCCTTTTAAAAGAAAGACTGTAACAAGAGATGAAGAAGGGCACTATATCATAATAAAATAGACTATCCAACAAGAAGATCTAACAACTGTAAGTATTTATACCCTGAACATGGGAGCACACAGATATATAAAACAATTAATAAGAAACGTAAAGGATCTCATTAGTAATAATACAAGAATAGTAGGGGACTTTTAACACCCACTTATAGCAACAAATTATCTAAGCATAAAATCAATAAGGAAACAATGCCTTTGAATGACACACTGGGCCAGATGGACTAAACAGACATATTCAGAGCATTTCGTCCTAGACCAGCAGAATACACACTCTTTTCAAGTGCACGTGGGACAGTCACCAAAATAGATCACATACTGAGTCACAAATCAGGCCTCAACAAGTACAAAAAGATTGAGATCATATCATGCATATTTTCTGACCACAGCACTATGAAACTTGAAGTCTGCAATAAGAAAAAATTTGGAAAGGCCACAAATACATGGAGGTTAACCAACATGCTATCAAACAATGAATAGGTGAACCAGGAAATCAAAGAAGAAATTAAAAAATACATAGAAACAAATAAAAATGAAAACAAAATGATCCAAAACCTTTAGAATACAGCAAAAGCAGCCATAAGATGGAAGTATATAGCAATACATGCCTATGTCAAGGAGCAAGAAAAATCTCAAACAATCTAATCTTATACCTAACAGAGATTGAAAAAGAACAAGAAACAAAGCCTAAACCCAGGAGAAGTAGGGAAATAATAAAGATTAGAGCAGAAATAGATGATGTAGAAACTTAAAAAACAATAGAGCAGATCAATGAAACCAGGAGCTGGTGCTTTGAAAAAATTAATAGAAATTATAAACTCCTAGTCAGACTTATCAAAAAGAAATGAGAAAGGGCTGAAATAAATAAAATCACAAATGAGAGAGGAGAAATAAAACACTACAGAAATACCAACAATTTTAAGAGAATATTATGAAAAACTATGCCAACAAATTGGACAACCTAGAAGAAATGTATGAATTACTACAAACTTGTAAACTTCCAAAATTGAAACAGGAAGAAATGGAAAACTTGAGTAGGCCAATAATGAGCAAAGAAATTGAATCAGTAACCACAAATCTCCCAATAAACAATAAATTACATTATAAACAAACATTAAGGATGACACTTGATGTAATGAGCACTGGGTGTTATATGCAACTGATGAATCACTAAATTATCTCTGAAATGAATAATACAGTATATGTTAATTAAATTTAATTAATTAACTAAAATTTTAAAAAATAGTACCTACAAAAAATGGTGTTAAGAAAACTGGACAGCAACATGCAAAAAATGAAACTGGGCCACTTTTTACACTGTACACAAAAATAAAATCAAAATGGAGGGGTGCCTGGGTGGCTCAGTTGACTGAGCATATGACTCTTGATTTCAGCTCAGGTCATAATCTCAGGGTCATGAGCTTGAACCTCCATGCTCAGTGGGGAGTCTGCTTCTTTTTCTCTCTTCCTCTCCCTCTGCCCCCCCAAATAAATAAATCTTTAAAAACAAACCCCAAATCAGTGAAGGACCTAAATGTGAGACAGGAAACCATTAAAATCCTAGAGAATAGAGGAAACATAAATCATGGCAACTTCTTACTAGACATGTTTCTAGAGGCAAGCTAAGAAAAGCAAAAATGAACTATTGAGACTTCATCAAGATAAAAACCTTCTGCACAGTGAAGGAAACAATCAACAAAAGTGAAAGGCAACCTTTGGAATGGGAGACGATATTTGCAAATGACATTTTGATAAAGGGTTAGTACTCAAAATCTATAAAGAATTTATCAAACTTAACACCCAAAGAAGACATACAAATGGCCAACAGACACATGACACGATACTCAACACCCTTCGTCATCAGAGAAATACAAATCAAAACTACAATGAGGTATCACCTCACGCTTGTCAGAGTGGCTAAAATTAACAACGCAGAAAACAACAGGTGTTGGTGAGGATGTGGAGAAAAGGGAGCAGCCACTCTGGAAAACAGTATGGAGGTTCCTCAAAATGTTAAAAATAGAATTACCCAATGATCCAGCAATTGCTCTACTAGATGTTTACCCAAAAGATGCAAAAATACTAATTAAAAGGGATACAAGCTCCTCAATGTTTATAGCTGTATGACCAACAATAGCCAGATTATGGAAAGAGCCCAAGTGTGTCCATTAGCTGATGAGTGGATAGAGAAGAGGTGGAATACACACACACACACAGTAGATTATTACTCAGCCATCAAAAAGAATGAAATCTTGCCATTTGCAATGACATGGATGGAGCTAGAGATATATATTGTGCTAAGTGAAATAAGTCAATCAGAGAAAGACAGATACCATATGATTTCACTCACACGCAGAATTTAAGAAACAAAACAAATGAACTTGGTGAGGGGAAAAGACATGAAAACCAAAAAAAAAGTCTTAACTAGAGAGAACAATCTGATGGTTACCAGAGGGGAGGTGGGCATGGGGATGGCTTTAATGGGAGACGGGAATTAAGGAGGGCACTTGTGAAAAGCACTGGATGTTGTATATAAGTGTTGAATCACTAAATTCTGCACCCAAAACTAATATTACACTGCATGTTTACTAACTGAAATTTAAGTAAAAACTTGGAAAGAAAAAAAAAATAAAGGGGCACCTGGGTGGCTCAGTGGGTTAAGCCTCTGCCTTCAACTCAGGTCATGGTCCCAGGGTCCTGGGATCGAGCCCCGCATCAGCCTCTGCTTAGTGGAGAGCCTGCTTGCCGCTCCCTCTCTCTGCCTGCCTCTCTGCCTACTTGTAATCTCTGTCAAATAAATAAATAAAATCTTTTAAAAATTAATTAATTAATTAATTTAATTAAAAAAATAAAAACAAAAGATATCATAATTTCATTCTGCTATCTGTGTGTGTTTAAGCATGCAAATCTAATTCATGAATATTAGAAAGTTACATGGCCTGTGAATTACAAAGGAACGAATAAACCCAGGTGTTTTTCAGCATTGGTAGTAATCTACCTGTCCTTCTCTTACAGCTGAAAGATACCATGTTCCTGGAACAGGTCAGAGCTATACATTAGCAGCTGATGTTGGAATACTGAGTAGGAACATCAAAATACTTGGTGAAGATTATCCAGGTTGGTTCAAGGAATCTTTCGGCGCACGTGTCCTGGTCAGCTCATTCACTCAAAATATGATGACGTTTAAAGGTTGGTACAAATTTGGAATATAGCACAGTTTCATCTGTGTTCAATCTATTCTTAAATTACACTTCTTTTTACGATCACTTGTGTTAAAAAAAATTCAGTGAGTACATTTTGAAGATCGTAGAGGCTTTATTCAGTGACTCATGCATCAGGCAGTATCTGATCTAGGAGATAAAAAGGATCTCCAAAGAGCTGTGCAAAATGAAAGACTTTTATAGGCAGAAGAGAACAGGAACCTGGGAGGCATACTAGGCAAAAAAAGCAAACTGGTTATTGCAAGATTACTTCCCTTTAGGGGTGGCAGGGGCTGATCAGGCACATTCCCTAACTAGTGCTGATCTGGGGATTCCTGATGGACTGGTTTAAGATTCCATTTCTGGGAGAGGAACTGTAAGTTCAGTCTTGGTTTGGTAACTTGGCTTGAACATAATAAACTCTCAATTTGGGCTGGTTTTCTTGTTTTTAACACAGAATAATCTTCCTTGAGAGGGATTATGTAAGCTATCCAAAAGCTCCAAAAGTTCCATTGTTCCAAAAGCAAGTCTGTAATAATTTTCTATTCATTTTATTTTCACAGACAGTAAGAATTACCAAATTAACAATGACCTTAGGTGACAGCTAGCCCAGCCTCTCACCCAGACAGAAGTTGTTTATAAAAAGCACAATAGGTCTGTTATTTTTGTTTGAGAGAAAATTTAAAACATATACAAAATTTTCAAACTCGGAGAGATGTATAACATATTCCAGTGTACCCATCACTAGTTACCACAGTGATCAACTTTGGTCAATCTTGTTTCAACTGTATGACCACCCACTCTCTTCAAGCCCCTGGGTTATTTTGAAACAACTGCATGTATTTTTTTTTCTTGAAATATAATTGACATATAGCATGTGTAAGTTTAAGGTATACACTCTATTTATTTTGATACATTTGTATATCACAATATGATTACCACTGTAGTGTCAGCTAACATCTCTATCCTGTCACATATGTCTTTTTTGGAATAATTAAGATCTGGTCTCCTAGCAACTCTGAAGTTTATAATACAGTATTGTTGACTGTAACCACTCTGTTGTACATTAGATCTCCAAGTCTTATTTCTCCAGCAGTTCCAAGTTTGTACCCTTAAACAACATCTTTCTAATCCCACCCCCCCCCCCACCACCACCCTAGCTCCTGGTAACCACCATTCTACTCTCTGCTTTTTAGATTCTACATATAAGCATCATACAGTATTTGCCTCTTTCTGATTACCTCACTTAGCACAATGCCCTCAAGGTCCATCTGTGTTGTAGCAAATGGTTAGAGTTCTTTCTTTTTATGACTGAATAATATGCCATTGCTCATATATGCCTCATTTTATTTTATTTTATTTTTGTTTATTTCTTATTTTTTTATAAACATATAATGTATTTTTATCCCCAGGGGTACAGGTCTGTGAATCACCAGGTTTACACACTTCACAGCACTCACCATAGCACATATCCTCCCCAATGCCATAACCCCCTCCCCCTCTCCCAACCCCACCTCCCCCCAGCAACCCCCAGTTTGTTTTGTGAGATTAAGAGTCACTTATGGTTTGTCTCCCTCCCAATCCCATCTCATTTCATTTATTCTTCTCCTATCCCCTAACCCCCCATATTGCATCTCCACGTCCTCATATCAGGGAGATCATATGATAGTTGTCTTTCTCCAATTGACTTATTTCACTAAGCATGATACCCTCTAGTTCCATCCACGTCATTGCAAATGGCAAGATGTCATTTCTTTTGATGGCTGCATAGTATTCCATTGTGTATATATACCACCTCTTCTTTATCCATTCATCTGTTGATGAACATCTAGGTTCTTTCCATAGTTTAGCTATTGTAGACATTGCTGCTATAAACATTCGGGTGCACGTGCCCCTTCGGATCACTACGTTTGTATCTTTAGGGTAAATACCCAGTAGTGCAATTGCTGGATCATAGGGTAGTTCTATTTTCAACATTTTGAGGAACCTCCATGCTGTTTTCCAGAGTGGTTGCACCAGCTTGCTTTCCCACCAACAGTGTAGGAGGGTTCCCCTTTCTCCGCATCCTCGCCAGCATCTGTCATTTCCTGACTTGTTAATTTTAGCCATTCTGACTGGTGTGAGGTGATATCTCATTGTGGTTTTGATTTGTATTTCCCTGATGCCGAGTGACGTGGAGCACTTTTTCATGTGTCTGTTGGCCATCTGGATGTCTTCTTTGCAGAAATGTCTGTTCATGTCCTCTGCCCATTTCTTGATTGGATTGTTTGTTCTTTGGATATTGAGTTTGCTAAGTTCTTTATAGATGTTGAACACTAGCCCTTTATCTGATATGTCGTTTGCAAATATCTTCTCCCATTCTGTCAGTTGTCTTTTGGTTTTGTTAACTGTTTCCTTTGATGTGCAAAAGCTTTTGATCTTGATGAAGTCCCAATAGTTCATTTTTGCTCTTGCTTCCCTTGCCTTTGGCGATGTTCCTAGGAAGATGTTGCTGTGGCTGAGGTCGAAGAGGTTGCTGCCTGTGTTCTCCTCAAGGATTTTGATGGATTCCTTTCTCATATTGAGGTCCTTCATCCATTTTGAGTCTATTTTCGTGTGTGGTGTAAGGAAGTGGTCCAATTTCATTTTTCTGCATGTGGCTGTCCAATTTTCCCAGCACCATTTATTAAAGAGGCTGTCTTTTTTCCACTGGACATTCTTTCCTGCTGTGTCAAAGATTAGTTGACCATAGAGTTGAGGGTCTATTTCTGGGCTCTCTATTCTGTTCCATTGATCTATGTGTCTGTTTTTGTGCCAGTACCATGCTGTCTTGATGATGACAGCTTTGTAATAGAGCTTGAAGTCCAGAATTGTGATGCCACCAACTTTGGCTTTCTTTTTCAATATTCCTTTGGCTATTCGAGGTCTTTTCTGGTTCCATATAAATTTTAGGATTATTTGTTCCATTTCTTTGAAAAAAACTGATGGTATTTGATAGGGATTGCATTAAATGTGTAGATTGCTTTAGGTAGCATAAACATTTTCACAATATTTATTCTTCCAATCCAGGAGCATGGAACATTTTTCCATTTCTTTGTGTCTTCCTCAATTTCTTTCATGAGTACTTTATAGTTTTCTGTATATAGATTCTTAGCCTCTTTGGTTAGGTTTATTCCTTGGTATCTTATAGTTTTGGGTGCAATTGTAAATGGGATTGACTCCTTAATTTCTCTTTCTTCTGTCTTGTTGTTGGTGTACAGAAATGCAACTGATTTCTGTGCATTGATTTTATATCCTGACAATTTACTGAATTCCTGTACAAGTTCTAGCAGTTTTGGAGTGGAGTCTTTTGGGTTTTCCACATATAGTATCATATCATCTGCAAAGAGTGATAGTTTGACTTCTTCCTTGCCGATTTGGATGCCTTTAATTTCCTTTTGTTGTCTGATTGCTGTATGCCTCATTTTAGAAATGCCCGATTACCACTGACAAATGAAAATGCCCCATCAGTGACCTTCAGAACATTTTCATGTTGATGCTTCTGCCTTTTGACTTAGGTTACATCAGCTTCTTCACTTTCTGATATGACAAATATATGGTTCTTGGTTTTTTGTTTTATATTTCTGAGCCTGGAAATAAGTCATCCCTTCAAGTAATGCTGGTTCTTTTTATTGGAAGCTGGTGTTTAGATCCCACAGTCCGGGTTCCAGGAGCCGGTCATTTATTCTTACTTGTAATGTTTTAGCAGGTCCTCATTTATAATTCTGTCTGTTGCATTTTGCAGCAACTCTAACTTCAGAAAACCTTTATATTGAGCAAGCAGCCATCCCACTGTAGCTTCTACCTATTTGTCAGCTGGAGCTTAACTGATGATGGTAATAGTAATGATGATCATATGGTATTCCAGCACTGTACTAAGGATTTAACATATATTATCTCATTTAATCCTCATAGTGCTCTGCAGAGATATTGTCCCCTTTTAAAGTTAGATTATTAGAGGGATCAAATTGCTCTGACCTTGGATACTATTCCACTTCAGATCCCATGGTGAACCTGTTCCTATGACAACCTTTCCTTGCTTCCGTAAATTGTTTAGTGATGTTAATAAGCATCTATGGCTTTTGTAGGGCCTATGGTCCGTTTCTTCTCTCTCTCTCAATCTTAGTATTATGTTCTCCACCATGTATCCAATTTCTGGCTCATGGATTTTGAGATAGGCTTTTCCCTTCTAAGTACAAAGTAACTCTTCTCCAACACATTTTGTTAAATATCAGTTTTTGGAACGAGGAATATCCCCTACTACTTTTTACCAGCCATGAATCTCTGTGCCTCCAAGACGTTGTATGAGAATTCAATCTACAAATTCCCTTTTAAGCACTTAGTACAGCCCTTGGCACAGAGTACTCTCTCCTGGATTGTTCTTGCTGTTATTACCACTCTATGAAATTGCCTCTTGTCACCTCAGTAATACTTATGACAAACTGATGAGCAGATACTTGGTACTGCATATTCTGGAAAGGATTATGTAAAGATAATGCCCTTCAAATCTCTTTAGAACATCAAAACTCAACTGTCAGGTAAATTATGTCTTGTGGTTATGTCATGCTTCTCTAACAGGAATAGTATCACTACCAAGGGGATGAAAACTGATTCTTTCGGGACAAAAAAAAAATTATTTATTTAAGATTTTATTTATTTATTTGAGAGAGAGAAAGACAGTGAGCAAGAAAGAGAGAGAACACACAAGTGTATGAGAGGGGGAAGGGGCAGAAGGAAAGGGAGAAGCAGATTCCCAGTTGAGCAGGGAGCCCATAGCAGGCTCCATCCCAGGACCTGATCCCAAGGCAGACGCTCAACCAACTGAGCCACCCAGGTGTCCGAGGACAGAAAAATTTAGATGAGCAATAATTTGTGGCCCTCCAAAGAGCCACCATACATTAACAGATACTTACTATAGCTGAAGTATTGAAATTCCATGGGGAGGGGAGGCTATTGGGGAAAAAAGTCTAAAGAAGCTGTTGTAGGGGACAGTGAAAAAAAAGTTCAGAAACACTGCCTGATTTGGATTAAAGGAGCAAAGAAGAATGAATGAGACATCCCTGAAAAAGTTGAAAGCAAATTTGTGATTTGAAAAATTACAACTCATGTAGATTTTCAAACATTTTTATTGTGGTTCAAGAAAAAAATGTTCATAGCCCGTATGAACATTTTTTTCTTGAACCACAATAAAAATGTTTGAAAATCTACATGAGTTGTAATTTTTCAAATCACAAATTTGCTTTCAACGGGCTATGGACATTGGGGAGGGGAGGCGAACCATAAGAGACTATGGACTCTGAAAAACAACCTGAGGGTTTTGAAGGGTCAGGGGTGAGAGGTTGGGGGAATAGGTGGTGGGTAATGGGGAGGGCACGTTTTGCATGGAGCACTGGGTGTTGTGCAAAAAGAATGAATACTGTTACGCTGAAAAAATAAATAAAATGGAAAAAAAAAAAAAAGAAAAAAATGTTGTCACTCTTCCCTCCCTACCCTGCCAGGAAATGCAAGGATAAGTAATGTGGAATTTTATCACGGTGGTCAAGAAGGCTTCAGGGATAGCACAGATCCAAGATATGCTGTAACATTTCTTAACTTAGGACAGGTTTGTACTTGAATTTTTGCATATATTCAAAATAAAATATTTTGATTTTGATTTTATTTTCATTTAACTTTACTAAAAAGTCATATCTTAGAATTTCTTTTTTTTAAGATTTTATTTATTTATTTGACAGACAGAGATCACAAGTAGGCAGAGAGGCAGCAGAGAGAGAGGAAGGGAAGCAGGCTCCCCACTGAGCAGAATGCCCTATGTGATGTGGGGCTCCATCCCAGGAACCTGGGACCATGACCTGAGCCGAAGGCAGAGGCTTTAAGCCACTGAGCCACCCAGGCACCCCCAAATCTTAGAGTTTCTAAGATGATGATCTAATAAAACTTTCTTTGGTGCATTTTCCATCAACTTTTTTAGACTCATAGCAGCATCTGACTTACCCATTTCACACATTTATTTAAAATCAGTAAAAAACAACAACAAACAAACAAACAAAAAAAAAAACAGAAAAAAGAACACAGAGGTAAAATAACTAAAATAACTAAGTAAAATAACTAAAGCTCTATGATATTATTTCACAACTCCACTTTATTTTTCAGTGATCAAAACTATTTATAAATAGTTTCTATTGAACAAAGTGAGTATTGCTTACATTTCTCAAATGAAAACCTTGTCTGTATATCCACGCTTCTGTCAAAAGTGGAAAAATATATATGCTTAGAAGGCTTGTGGTTGAAGAAAAAATGAGAGAGAACATATTTTCTTATGGAAATAAAAAATAGTCTTACAGGTTTGAGGTTACAACCCCAAACTTACTCATTGATTGGTTCCTACAGACCTTTGAATTATAACCTCCTGCCTAGAGTATTAATTTTTATAATTAAAAAAAAAGTCCCTGCTCATCATATAATAAACTATTCTGAAAAAAATTTTTAGCTCCTTTATATTTTATAGATAATGATGGAAATACAAAGGCATAGAAAATTACTTCAGAATTTTTATCTGCATTTAAATCTGCGTTTTTGTTTTATTTAATCATAAATTGAAGATATATGGAAATTTCCCAGGACTAAAAGATCTACAGGGAAATCATATTTTTTCATGGAACATGAGTTGAGTATTTTTTTTTATTAACATATAATGTATTATTTGCCCCAAGGCTACAGGTCTGTGAATCAACAGTTTTACATACTTTACACACACTTCACACAGTTCTTTTTTTTTTTTAAGATTTTATTTATTTATTTGACAGATAGAGATCACAAATAGGCAGAGAGGCAGGCAGAGAGAGAGAGGAGGAGGAAGCAGGCTCCCCGCCGAGCAGAGCGCCCGATGTGGGGCTCGATCCCAGGACCCTGGGATCATGACCTGAGCCGAAGGCAGAGGCTTTAACCCACTGAGCCACCCAGGTGCCCCTACACAGTTCTTTTTTACACAGTTTTACACACACTTTACACAGCACTCACCATTGCACATACCCTCCCCAATGTCCATAACCCAGCCACCCTATCCCTCTCCCCGCCCCCCTATCCCTCTCCCCGCCCCAGCAGCCCTCAATTTGTTTCCTGAGATTAAGAGTCTCTTGTGGTTCATCTCCCTCCCGTCCCATCTTGTTTCATTTTTTCCATCCCTTCCCTCCATGCCCCGCCTCCATGCCTCTCAAATTCCTCATATCAGAGAGATCATACGATAATTGTCTTTCTCTGAGTATTTTATTTATCAAGATTTGTCTCTCAAAAATCACCTACTTCAAGTTTTTTCTTTAAGTACATTTTAATTTTATTTTAAAATGTTCATTGAATCCTGATGTTTCATAGATTCAAGAACGTGGCTCATCTTATATTCGAGGATGTGCCTTTCACAATGGCTTTTCCCCAGCAATTGGTGTGTTTGGGACAGATGGATTGGACATAGAAGACAACATTATTCACTTTACAGTGGGGGAAGGTAGTATGATAATATTTTTCCAAATAATGTGCTTTCTGAACAATCTTATCTGAAGACTCTAGAGTCATGCTGTCCAGTTGATTGTTTTCAAAGAACGAAAGTGGCCTCTATCTGTACTGATATGGTAAGTACTAAACCCTACATGGCCACTGAGCACTTAAAATGTTGCTGCTATGATTGAAGAACAGGAATTTTTTACTTTAATTGTACTTAATTTAATCATACTTACTTTACATTTAAGTAGTTACATGTGACTATGGCTATCATACTGGACAGTATAACTCTAGAAGGATTATTTACCAGACCATGATCGTGTGTGAATTATCTAATCACCAATAGTTTAAATTACTATGACATTTTTACTATGACATTTAAAATACTCCTCACCTATCAATCAAAATAAAGTAAATCAAAAATAACAAGTAAAGGTTACTATTTTATGGTACTTGGACTTGAGGTAAGGAGGTTATGCTTTCTTGAATATCTGTACAAAGCATAATACAAACTCATTTAATGTATATGAAATCGATGTGTGTGTTTGTTAAAATCTGAGGTGGGGTCTCATTTATGGAACCCACATATTTAACAGGCACCCCAGGAGAGTCTAAGGCAGTTAGACTGTTAAAGAGGTTGAGTTCAAAGGACATACTCTAAAATTTAAGAGGTTGATTTGTCAGGCTCAAACTAGAAAAAAAAAATGATTTCATGGGGAACACAAAAGATATACCCTATAGTACTCATTGCAAATCTGTATGTAAATTGGGGGATTTTATTCACTTTCTTGCAGGCATCAGAATATGGGGGGATGCCAACAGAGTTCGTGGAAACTTGGTTGCATTCTCAGTTTGGCCAGGAACCTATCAAAACAGAAGAGATTTAAGTTCAACGCTCTGGCATGCAGCAATTGAGGTAGGGTGATTTATAACTATATAAAATAATGACATAATTTTACAATAATTATACATAAAGTATAATTTGTAATTTCTTTACAGATTATATACCATAGATTATAAATGCTGTAGAAACTCTAGGTCTCAAAATGTTATTGAAAACTGTTTCCTCTTTAGGTAAAGATTGGTGAATTAATAAAATGAGCTAATGAAGGGAGTGAGTAAACTTTCTTGAGAGATGTTGTGAGCTCCCACAGCCATCGAATTTTTCTTTGTGTTGATGTCCAGTGGTTTAAATAGTTCTCTTATTTCCTTGCTTTTCCAACCTTAATTGTCACTTCCAAGTGCTGGTGCAGGGTCTCTTTGCTGCTAATTGACTGAATGCCTTGCACATACTACTACTTAACTCTGACTTTGGTTTCCTTCGTCATATGGAAAATTAGAATGATAGACTACAGAATCTCTAAAATCCCTTTTTCGTCTAAAATGCTTATGATTATGTGAGGTTATTTACTTTTATCTGGTATTACTAACTGGACCCTTCTTGTTTCCCATGAAGTTTCCTCAATCAGTGTAGGCCCTCTGGTGTAGGATGAGGTCGCAGGCAAGCAAACAGGAAGTACAGGAAGGACATACGGCTCCACCTTCTTTTTATTCTACTAACCTATGCCACAGGAGCCAAAAGGAATTTTAAAAAATAGCTCTTTTGGGAGATGGGATAAGGAGTGAGGTTTGTTTTTGTGCAACTGCCAATAATCACCTTAAACTAAAACCTGCAAGCCTGGAACTTGGTACACATTTATGAGAGTGTTCTCTTTTCATCCTGTTTATAGACATGAGAATGTAATCCAACGTCAATTCCAAATCTTTGAATTTTCTGTACTTTTTGAAAGAAAAGGAACTTATTTTACTTTTATGAGTTTCATTTAACTCTGTTCTGTTATCGTAATATATAACAATAAAGGTGCTTAATACTTAAATAGTTAAGATTTTGACTGTTTTGTTGACCCCAGAGGCAAGAATTAAATCTTCTGTGCTCTATACTTTTCGTTTTTGCCACCTTGCTCACAAAGTAAAATTGTTTAGTGACTACCTAACATTCATGTTCAACCAGTTTTAAATATAACAGATTTTATTTAAACTAGTAAGTGCTTCTATTGAATCTTATGGTCCACTATAATTTCCTTAGTTTTCTCTTAATAAATCAAATTGGTAACATAATATAGCCAAAGAGTGATAAAATCCTACTAACCTTGCTATAATACTGGAATTTGGTCTATGGCTTATAATTTTGAATGATACTTATACTTTATAATTTTGTGACTGAAATAAAAAATCTCTTTAATGCAGTTTTCTAATGAAATCTAAGGTGTTGTGTCTAGTGATGATTTTACACCAAAAACCCAAGGTAATTTCGATACTACATTTGTAATGTCAATTTGAATGGGTTGAATAATGAAATTAATTTTTCCTCCTAAAGGGTAGTCATGATTAATTTTCCTATATATGCTGCGTACTTGCTGTCATAGTACAGTTGTGTAAGAGCCTGACCCATAACATTTTCCTTATCACTGTACTAGATAAACAGAGGCACCAATACAGTCTTGCAAAATAATGTCGTGGCTGGATTTGGAAGGGTGGGATACCGCATTGATGGTGAACCTTGCTCAAGTAAGTCTTTTGGCAAAGAGTCACTAAAACAAGGAAATACCTTGTCCAAATTTGTTAGAAAGAAATAATTATTGTTTGTTAGTTCAGTATGTAATATTCCCTCCTCCAGGATACTGAAAGAACTTAACAAGCTAAATTTGAAGATACCATTGAGTCTAGGAAAAAATGAATAGACTTTTTAAGAAAGATTTTCTTTATTAAAAATGATAAAGAATTTATTTATTTATTTGAGAGAGAGTGCAAGAGCATGAGTAGGGCTGGGAGGGAGGCAGGGGGAGGGGCAAAAGGAGAAGCAGATTCCTCACTGAGCCAGGACCTGGGATCATGACCTGAGCTGAAGGCACTTAACCCACTGAGCCACTCAGGCACTCCTGAATAGGCTTTTAAAGATAATTTTGCATATTCATGATCCAGAATTCTAGCAGCCACTTTAACTCTTGATGTGGCCGGTGTTGGAACAGTGAGTACCTCATCCCACTATCACTTTCATAAAAGTAACACTTTAGAGATACATGTCTATCGGGATATGGCACTATTGCATATTTCTTCTTGATAAGAATAAATTTATAATTTATAAATTTATTTATAAATTATAAATAGACAATTTGTGCATTTAAACCTACAAGCATGAGAAAGTCAAAGGACATGAACAGCGAGTTCTCAGATACATTCTTCTCTACTAGAGGAGTCAAACTCAAGAATTAACTGAGAATTAACAACTACTTTTTTGGCAAGGCTAGGGAAACTAGAACATTTACCCACTGCTAGCTGAATGACAAAACAATATAACCCCTACAGAGGGAAATAGGGCAATAGCTGCCAAAATTATAGGAGCATTTGCTTTTGGCTCAGCATTTCCATTTTGGCAATCTAACTAACATTGGCCTCTGTAACACTTACAAAATGTTTTGTGAACTAGGTGATTCATCACAATATTGTGTGTGCTAGCAGGAAACTGCAAGCTGCCTTGTATCCAGTACAGTGGACTAGTTACATAAAGCCAGACATTGGAACACCAGGCCCTGCTCAAAAAGAGGGAAGAAGATACATATCAATATAACGATATGGTGTATATCATACTATATGATATATATATATGTGTGTATATATATATATCATACTATATGATATATATAAATGTGTATGTATATGTATAAAATGTATAAATATATGTGTTTATATATAAAATACTGTTTTGTTTATGGTATGTTTTGTGGAAGAAAAGAAAGAAAATAGGAATATATAGGGTTATTTGTGTTTATATAAAGTGACACAAAGTGTAAAAACAAAAAAACCAGCAACAGGGTGACTGGTGACTTATTATTGTATAACTTTTTAAAACGTTTTGGTCTTCCAACTAGGTAAATTCATTATTAGATCAAAATAAAATAATAGAGCTGCAGGGTTTACCTCTTGAGAAACTCAGAGGAAATGGGATTTTCTCTGAAAACTTCATATCTCTTGTACAGCTGGGTATTTTTTTTTATCTCAGTGTAGTTATTTTTAAGATTCTTTGAATCAGCATTTTATCTGTAAATTCTGTAAATCAGCATTTTTCTGTAAATTCAAAAATTATTGAGCTTAAGCTAATTTTATTCTTGTGTAAAATACATTTTGGAATGTATTTTGGGAGGGATAAAACAACTGCCAACAAGTTTAACTGATTCCTTGATATATGCTCTTATTGAATATTTTAGTTTCCAACAGCTTTAAAGTTTTCTTTGACTATGATTTTAAAATATGTAATTTTTCTGCAACTTCTTTGAAGTGTTGTCCTGGATTTTCTTAAGTCAAAATATGACCTGTGAATATGAATACTTACTAATATACATATTTCACTGACTATATTGATATTCCTAAATAGTTGAGAGTGTTTACAAGGAAGTTCAGGATTTAGAGAAATGGAAATAAGAGACATCACTGAGGAATTGTGGGTTTAAGTTCCTGGAATGGGACACCAACCCATCCAGTGAACCTCTCAGGCAAGTGGAGTCTGGGAGGCCAGGAAGAGAACCATGACTCACACTGGGCCCCAGGGGCAACACTATGTGGAACCGAGGGAGAGACATGTGAACAGCTTCTTATGGAGAAAACAAAACAGAATCCAGGCAGGGGCACCTGGGTGGCTCAGTGGGTTAAAGCCTCTGCCTTCAGCTCAGATCATGATCCCAGGGTCCTGGGATTGAGCCCCGCGTCCGGCTCTCTGCTTGGTGGGGAGCCTGCTTCTACCTTTCTCTCTGCCTGCCTCTCTGCCTACTTGTGGTCTCTGTCTGTCAAATAAATAAATAAAATCTTTAAAAAGAAAAAACAAACAAACAAACAAAAAAACCAGAATCCAGGCAGCTGACAAGTGAAATTTCAATCCCAAAGTATTAGGAGAAAGGAAACTCAATAGAGGAGAGGAAGAATTCAGATGCCAGGAGACTTGGTCAGGAAAGCTGGTACCAAGTAAAGTGCAGGGCGTGATCTGCTCTTTATTGGGGCCTCTTAAGTGTGTGCCTGGTTAGGAGGGAATTATTAAGATCGCTGATCTGATTTGGACGTAAGTGAAGTTTCATGAAAAATCTACTTCAGGTTTCCTCTATATTAGTAATGAGTATAGCTTCCATTTATTGAGACATTTCATGTGGGGTTACTTCATTTCATTTTGAGACTACTCTAAATTAGGCATTAAAACTTTTTATATTTGAGGAAACAGGTCTAAAATGTTCAACAATGTTCCAAGGTCATACATACATCAAGTTCAACAGCCGGTTAACTGAACACCCAGCTCTGCATTACCTGCTAGGCCCTGGGAATACGGTGGTGAGGGAGGCAGACACCGTGTCTTCTCTCATGCAGCTTACATTCTAATAGGAGAGAGGAGATGGATAATTCATGATAAGGAATAATAAAATTTCAAATAAAAATCATTTTAATGTCCATGTGAAGGAATCGAGGTGCTACTTTGAATCAGGTAGTCAGAGAAGGCCTTGTGAGGAGGGGACACCTGACTTGAAAATGGGATGACCGGGAGGCACCAGCAACAAAAAGATGCGGAGGGGAAGCATTTTATAGACAGCAGGTGGGACCGTTGTGGTTCAGGGTTAGCCTTCTTTGAATCGAAACTTCACGCACTTTCTCATGAAATTCGTGTTTAATCAGATATAGTAATTAAATGTGCTAACTAAAGCAAAATTTGCAAATGAGTATACAGTCATTCTAGCGGTGAATGGACAAATTAGATAAGATTAAATCCCAAGTAGAGTAAGCCGTAAATGGCCGAGCCCTAACAATATTTAATTATCATGTGAAAATGTGCACAAGATTCATATATTTAATTTAAAAAATTAACTTTAACTGATAATTCCTATAAAACTCTAGGACATGACTTGTAATGTTAATTCCCTGTTTTCTTGTTTCCTTACAAGGTCAATCTAGTCCCATGGAAAAGTGGTTTGACAATGAAGCCCATGGAGGTTTATATGGTATTTATATGAACCAAGATGGCCTTCCTGGGTGTTCTCTTATACAGGGATTTACCATTTGGACATGCTGGGATTATGGAATTTATTTTCAGGTAAATGTGATCCAAGGTGGTGATTGTTTATCTTGTTTTATGATTGTACTTTGTACTATGTAACCTACAAGTTGTTTTACAGACCACAGAGAGTGTGCATATCCATAATGTGACTCTGGTTGACAACGGGATGGCCATTTCTTCAATGATTTACATGCCAGCCTCTGTATCTCACAAAATTTCCAGTAAAACAGTGCAGATTAAGGTAAGAAATGAATACAGCCACAGTAAGGAGAAAGGGTAAATTCAGTGAAGTTCTGGTAAGATTGATCTCCTTGACTCCGAAGCCAGGTGAGTCCAAACCTCCTTGCCTTTGTTCTCATTATATTCTGTCGGGAAGTGCTCTATCCTTCCCTCTCCTCCCTGGTCCCCTCACCTCTTTTTGTGTACCACCCTCTAGTCTTGCCACAGGTAGTGAAATTTTCATTTCCTCTACGAATCCTTTCCTGAACTAGCTTAGATAATATTGACACTCTGTCCTCTTTTTGTTCCTGCTGTTCCCTGGGCATATTTCTGTCACAGAAACATAACATGTCATTATACATAATAATTTACCAGCCTAGTTTCCCCTTCCCAGTTTGTCCGTCATTCCACTTAGGGCATAAAGTCACATCCTTTTCATCTTGGCTTTATGAATAACCCCTTCGTCAGACTTCAAGGTTGTGTTTTGCTATGGTAGAATTCAGTATTATCCATTATCATATTTTCCTTGAGAAACAGCTATCATTTAAACTGTATTGTTTGAATTTTTTTTTACATAGAGCTCATTAATTGTTGGAAGTAGCCCTGGATTTAATTGTTCTGATGTCCTAACTAATGATGATCCCAATATTGAACTTTCTGCCACCCACCGGAGTGCTAGACCTCCATCAGGTGAAAATTTTAGAAGTTTAATTTTGGCGTTCATGTGAGTGCATATTTAAAGTTTATTAACTTTCTTTCTTTTATAAAAGGTGGGCGAAGTGGGATTTGCTGGCCTACCTTTGCTTCAGCACATAACATGGCACCCCGGAAACCCCATGCAGGGCTCATGAGTTACAATGCCATTAGTGGCCTTCTGGATATCTCAGGCAAGTTTAAACATAGTCTTGACAAATCTACTCAGTTAAGTTCTATAAAGAATATGTAGAACATATCTAATAATGTTTCACTATTAGTAAAAAAGATCATGATTTAAATGAATCTGTATATGATTTAATGATACATGATTTAAATGATAAATGATTTAAATGATTAAATATGATACATGATTTAAATGAATCTGCTCCGTGTGGAAAGCCAAGAAATCAGACATCAGTCAATTTCAAGAATGGTTCCCTGGCAAAATTTGTAAATGTTAAAGAAGTGACATTTAATTTTCCTTCTAAAACAGCAGAGGAAACACTGGGTACAGTGATTTAATGTTAGTTTCTATAAATTGTAAAAACCCTTTTATATAAGTAGGGTTATATATTAGCATCTCTTTTTACAACTGAAGAAATTTAAATTCATATAACCCAAGAGCTAGTAACATCTATTGACTCTGTCCACCTGTTCGTTTATTTCTTTAGTGCTTCTTCCATAGTTGATACTCTTTGATAATCACTAACATGCCCTCTGTGCTTACTCCCAGAACCCCAAGCACATGCTTTTCTCTCAGTCTTCATTTTCCCAGTCGTCCGGTTCTGTTCCTTCCAGCCCCCTGACTAATTAGCTAAGTGATTTTTTATGTTTATCCTTACCTCACACCACTTCTCTCTTCACACAAAGTGGGTCACCCTGGGTACTACCTAAATTTCTATCCCATAGTAGAATCTGCCCATGCCACTCTCTTCCAAGGCCATCCCCAGGTGGGGCTGAAATACACTGGCATTATATAATAGACTCATTCCAATATTTCATTTTTCAGAGATTTTGACCCCCTTCTCCTACAGTGTGCCATGGAAGTTCTTACCATTCCACTTCATTTAAAGTAGAATGTGATATTTTCCAAACTAAGAAAAGCCATGACAGCCACACGGAGAATACCCCCATCCATAGTGATACTCTCCCTTATCCAGCTTTGTACTCTTTCCCTCTTGATCTCACACCATCACAATTTGCTCTCAGATATATATACTCCTGGTTCCTGGCAGTACATGTTAGTTACTGCAGTTCCTTTGGTATATAATTCCTCTCATCCCGTAGCAGGCATGGCACTCCCCCAGTCAGACCATGTTGAGACTTGACCAGACTTACTGCTCTGTCTTCCAGAAGGGGAGATGGGGATAGGTCCCGAGAAAGGCAAGATTTGCCTTTTCTTTGGAGGTCTTGTCATGATTTCAACAAAGGGTGCAGGAAAGCTCTCTTCTAATAAGGGAGAAGAAGACCACTTATACAGATCTGGAACATTCAAGGGGAACCCAGGGTTTCAAGGCTCAAATTCATCTTCCCTATATTCCCATCCTAACTCAGGTTCCATTCCTTTCCTATCAGAGCCCTGTCTTTGATGTAGGAGACTTGCCAGGGATGAGAATTCAACCTTCTATGAATGCTACATTGGTTTTGTTTTCAGATCCTGAGGTTTGCCTTGAATTTGTGATTCTTTCTTCAGAGCATCAGTGACGGTCAATAGTCACGTACTCTTAGTTTCTCGTAATCGCTGTTTCCCCTTTACCCCTCAAATGCCAAAGTTACTGTACCAGCCAGAGCACATCCTTCTACCTAGATATTATCCCAGTTCACCATGAGTGAAATCTTTTTTTTATTAACATATCATGTATTATTTGCTTGAGGGGTGCAGGTCTGTGAATCATCAGTCTTACACAATTCACAGCACTCACCATTGCGCATACCCTCCCCAATATCCATAATGCAACCACCCTAACCTCCTCCCACAACCCTCAGTTTGTTTCCTGATACCATGAGTGAAATCTTAACAGTGTCACTGTTACAGCTTTCTGCGGCTTCTAGGGGCTATCAGTATTCCACATACCCCCAATAAGGCCATCCTCATTCCCATCCAGACAGCAAGTGAGCTAAATTCATTATTGCATCATTACAGCGTGTATCCTAGGACCACTTCTGGTACTCACTATCTAAATCAGGTGGTCTAAAAGTAAAGCCAGAGATGGGATTCTCGTGCAAGTCGTTTATTAAAGGTGTGTTTTCACAAGAAAGGGAATGAGGAAAGTAGGATAGAGCAGAGCTAAGCAAGGATAGCATCTCAGCTAGAGTCTAGCTCCTTCTTGATACCTCAGGGAGCTGTGTAGTTAGCTGCCCACTCTTGAGGCAAGGCTCTTCTATTCAGTTGTCGGTTAGGCATAGTAGCCCTTTGGTGGTGGTATTGAGTGCAGAATCTCTTAGGAGAGGGAGTTGTCATCTGGTCAAGGACAATTCTCTGGAAAAAGGGGCAGGTGTGTGTAGTTGGCAGCCAATACTTATGGAGGCTGAGGACCAGTGCACTGGGGCCAGTAAAGCAGATCTGTATAGGTTACAGTGTCTGCTACTGTGGTATTTTATTAATATTCATCTACGGGCTCATATTGATGTACATAAAATATCATCTTAGGAAAAAAATATCACCAGGAAGGGCAGTGATATTACATAACTGATGTAAGAATTTTGGAGTCACCTTTTGCTTTTTTTTTTTCTATTTTTGAGTTATTGGATTTTAAGTACAATGGAGATTAAGTTTGAATTCAATAAATTTTATCTTTTGGTCACACAATATATGTAATAAGGCCAAAAGAACCAATGTTTCAATTAGTCTTTGCTGCATAACAAAATACCTCCAAAATTTAGAGTCTTTAAACCATCATTTATTAGCTCCTGATTCTGTGGATTGACAGTTTGGGCTTTGTACAATTGGATAGTTCTTCTTCTGGTCTCACCTGGGATTATTCCTTAGGCTGCCATCAGTTTAAGCAATGAATAATCTAGAATAGTCTCACTTCCATGTCTGGTGGTGGATGCTTGCCAGTGTTTGGTCTGACCATTAGCTAGAGTAAGGGAGGTGATTGGTCCATATGTCTCCTAAGCTCATTCACAAGAGGACCAAGAGAGAGTGAGCCCTAATAGGCAAGCACTTTTCAGATATGCTTATATCACAATTGCTTTTGTTCCATTGGTCAAACCAAATCATATAACTAAGCTCAGAGAAAATATGAGAAGACTATTCAGTGGTATTAATGTAGGGAGGCAACAATCTAACATGAATAGTGGTGGACAGTCTATCACATAAGCCAAGAGCTCTATGTTCGAGGTGGTGTTATATAACGTATTTGCTGGAAAATACATGAAACAGAACTTATTTTATCACCTTCTCCATAGAAAATAATTATTTTTCCATTATTTGTGTTTCAGATTCAACGTTTGTTGGATTTAAGAATGTTTGTTCAGGTGAAACTAATGTGGTATTCATTACTAACCCTTTGAATGAAGATTTACAGCATCCAATCCATGTGAAGAAAATACAGCTGGTTGATACTACTGAACAATCAAAAATATTCATACATAGGCCTGATATAAGGTACAACATAGGAAAGTCTGTTTTTTTTCTTTCGTATTTATAGCTTTCCATTGTCTTTTTTCCCTTGCCATAGATCTGAGAAAGTTGTATTAAAGTAACTATTAATTTCTGTAAAATTTGAATCAGCACCATGAAAATTAAGACAATTTAATGCATCTGTGTTTTCAGTTAAATTGAAGAAGCTACGCTCTAATATATGTATTTTTTCTCATACTGTTTTTTTCCATGCATCCTAAGTAATACTATCATAAAAGATGGAGATCAGGTTAGAAGTGTGTTGTACATAAGCATCTCCCATTAATAGTTATCAGAAATGATGGGGCGCCTGGTGGCTCAGTGGGTTAAAGCCTCTACCTTCAGCTCAGGTCATGATCCCGGGGTCCTGGGATAGAGCCTGCATCAGGGCTCTCTGCTCAGTGGGGAGCCTGCTTCCCTTCCTCTCTCTGCCTGCCTCTCTGCCTACTTGTGATCTCTCTCTGTCAAATAAATAAATAAAATCTTAAAAAAGAGAGAGAGAGAAAAAGAAATGAGAAACATTCCTCTACCATTTCCTTCCTTTTCCTTACCTCTTTTGTTTCCTGTTACTTTCCAAATATCTTACCACACTCACCCCAGCATGCACTTTGAAATTTAATGTCAGCCATTATAATCACAGTGACTGGAAAGATGCAGAAACTCCAAACAGTGACTTTTCAATCACAAAAGTCAGTTGGAGTCAGAATATTTCTAGAAACTGAGCCACTTAGACCTTAAATCTTAAAAGAAGATAGTCAGTAACTGCTATACTTTTAGAAGGTATATGGCCCAGTCACCACTCCCGCCACCCTCCCACCTCCCCCCCCCCACCCCGTACTCTACCTAATGGCCAGCCCAAACACTGGCAAGCACCAACCACCAGACATAGAAGTGAGACTATTCTAGACTATTCATCCCATAAACTGATGGCAGCCTAAGGACTAATCCCAGGTGAGACCAGCAGAAGAACTATCCAAATGAACAAAGCCCAAGCTGCTAATCCATAGAGCTAATAAATGATGGTTTAAAGACTAAATTTTGATGGTATTTTGTTATGCAGCAAAGACTAATTGAAACATTGTCCTTTTGGCCTTATTGGATATATCGTGTGACCAAAAGATAATATACAGACCAGGAATTCAGATGTAAGGCAAGATTGGAGGAAAGACATTTTTTAAACTTTTTTTTTTATTATTTTTTTAATTTATTTGACAGAGAGAAATCACAACTAGGCAGAGAGGCAGGCAGAGAGCCTGATGCGGGGCTCGATCCCAGGACCCTGGGATCATGACCTGAGCCGAAGGCAGAGGCTTTAACCCACTGAGCCACCCAGGCGCCCCGGAAAGACATTTTTTATGAGACATCTTTGAACCATTTTCAGTATGGGAAGAAGACAAGGAGTAATGCTGTCTAATTAGACAGACATCTATTTAGACAAATACAGTGTTTCATAAACAGTTTGACTTCATCTGATTTTGTTTCGGTGATAACTGCACATCTCCTCATTTAGTAATTACTGAACTGCAGTATTTTTTGGCTCAATAGAGCCTCTCCTCACTAGAATATTATTAGCTTCTGTTTGGTTATCATTGGATCTTTCAGAATTAATATGTAATTTTAATACCTAGGTCATGAAGAAAATACTATTTTTGTTTTGTTTTGTTTTTGAAAAGAGAGAGAGCATGCAAATGGGGGGGGGGGGTGAGAGAGAATCTTAAGTAGGCTCCATGCCCAGTGCAGAGCCAGATGTGGGGCTCAATCTTAAGCCCTGCAATCATGACCTGAGCCGAAATCCAGAATTGGATGCTTAACTTACTGAGCCACCCAGGCACCTCAGAAAATACCACATTTTAAAATAGAATGTCTTTGAGCTCTGTGCTTTTATCAAGATGCTACTGGCCTTTTCCCAGATCCCTTTTCACCCAAAGCTCTAAATATTGGGAGGGAGTTCACCCAGGCCGCCAAAAGCTCTAAATATTGGCCAATAATGACCTACACTTGCTCTCTTTTCCAGAAAATTACACTTAGCTGAATAGGAATAGCCTTAGGCAGCTAAAACCCTCCCTAAAAGCACCTCCTTGCAGCCCATGGAAAATGACTAGTTTATACCGGAGTAGAAAAGGCCAGCCCCCTTGTCTCAAGGTGGGAGCAACCCTAGGTGCAATTGATGACCCAGAGGTGCCCCTGGGATCAGAATGAAGCTAGTCCATAGACCACAGTAATCTCGATTTCCTTCCTTCGTCTTATGTGGCTTCTCTCCTTTTTTGTGAGAATTCCTTCAATAAATTGCTTGAACAGAAATCTGCATTTCAGGCTCTGTTTCTCTGCGACATGAAGTAAAAACAGAGCCCTAAGTCATAATATAAAAGTGCCACTGGGTACTCTACCTACAGACTTGCTCACAATAGCATCTTCGCATGCTTGAACACAAAAAACCATGAGCTACAGAAATACTTATTCAAGTCAACTCCAAAATTATTATTGTACAGTAAGGGGCAACTTACCCTATCCTGTCTCTCTTACAGCAGAAAGGGAAAGAGATGCTAAATACTTCCTAATAGTTCTGAGCATTCCACTATTATTTTGTTGTTATGACTTTGGAATAAGTCCTATTTCCCTGTAGTATATATCATGACATAGTATAACTATACTGTATACCATGTATAGTATGTAATGTGAAGTATATTGCAAGTTAAGCATCTATTTTATTATTATTACCAGTTAACAATCAGCTACTTCAGGTAGCTCAAGATGAAGGCAGAACACCATCTATGGTTCATGATAAGTATGTAGTATTTCATCTCTTACAGTTTGGGTATTTACAGACTGGTTACAAAAATATGTAGCATAGTGGGACACCTGAGTGGCTCAGTGGGTTAAGCCGCTGCCTTCAGCCGCTGCATTGGGCTCCCTGCTCAGTGGGGAGCCTACTTCCCCCTCTCTCTGCCTGCTACTCTGCCTGCTTGTGATCTCTCTCTCTCTCTGCCAAATAAATAAATAAAACCTTTAAAAAATATGTAGTATAGCAATCATAATCGAAATATATCTTTGTATATACATAAATAAAAGTCTATATAATATTATATACTAATCTGCAATTGATGATGGCCTAAGAAATTGAGAAGGGGGACTGAACTTTAAGTATTTAGATTATTTTATAATACTCATATAATACTTTTGTAAATTTTAAAGACCCATAAAAAAAGATGGGAGAGACTTCCAACGAAGGGATTTTGTATGTCCTACACAACAGACTGTTGGCCTGCTCAGTGGGGCAATGTTAGTATATTGTGAGCCATGCGTAAGGTTGAAATCTATCATTTAACAAAATATGGAACAACAAAATGGAATTCTAATTTTATATCTCACAGGTATAACCTGTCCTTTTGAAATGTTAATGAGTTAATAATAATAACATAACAAACCAAGAGAATGGAAAATCAGACCTTCTTACAATACTAGTTACATACGCTCCTTGGTCCCATTTTGAATCCTTTCTGAAATGATAAGTTTTAATCAGTCAAAAAACTTTGGATACTCTCTTATCAAATGCTCAACTGAAATGCTCTCTGGAAACAGGGGAAGGATAATAACTATGTATATTCATGTGTTTTGCCTTTTCTCCTCAGTAAGGTGAATCCAGCTGATTGTGTAGACATGGTTTGTGATGCCAAAAGGAAATCTTTTCTTAGAGATATGGATGGTTCCTTTCTGGGAAATTCTGGTTCAGTGATACCTCAAGCAGAATATGAATGGAACGGAAATAGTCAATTTGGAATTGGAGACTACAGGATTCCTAAGGTGATGCTCACATTCCCAAATGGCAGTAGAATGCCTGTCACTGAGAAAGCACCATACAAAGGTTTGTTGGATATTCTTCTGTTAGTTCTCAAGTTTGTGAAACAAAATATATCTTTTATTTTTAGTAATTGGGGTAATAAACCAATAATATATTTTCTACTTACTAATCTTACATAAAAGAAGAAGTATATGGATGTTTTTGGAGAGATTGCTTTTCCTCACTAAAACGTATATACCTATTTTTAGGAATTATTAGAGATTCAACCTGTAAATACATTCCACAATGGCAGAGCTATCAGTGCTTTGGGATGGAATATGCAATGATGGTTATTGAAAGCCTGGATTCTGACACGGAAACTCGAAGACTCTCACCAGTGGCTATAGTGAGCAATGGTTATGTTGATCTCATTAACGGTACGTGTTCAGTATAAACAAACTAGTAGTTACTCAAAGCAGTCACTATTTATTACATGCATGGAGACATCTCACAAATTATTTATCACATTGAACTAACAAACATCAGGACTGCTTTCCTTCTGCTTGTAAGAAAAGATCTACATGCAGGAGGGCTGTCTGATGCTTCAGTGGATTCCCCTATTAGAAAGCCAGGATAGTTATTCCAAATTAACCATTAGAAGAAGAGGAGAGTTATTCCTTGACTGATCTTCATACCTATATTAATAAGGTGGCATAAATATTTTAAGGAAAAATTGACCTTAGTGTCTCCAAAAAGACAATTTGCTTTACATAAATTAATACACAAGTATTGTGTTATTTGGAATACTTGAGAAGTTATTTTCAACCTACTTGGTTTTTATTTTTGTGACTCCTTCTAAGACTTAATCTTGAATCAGTGTGTTTTGGGACTTGTTTGTTTTCATTCCTGGTTCCTTTCACTGTCAGGAACATCTTGGCAAGCTCCAGGGTCTAGGCTTCCTACATCCTGGTCATGGGTGAGTCTAGTAGAGAGGGCAGACAGTGGTCTACGTAAGAATTCAGATCAACTTTTTGACTTTTGAATCAATAAGATGAACTTCTAGGAGCTGCAGAAAATAGAGGGAAAGGACTCATTGTATTACCCAGAAATAGTATTGGGGGGGAGGGTTCAAAGATTAGTCCCTAAGATGGCTTAAGGGTCTTTCCAGTGCTGAAGGGACATGTAACCTGGATCAGAAAGATTTCTGTGCCCTGGCAGTGTCAAAACATGGACTGAAATATCCTGAGATTCAACAAAATAGCCAGTACCCCACAAAAATATTCATTTTTTAAAAATGTGTTGGCAAGGAGATTAAAGAACACCCACGAAATGATGATATTTAAAAAAAAAAAAAAACGTGTTCAAGAAAATAGAATGAGCTAAATCAAGGGTGTCCCAAAGTTACATGATTTCAAGTCTCTCCTCACTTCTGTTGCCTGCAACATGCAATTTGCCTGGTTTCTCTGGCCCATAATCAACCCAGTTTTAAGGGCTGCCTCTCAAATCTTACAAAGCAGAGAGCTTGTGGGAAGAACTTTAGACCAGTCAGTGTGAATAATGGAGATATTTTCAAATTGCCCCATTTTATATGCTAGAGAAAGATTTTAGTCTATTTATTTTTATATTTTTCTTTTTGAAAAGAATACAAGCTTTTGATTTACAATAGTGATATGACATTTCTCTTAAAAATAAATTTAAATTTTTAAAAGTGACTGTCAATTTAAAGAAAAGTCTTAAGTAAATGATGATAGTATTATAAAAATTATGAAGATGTTGAAAGAATCACTGAGGCATAAGATGCAACCACATTAGATTGGGGGGAAAAAAATCCCAAAGTAAAAGTTATTGAATATCACTAAAGTTTCCTTTAAAATTTTAATACTCAATTTCATTTATTTTTTTAAAATGGCTTTTGCTACTCTGAATTTTTCATTTTATACATAGAAATTTCTTTCTGTTTTCAAAACTCACAAGGGAGGTTTATTTAAATGCAGAATTTACATTTTGGATGCTAAGAGAAAGTTGATATTCTACATGAGCTCCAGAAGTTTATATTGATTTAAAATTTGATTGAAGTTCAGTTATAAATATTGACAAGAATTCCAAGTAAGCCAGGAAATTGAGCAAAGCTAATGAATAAATACATCAAGAAAATTTATCACTCCATATCTCACTCAATGTTTTATAATCCCAGCCACTTTAAAACTGAAGTGAAGTAGAGAAGCTTGCTACTGGTCATGCTATGCCTGTTCTGGAAATGTCTGGATTCAGGTAGAAGAGCAGTCTCTAATAAAAATGTATTAAAATAACAATGGAGGAAGATTATAGACTTCATAAAAAACAAACTTAAGAGTTTGTCGAATTTACAAATTAACTGATGAAGAAATGAGTATGTGAAAGAATTAACAAATCCATGGTTTAGCCATACAAATGTCCATATTTCCAAGTACAGGCTCTGTTTTTTTTTTTTTTTTTAAAGATTTTATTTATTTATTTGACAGACAGAGATCACAAGTAGGCAGAGAGGCAGGCAGAGAGAGAGGAGGAAGCAGGCTCCCCGCTGAGCAGAAAGCCCAATGCGGGACTCGATCCCAGGACCCCGAGATCATGACCTGAGCCGAAGGCAGCGGCTTAACCCACTGAGCCACCCAGGCGCCCCCAGGCTCTGTTTTTAATAAATTAACTCCGTAACTTTACATTTAGCATTAAACAGTCTGAGAAAATTGGCTCCTCGCCTAAACTCGCATTTGGTAGGTAGCATTTTCTTTCTTACCATGTGGCTGGGACTTAAATGTGATTTTTGAAGTAGAGAATCATATAAAACCTACTGTTTCCTTCAAGGACCCTTGCTGTGCAAACTCAACACATTTGACCCTACAAGTAAACAAGTAAGGGTAATAGGAAGGAGTTGCATCCTGCCTTCTTTTTAAGCTAAGGATAGATGGGTGGATGGATAATGGATGTAAATGCTGAACTTGACCCTGCAATTTATTTTTAATACAGTTACTCTTCAGGGTTCGTGCTAAATAATATTCGTGACATAGAATGTGAACTTTCATTTCTGTGGCTTTAGGCCCACAGGATCATGGCTGGTGTGCTGGATACACATGCCAGAGAAGACTGTCCCTGTTTCATAGCATTGTGGCTCTGAACAAATCTTATGAAATTTACTTCACTGGCACCAGCCCTCAGAACCTTCGGCTGATGTTGCTTAATGTCGACCATAGAAAGGTAACGCAAGATAGAAATGACTTCTTGAGTTATCGGTGTTGGTTATTGACATCTATTTCTATATGCTAAGGATTTATCTCCTCCCCTGTGCTCTTGAACATCGTCACAAGGATCATCAGGGTACGACTAAAAATATGCTTAATTCAGAAAGTTTTCATCAGCCTGAGAACATACATGCATACCGCGCATCTGTCCCCCATCATGACAGTGAGGCCTGTGATTTGCGTGATTGGCAGCAAAGCTGAACTTTTGTGTAAAAGTAGTGCACATCCAGGATTGGTGACTGGAATTATATATTTATTTTGCCATGCTGCTGTTTATATATTTCAGGAGCACACCTTTGGAATTTATTCAGCAATCACAGCACATTATTTTAAGTATCGTCAACAATATCAGATCTTTGCTATGAACTGCATTCAGCTAGGACAGTTAAGTTTATATACACTGTGCCAGTGGGAATAGAGTATGAGGTTACACAATAGTTTCATAACTGAGATTTTTTTCCCCCCAAAGAATATGAGACTCAAAAGTCCCAGAGTATTAGGAATGTGAAGAAAGGGTGTGGAGAAGATGAAGCAGAAAGGATAGTAGCAAAGAGAGACACACCTGCTCCTTCTCAGAGGATAAGCAACCTCATCCTTTCATTTGCTGGAGATAAAACCTTGGCCCTGTTCTTGATTTCTGCCTCTGGGTTGTATCCCTCACCGAGTCCATCTGCAAATCCTGTTGCGTGTCCCTTCAAGAGATCCAGAATCTGACACTTCTTACCACCATCACGGCTATCACCCACTTTGAGCCAACGTTATTTCTTCCCTGGATTAAGGCAGTTGGCTCCCAGTTCCTCCCACCGCTCTGCTTCTGCCTGCTCTATTGTCTGTTCTCACCTCAGCAGACACAGAGAGACCTTCAAATTCACACCAGGTCACTCCTTGCCCCAAATGCTGCCATGATTTCCCCACTGGGCTTTGTACAGAGCCAGAGTCCCCACATCCTTAGCTCGCTGACTGCAACTCTTCCAGCCACACTGAGCTCCTGCTGTTCCAAACCACCTCACACCTGTTACCCCCTGGGCCTATGTTCCAGATGTTGAGTCTGTCTGGAACCTTCTGCCCTAGGTGCCTAACTCCTCCTCCCCGGAGCATTCCTCCCCCAACCGCATTCCTCCAACAGGCCTAGCATGTTCACCCCACCGCGGTTGGCTCTCCCAATTATTTATACTCTGCTCTACCTTTCTTTTTTCCACGGCACTTAACCACCTCCTAGCATGCTTCATATTTTCCTTATTATTGCTACTATTTATTTGTCTCTTTCCTCGCACTAGAATATAAGCTCAAAGAGAGCAAGGGCTTATGACAGCTCCTAGAATAGGGCCTGATTTAGACAGGCCCTCAAATTTTTGAACAGAAGATAATATTTTTAATTTTAAAAATAACTATGCAGTGATATAACTCTTAATGTGCTGAGCCTCTGAAGACAATCTCAAAAGAAGATTCCAAAACTATGTATAGCTTATTAGATTCCTTATTAATATCTCTCTGCCCTTGTCAAAGCTAGTCTCCTTACTTTATGATTATACCTGTGGCATGAGATGTGAGGAGTATAAACATGGAAAATGAACAAAACTGAACCAGAGAGTGTAGTTATTTTGATTAATTTTTAATCAATCTTACTACCAAATTTGTCTCAGAGATAAGCATTTTTTTCAACATTAACTAATTTTGTATGGTGGCATTACAGAGCACTGCTAAATTCCCTGTTTCGTCCTGTCTCTGGAGTTGAAACCTGTATTGGAACTTGTTATCTTTTAAAGGAAGTGTTTCTTTTAGAGATACTCTTTTAATTCTTTTTACGTTACGCTTTTCTACTGCGAATCATCGATTAAGGGTTAAGTTGTAACATCTGTATGAATGGTTGAATGCAAGGGCATTTATAAATTTTAACTCCGTATTTATCATCGATCCATACAACTTAGTTTTACTATTTTACAGAAGGTGTATATAGTTGAAGGACATGTTTAAGTGCTAAATTCTAAAAATTCTGTTTCATTGTTCTCTTAAGAAACAAAAATGTCGTTTATTTTTAACAGGCTGTGGTGGTAGGAATTTTTTTCCCCACACTTCAGCGTTTGGATGTCTATGTGAACAATGCATTGGTTTGCCCCCAAAATACAGTATGGAACCCTCAACAGAAATACTGTGAACCTAATAGACATCTATACACAGGTATTTCCTCAGAAAAAGAGTACACATTACATTTGTACTTAATTATGTATGAAATTATTTGTAATGTTTCATTATTAATATTATTAGTTCCTGAGATATTGATGAACACAAGGGAAGATATTGTTAGTCACAGTCCACCAAATTCTAAGATGTGTTCATTTATGACATATGTGTCCTGAAAGAGTATTCCTGATGTACATTCTTATGTACCTGCGTACATGCAGATATAAGCTTTTATGTATCTTGCACATTCCTTTCCCCCCTGAGGACATTTATGTTCTACATGCAGTTCAGCTATTTCTTTACACAGAAGAAATTTGGCTTAGAATTTTTACCCTGTTTCCACTTTACTTCTGCTCAGAGCCAAAATTAATTAGCGGTTACCAGAAGTATTGCCAAGAAAGCTAGTATAACATCAGCTGAACATAATGAAGTCATATAATAAATTCTGGATTTAAATGAAATATATGGGAAGCACTAAACTTACCCACTCACCAATATTTGCAAGATCAGGATTTATATCTGCTCACGGAAGTCCTTTTCTTAAACAGGGTACTAATAAGGCCATTACCTTCCATTCTACTTGTGCTCTTATCATTTTTAGAAATGCCCCATGATCTAGGTTAACAATGATATAAATGTGTGCTGTAGATCATAACATCAGCTAGACATGAGAGTAGCAATGGATAACCCATATTCATTACTGTGTATGGAGCCAGTCTTATTCCTGCCAGTCATCTGACTAGCTAGTGCTTCCAGAAATGTTACTATGTGCCAGGCACTGTTCTAATGCTTTGTAGATAATAACTCATTGTTACTATATTCTAATAATAGCCATAGGAGCAAGACACAGATGAGTAAACTGAGACAAAAGGAGAAGAATCTATTTGCTACAGTCTCTGCCTTATCTCTGAGAGCTGCCATAACCAAATACCATGAAGTGGGTGGCTTAAAAGCAGAAATTTATTTTGTCACAATTCTGGAGGCTAGAAGTACGAGGTCAGGGTGCTAGAAGGGTCAGGTTCTGGTGAAAGCTCTCTTCCTCCTGGCTTGCAGATGGCTGCCTTCTCACTGTATCATCCCAGGGCAGACAGAGCAATGGCAGGCTATGGGCATCTCCTTTCATGAGAGCACTAGTCCTTCGTGCAGTTCCCACCCTCATCGAAGGCTAACGACTTATCAAAGGCCCCATCTCCGAATACTCTAACATAGGGTGTTAGGGCTCTAACACGTGAATCCGGGGGGTGGGGGGTAGCACAATTCAGTCCACGGTAATTTAAAGATGGTGAGGGCAGAACAGGGACTTGAACCCATAGTCTGGCTCTAGAAGCCATGCACTTGACCATTATGTCATACTGCCTCCTTATAAGTTAAGAGAGTCCATGTTTTCACTTTTTATATACAAATAACTACCCATATTTACAGCGTAATTTTCATCCATTTTAATTCTTTTTAAAAATATCCGTTTTGGTACCAAATACTCTATCATTCGAATCGGGGAAATAGAAACTATCTCAAGAAACTGTATTTAAGATAAGGAATTGGAAAAAAAATTAAGATAGGGAATTGGTTACATAAGTGTTGAAAGGCTGAAAAACACTACTTCTACCACCTTCTTATCAACATTTTTTCTGATGCAGCATTGCTTTTAAATGAACATTTTGCTTTGGCACTGAGACTGCAAAATTGCTTCCCTGTATTATGAATCTATGCATATTATTTTAGATTACCCAAAATGTTTTATTATGTGTGTCTCTGCTTCCTTCCATTACTGTGAAGGCATGAGGAAGTTACCCAGGATAAATGGTGCATGCCCCCTCTAAATGTGGTTTGAGAGCATCTTCGATTCATAATATAAAACCACAGCCTTCAGATTCACACAATGTTTAAACCAAATTGCTTCTAGAACTTGTACTAGTAGATATGAAAGAAATACTTGGTAATAATGAAATGCCTTCTTATTACCAACTGCGATGAATGTCTATTACATGCATAAAAAATATCTTCTTCTTCCTAAAATTTTATTTTTCTTAGTAAGCCTCACTGTGAAATGTGGTAGGAAGCTACGTGTCTCATTCCAGTACTGTTACATGATTTAGCCTTTGTCTGGGTTCAGTATGTGTTAGTGGATTTATTAGCTCTTAGACATTTTTGATACTCTGCCATAAACTTATATATATATATTCATTCATTTTATATATATGTAAAAAATCTCAGTCACTTTTACAAAACTCAGTTCCCTAGTAGAATGTGTTTTCCATTAACCAAAGGTTTTTCAGGCTGAAATGTAAACCTGTTTCATTGGTATAAAATCCCTCTGAAATATTTTAGTATATACTTCGTTTGTATTACTTCCTTTTGTCCTTGGTAAAAATAGAAGCACTGAATTGTAAATGCTCTTTAAGAGTTGATGTATAGCTCTGCATAAACTAGATGGCTATTAAAGTTAAATTTACATTTTTAAATTACCAAATGCCTTTGGTAAAGGCTTTAAAATTCTGAGCATGTAAACAGTGCTACCAATATAATATAGGCTCTGGGTTCATAATTGGATTTTATTTCTCAATTATGCTGTATCTATAGCTAATTGTTTTTAAAATAAAGGTAATGTGTAATGATGATTGATGGTATTATTTAAGTGGTTGCCTTTAATTTTGCGTTCAGTTTTATAAGTTTTTTTTTAATATGCATACTTTCGTATGGAAGAATAGTGTTGATTTTTTCAGAATTTCCTACATTTAAACAAATATTAAATACTACATGGTAACTGTGGTAACATAGATATTTTTAACGGTGCTGTTTTGGCTTTTTTTCCTCCATAGAGCAATTCCTTCCTAACCTGAATTCCACTGTCCTTGGTGAAAACCACTTTGATAGAACCTACCAGATGCTTTACCTTTTGGTTAAAGGAACTATACCTGTTGAAATCCACACCACCGCCGTCATATTTGTTTCTTTCCAATTACCTGCTGTAACAGAAGATGACTTCTATAGCTCTCATAATCTGGTTAGAAATCTTGCCTTGTTCCTAAAGATACCAAGTGACAAAATCCGTGTCAGCAAATTAATGCGAGGGAAGAGTCTGCGGAGGAAAAGATCCACAGGACTCACAGTGGAATTGGAGATTGGCGATCCTCCTCCTCCGTTCTTAAGCAATGATACTGCAGGTATGAAGAGGAGACATTTGAGTTGGAAGAATGTAATACCAGATCCACATTCACAAATGACCCTGTCAGGGCCTGGTAAACCTGGCCTCAGGAAGTCCCACCAACCCCACATCCTGAGCCCTGGAAGGGCCTAGACACTCTTTTCCCTACTCTACTCCTGTAATCCCAAAATATTTTGGAATTATGAAGGAACTTTAGCCTCCATTTCATTATTATAGCAATTAGTGAATTCAACAAAAGGATTTGACCTACTTTAGAAGACTTGAGAGGTGACCTAAGTAATTGACCTTACAGCTGTGAGATTAAGCATAAAAAGAGTCAGTCAACAAAAAGAGGAAGGTAAGAATGTTCAACTCTAAGGAGACAGTTGTTAGAAGTGGTGCATTAGAGGAACTGGAGAAGGTCTGACTGGTCTGTGGTGGCAGGAGCCAGGAAGGCCAAGGTGGTGGAGGTGAAATTGAGAGGTAGGTGCTAGATCATGGGAAGTAGGCAGGTGCTAGATGGTAGGCAGGTAATAGTAGGCAGGTGCTAGATCATGGGAAACCAAAAGAAGCTCTTTTCTCCATAAGCTAAAAGGATTGTGGATATTTTGCCAAGGAATGCGTAGACCTTTGGAGATTCTGAGCTGTAGTGAAGTCACCAGTTTACCCTAACAAATGCAGATGTGCGGGAATATGTTCTATCTTTAATTCCTATGACTGATCCAGGCATCAGCTGTCACATCTTCCCCTGTCCCTCACTCTCTACATCCCCGTATTTTAGGTACAGAGATAAAAACAAGCTCACCTGTCTGATCAGAGGTATCTTTGCTGCTTTAAATTATTTCCTTAGAATGACTCAGTTTGGGCGTTTGAGTAAATGTTTAGCCCTTCAGATTTTTTCTTTTCCATCTGCTTAAGTTGGTATCAGAATACCAAAGGGGCTTTCCAGTCTTCAGACCTCTATGTTGCCTCTTGTTTTCATAGTCTCTGTTACCGGGTGGTGGTCTTCTCTGCTCTGCACTGCACTCAAGCTTGTCTTGAGGTGAACTGGACTTTCCTGGCCTTTTGGCACCCATCCCAAGCATGCATTCCCAACTGTGCCATTGTCTTTGGTAGTCAAGCACAAGTCTCACCCAGGCACACCCATCTCCAAAAAAATGAGACTTAGATCCCTGTCAGAGGAAGGTTACCATCCAGCTAATGAAGCGTAAGCTTCAAGGCCTTATGCTTGTACAAGTCGTAGGACAGACCTGAGAGAAGGGACCATTTAGTAATGTGACCCAATCATTGTTACTATCAAAGTTGCAGAAGTAGGACTTTTCCTCATTCTTTTTCTTAAAGAGAGCCTCCAAACTGCATAGAAAATCTGGATCTGCCTTATCTCTGTCCAGCATCTTTTTCCTTATGCCCCAGGGCTCTCTTATATGTCAACCTGCGTACTGGGTGAAGTTCTCGCCTTCTGCCTTTAGAGGTCATCACTCATGACCCCAGGAGGTTTGCTTCCAAGGATTGACCCAGTGCACCTGTCACATACTGTTCTGGAATTCTACCAGTTTACCAGAACACAGAGGTTCTTCCCTTATGGAGGTAGTCCTGTGGAAAGGCTTTCTGGACTAGATTTGTTGAAGGAAACAGGAAGTATAGTAACTCAGATGTCCAAAGAAACTGACTTATTTCCTACATGTGATCTATATGTGATCCAAATTTCTTCATGCACAACCTCTTCCATCCCCTTATCCCCTTTAAGCAGTTTTATTTTGTTAGATTTATCTCAACAGGTATAAGACAGTCTAAGAACATGGAGATGGGGGCAGTCGGAGGGACAGGCTAATGGAGTATTTTTCAGACATATTCTGGGTTATAGTTTCAAGTCTCAATGAAAGCCCTACAACCTGGCACAGAGGGAATTCACAGCAAAATATTGGGCAGTGGCGAGAAAGTTGTGCAGGTAGGAATACTGCGGGCTCTCCACAGCCTTTGTGTGGGTCAGGATATCCAGGAGTTCCCAGCTGTTGTAGAAAGGGGTGACTGAAGTACTGAGGGGATCTCTGGATAAACAGAGGTTGATCAGGGGTAAAAACTCTTCAGGTTAAGGACTTGGGTTTGTTAAGATGGCAGTCAGCAGAACTGGATGCCTTCACATGTCAAGTGGTCAGAGAAAATCTGTTAACAGTGCACGCAGGTCAAACACACCATGTTGTGCCAAAACCCAGTGAGGGCAAGTGGTAACAGCAGTCAGTGGCTATGAAGCCCCTTTGTACCTGCAACTGGTCACATGAGCCCTCATACCTTGGAAACCATTTGAAGAAGAATAGAAGGAAGGAGTGGGGCAGAGAAGAAAAAATTTGAAAGACTAATCATTTATCCAGAGGGTCTCAGTCAACCAAAAGGGACGTGTTGAACTGACAGGACTGAAATTCCCTGAGACCATGATTTTCAACGTGTTATGTGAGATCAACGGCCTCCTTCTTCCTGACTACCCTGAACTTCATGGTTTAGCCTTAATGGAGGAGACCCAATGCTCAGAGTCCTCAAGGCAGGACTCTGGATATAGAAGGTGCTGGATAACTAGGCAGGAACTGTTGTCAAGGCTTACGGTACACCAAAAAGATCCTGGAGACAGTCATTTTTTAAAAGATCACTCAGACTACAATGCATAGAATGGAGAGGAAGTAGGACAGAATGGATGTAAGAAAACTAGATTAAAAGCTGTTTTAGTAAATGATAGCTTTGACTAGGATTTAGGCAGCGGGGACAGAGAGCTCTAGAAACTGGTAACTGATTATATGTTGTGGAGGAGAGGTGAAACAGAAGAAGAGATCAGGCAAAAGTACCACACTCTGACAAATGAGTATGATGAATAGAGGTGCTACTTCCTAGGTACAGAGCATGGTAGGGCCAGTAAGTGTAAGAAGGCCTGCCAGGCTAGACAAAGACAAAAGAAACTGCCTGTTGTGTTAAAATTAACTTTGAAAATCATCAATGTCTAGAGCAAGCAACAGTTGGTGTGTAATGTAGTGTTAACTTCAGAACTTACTAATATACCTCGTGTAAATTCGATGATGCTAATTATCCTTACACTCCAAAATTAAAACTCTCTTTTTAGGAAATGGTACATGGTGATAGACTTACATGATGGTGCTTCACTCCTCAATAAAGAATGGCATGGGAAAGGATTAAATTAAGAGCCGTTTATTTTTCCACTATGGTTTCTTTCACTTTTCTTGTATCTATTTTATCTACCTTTGGTTTTTCTTTAATTGCAGCTTAGAAACATATTCTACTGAGTTCTCCATTTTCCTAAGCTCATTCATAGGATTTTGTCATATTGATCTTATGGGTGGTGAAAAAGCTACAGAATTGCAGAATGTGGATGGAGCCATGAAAAAAAAAAAAAGAAAGAAAAAAGAAAAAGAAAAAAAATGAAAAACTCTGACAATGCTATATTCTTATAAGCCATATGTCATCTTACTATTTCCCCATAGGTCGGATGCAGTTATCTGAACTCCAAAAAATCGCTGGGTCTCTTGGACAAGCTGTAATTTCAGGAAAAACCAGTAGTATCCTTGGATTTAATATCTCTTCCATGTCTATTACCAATCCTATCCCCAGCCCAAGTGATTCTGCCTGGACTAAGGTAAGAAAGGGCAACCAGAAAAATGCATCTTAGCTATTTAAAACATTGCTGCTTCTTTCTTCTTTTAACTCTTTATAGTTCAATACAGTAATTTAGAGGGCATGTCTTCCTAATTAATGTTGGCTCTTCTTTTTATAGGTATAACTAAGATGATAAAATATTTGAGAAAGGAGCCTATCTTCTAAAAAAATTACTTATTTGTATAAAATGTGCTTTGCTTTGAGTATTTATAAGAATGCTTCATGAATTTGATCAGAGGGAATATTGCAATAAAACTAACTTCATGTATTGAATATATTTTTACACTCATTATTACATATTACACTTAGCCTAGCTAAGATGAATTTGCTCCTCATTGTAATTTATCACATGAAAACCACGTCACCACTCATGATCATTTATTTACAGGTGACCGCCCAACCCGTTGAAAGGTTTGCATTTCCCATTCATCACGTGGCCTTTGTGTCCTCGCTGTCCGTGATCACTCAGCCCGTGGCAGCTCAACCAGGACAGCCATTTTCTCAGCAGCCTTCAGTGAAGGCAGTAGATTCTGATGTAAGTTCTAACTGAAAGCTTTCATTGAGTGAGGAAACTAAGCTACACATTTTGGACAGTGGACCAACTTCAGTAATCATGTTCCACTGGCAACTCAGGATGACACTGCCTCTTAAAAGCTGGACTAGGGGCGCCTGGGTGGCTCAGTGGGGTAAAGCCTCTGCCTGGAATCAAGCCCCACATTGGGCTCTCTGCTCCGCAGGGAACCTGCTTCCTCCCCTCTCTGCCTGCCTCTCTGCCTACTTGTGATCTCTGTCTGTCAAATCAATCAATCAATCAGTCTTTAAAAGCTGGGCTAACACCCATGGCTATAATCTTTCCCTGTTTTGAAAATGTCCCTTTTCAAAGAACTGGTTCCAGTGCGCACCCATACTTGTAAACTCCTCATGCAGGGAAAGAAGCTACTGCAGATTTTAAATTTGCCATGAGGCATTGCTTAAAAATGAAGTTTCACACATCTTGAGAAAACTAAGATGGGAACAGGACAATTCAAATCTGTACTGTTCTTTTCTTTAGGGTAATTGTGTATCCGTTGGGATTACTTCACTGACTTTGAAGGCCGTACTAAAGGACTCCAATAATAACCAAATCAGTGGTCTGAGTGGAAATACAACAATTCTGTTTAGCAGCTGTTGGGCCAACTACACAGACCTTACTCTGCTTAGAACAGGTGAGTTTACTATTTTGGATCTTCACATATATATCCATAAATAGGAAAAATTATAATTGAACAAAGTGCTCTATAAGACTCTGGTTAATAAATTAGATAAATTGGAACACTATAGGGGGGCACCTGGGTGGTACAGTTGGTTAAGCCTCTGACTCTCAGTTTTGGCTCAGATCGTGATATTATGGTCGTGAGATCAAGCCCTGTGTTGGGCTCTGTGCTCAGCAGGAAGTCTGATTGAGGCTCTCTTCCCCTCTCCACTCTGCCCCTCACATTCATGCTCTCTCTCTCTCTCTTCCTCTAAAATGAATAAGTAAATCTTAAAAAGAAAAAATTGGAACACTCTATCTTGTTTCAGAAAACAAGTCAGATAACATCTAGCTTATAAAAATATATTTAAGATGCAAAACAAAATAGAATTAAAATAAGCAATTAAGGAAATTAAACATTATCTGAGGCTATGCATCAAAATTACATCATGATTCATTTTTTTTATCCATTTGGGTACCTTTGTAAATTTTCGCTAAATATGCATTACATTTATAATGAAAACAGTTAATATATAGATTTTCAAATTAAAGAAAAGGAAGGTTAAGATAGGCTCACATAACTCTAATGCCCCATGAAAGTGTTCAGAGTTGGACTGAAAGGTGGATTCTAGTCTTTCTGAAAGTGCAAAGGAGAAACATAAGCATTATCATTATTCCACAGTGCCTATCAGGTAAGCAAAGCAGTTGTTGTGGAGACTTCCAACCTGCTCTGAGATCCGAACAAATGTCTCCTGTGAGTTCTCATAAAATATACCCAATGAATCTGGACAAAGTGATACATTCAGCATTACAGTAAATTGTCATAACTTCCACTGTGATGTTTCTTACATTGTCTTCATACAGGTTGATGGCCTAACTTCAATTGGTAAAAGCCTTTCTACTGAGCCCAAAATAGATAGGTTGTAACAAGTATCTATTGGTGATAGATTGTAGAATTTCTAAAAGAGAGAAATGGATACACTGCTTGTACCTGAGATAGGCTTCCATTAATCTGTTACCATTAATCTGGACCCATTTAAGAAGTTTATACAACCTAACTTCTGAAAAGTTATATTGGTTCTCCTCACTTCTTACCACTATTCTCTCACACATATATACATGCTAAAAGTCAAAATAAAAGTAAAAAGAGTAAAAGAAGTAAAAGAAATTCCAACAATAGTCTGATTTTTTTCATATTAACAAATTATCAAACGCTAAAATCATTCCCCAAATATTTTTTTCCTTATTTTTTGTTTTTTCTTGCTTTGATGGTACCCTAAACCACACAAGTTTGGTCTTTCTACTAGGCAGCAGTATCTCAACCTAGTGTTTGATGGGACTGAAATGGCAATGAGTCCAACGTTGTGTTCCCAGACAAGTACTTAGAGTGATCTTTGCACTTGCTGGTTAAGGGCAGAGCCGCTTTCTTTAAGAGTTAGCCTAAATGAGGCTTTCCAGGAAGTGAGGCTCTTAACAAGAACTCTAGGTGAGAAGAAAGTTGCCCACTTCTCCATGAAGGTGGACCCAAAAGGTGTCCAGTGGCAAAGACCCAACCCAGAGACCATGTTCTTCAAACTACTACTTCCAAATAGCAATGTTACAAAATAACCAAGATCCCTGGAGTGCTGAGGCAATATTATAAGCTTTGGTGTATTATTATGATTACAAAATATCATCCTCCTTTTATAGAGTAAATTTTCCTTCTTAGTTCAAAGTTTCCCTTAGAGTGTCTATCTGACCTGCTATGGTGAACCGCCATTCCTTCTAATCTCTTGCTTGCTTGCTTGCTTGCCTGCTGTCTTACTTTCTTACTGTCGAGTGTAGGGTCTCAGTTCCCTGGCTATGTATAGTCAAGAAGACTAAATATAGTCATCTCTTCATTATCTTTAGATCAGTTAGCCAGCTGTAGTTGAACAACTATAAAATTGTAATAACAACAAAGCACATGAGAAAAAATTAACAAGGCATCATTTTTGTAACTCCTTCTAATAGATAGCCTCCCCCCCCCCGCCCCCATTACTGCACATGGGAAATCCCCTTGCGGATTAGACTGGAGCCAGCAATATGGTCCCACACCCTCTTCTACTTACAGCTCAATAAGAAGCAAAGCAGGGGCCACCGGATAGAGGAGGTATGGGTTGTAGTTTCTAACACAGAAAATGGGGATGTGAGAATGAGGTGAGAAAAGGGTAGGAGAAGCAGAAAGTAGTCAAGAGCTGAGGCTGCATCTTCAGGCAACCTGGATAAAAATAGTATTACTACTGCATAATCACATTTGGGCCATGTTACCTAGAATTCTAGATGATCTACAGTGCTTTTGGTACATAACAAACCAGCCCAATCTAATGACTCAAACAGCAACCATTTCACTTGCTCACAAAAGTAAGGGCCGGGAATTTGGGCAGGGATGGCTCCTGTCTATCAATGATGTCTGTGTTTTCAGCCGGATTAGCTTGATTGAAGTTATATCCCCAAAGTTTTGATTCTGGATTTTAGCTAGATTCTTCCGTTCTCCTTCATGGAGTGACATCTCCACAAGGTTCTCTTAGGCTTCCTCATTGTACTGCGGGAGAAAAAAGAAAACAACCTAAATTCTTTACACAGGAAAATCATTAAGAAAAAAATACATCTGCTGTAAAAATTCAGGTTTTTTTCAAACTGAAAAAAGGAAATACTTAAATATGTCATTGTCATGGGTTGTGATGGTGGCAGAAAATTCTGTAAAATAATGACCATCTATTGTGAAACTTATAGAATGCATTGCTATTGTTTGTGAAAGCACAGCATGGTCAAGATCTAATTATATTCTATGAGAAAGAAAGGAAGAAAGAAACAAAGAGAGAGAAAAAATGATATTTTTAAGATAACAGAGAGAGGAATGAAAACCTCAGTGTTGTGACAAGGATTGTAAACTCTATGTGGTAACCACTATTGATGAGACAACAGTCCTAGAAAAAATTATATCAAGGAAAAATATATTAGTTTCTCATGTTTAAAACTGTGGGAAGATTTAACCTATGGATTAAAAAGTGTTCAGGTGAGTTTTTATGTTTCACACTCAAGAATATCTAGTAAGTTTCCTCAAACTTGTCTACCTGAAGTAAGAAGAAAGAACGGGTCACAATTGTGCAATAAAAAAATAGCATCTGACTTAAAGGAAATGTGGAAAGTGGTGAAATCGCTGAATCAAAGTAGAGGGCATATGGGTGTTTGTTGTACTATTCTTTCAACTCTTGTGTGTTTGAAACTTCAAAGTCAAAAGTTCGGTATCCATCCCCATCCCCCCCCAACTGAGGCTGAGCCGGCTCTGCTCCAAGGTCAAGTATCCAGGGATGGAGCAGAGTCTCAGCATCTTCATTCCCCTTCCTACTGTTCCTCCCTTCGAGCAATCTCTCTCTAGTCCTGGCCACTAAGAAGGCATCCCTAAGGAGCAAGTACTGATGCTACAGAAAAAAAATCTGCCCAAATTCTGCTTGCCCATAGTGGATGGGCAAATGGAACTCTAACTCTGAGATCATCTTTCCAGTTACATTTATACTTAAACTAATCTATTTGGGCTCAATTTGCAAAAATACTTCATGAGGAATTGCATGGCATTTTCTAGTCAATGACAACCCAACAAGGACTGTGTGAAAATAAATCATAAAAGGAAGTCAGATTCTCTGATGGTTTTTCTTTCTAGGAAAAAATTACAAGATTGAATTTATACTGGATGATGTTGTCCGGGTGGAATCCGGGACTCTGAGCCTCGCAGCACAGTCTGTGTCTGGTGGTGGCGGTACCAGTGGTGGCAGCAACGGTGGCAGAGCATCAACTGTGGGCACAGCTGCCCAGATAATGGTTCCAGTGATTAGCTGTCTGCTGGGAAGATTGGTGCTCTTGGAAGTATTTATGGCAACAGTTTTGATTTTGAACATAGATCTAGGTAAGCATAGTTCATCTTTTCTGTAATGTATGCATACTGAGGTTCCAGTAAGTGTTTACTGAATAGAGCCTAAGGGTACGACCACCATGCATGGCACCACGGGGACATGGCGTTGGCCATTGAGAAAGGAATCGCTTCAGTGGTAGAGATAAGATGACTCGACAGGAAATGCCACTTACATTACACAGCGGCACATGAGAATGTAGGGAATGGGAAGGTAATGTTGGACTCTTTTTCTGTTACAGGGGGCAGAAGCTCAGCTCGAATTGGTTTTAGATGGTAAAGTGACTCTCACTTAACTGAGAAGTCCAGTTGTAGTGTGATTTCTGCTATAGCTAGACCTAAGGACTCACATGATATGATCGAAAACTTGTGCCTCTCCATCTCTTGGCTCCATGCACCTTGGTGGTAGATTCACTTACAGCCAGACTCTTTACTAACCAACACCCGCCGCCAGACCTCATGGCAAGGGTACCACCTGTGTCTTCATGTACATTCTACCAGCCCAGTGACTGATGCAGAAAGGCAAAACTCTTTCTCAACTCCTTCAGCAAAATCACAAAGCAGTATCATTGACCTAGCTTGGTCACATGTCCATTCTCAGGCCAGTCACTGGGCCACCTGTGTTCTAATTAGCCTGGCCTGGCTCACATGGAGGGAAGTGCCTGGAATGGTGGAGATGTGGTTCCACAAAGGGAATCCAAGTCCTAGTACCAGAACTGGCAGGCAGACAAAGATGGTGACGATTAGGGAGTTTCAAAGGAGGGAGAAGTCCCAGTGGGTGACAATGGTTAGGATCACAGTTGGTGTCACCCATCAGCAACAGCACTTTACAGACAGGATTATAAAAGAGGAATAAAATGCGAAATGGAAGGGTGCTCCTTCCGTCTCTCCTTCCCTGTGCTCCACAACAGGGACATGATAGGAGCAAAGCAAAAAGTGGGAGTGAAAAAGAACATCTTCGACTCTCCGTGTTCAGCATGGAATTCCTCATCTCTTCCTTCCAAAGGTGTTTCCCTTCCTGCTGCCCCATCCTGGTTAGTGCTGGTGTCATCTTTCTTATCTCCTAGACTGATACTTCTTAGACTTCTCTCTTCCCTTCAAGCTCCACGTTCCTTCAGGGTGCTCTGGAGCATCTATCTCCATCCATAATGTCACATATCTCTTCCTCCTTTAAAGTCTTGCTCTCCACTTATAACTCTTTTTCACTCCTTGACCTCCTATAGTAGCCTCCTGAATTCCTGCTTCTAAACTCCTCACTTGCAGCCTTTCTTCCATTTTCTTGTCATACTTATCTTCCTACAGGTTCATGTAGTAATACGTCATGTCAAATCCTCGAAGATTCCTTACTACATGCCAATTACAATCAACCCCAGAGTCCCTGAAACCAGTCTGGAAGACTGCCTCCTGTTCCAAACCATTCCTAGAGAAGATGCTTGCCGTCCCACATATTCCCTCCATCTGGGCTTTGCTCTACTCATCAGACCTACTTGTGGCGTGCTGCCTGGCCCTGCTCACAATCTCCATCCCCCATCAGGTTTCCCTTCTTCCTGCCCACTCTGTGATCCATTTAATGCTCCTTTCCCTTGTTCCCCAGTCGTGCTTTGTCTCTACCATTATTATGGCCTTTTCTGTGGTGTACTTTTATTTAACTTAGACATATTCAAATCTATCTTCTTTACTAAATTGTGACACTCAGAAGGTAAGACTATGAGCCATATTTATTATAGATGCTTTAATCGATTTTAACTCTCAAAAGGAAGATAAGACCTCCCTGCTACTGAGGGGGAAATGAGGGGCATTATAGGCAAACTGTAAGAAGCTTTGATTGGCAGATACTAATCAGTTTGCAGCTGATCTAATGGGGGGAAAGATGGGAGAGTTTCTGACAGATTAATGAAATGAAAGCATCACATAAGAAATACTGGTAAGATTTAAGAAGTTGAAAACAGTTCTGGGTATTGGTTGCGCAGCAGTGTGAACATACTTAACACTACTGAGCTGTCCACTTTAAAAATGATTAAAATTTTATGTTCTATGGATTTCACTGCACCTAAAAATAAAATTTAAAAAAAAAGTATTGATCTACATACAACTAATACAGATCTCCAAATCCCAAAAGATGATAAATATCCTAAGTTATAAGATGCCTAGTTGGATTCTTATAGAGTAAAAATCAAAATTAAAAGGATCTAAGAAGAATTTGAGATGGGGTAGCACTTTAAAAGGATACTGGGGGCGCCTGGGTGGCTCAGTGGGTTAAAGCCTCTGCCTTTGGCTCAGGTCATGATCTCAGGGTCCTGGGATCGAGCCCCGCATCGGGCTCTCTGCTCGGCAGGGAGCCTGCTTCCTCCTCTCTCTCTCTCTGCCTGCCTTTCTGCCTACTTGTGATCTGTCTGTCAAATAAGTAAATCTAAAAAAAAAAAAAAAAGGATACTGAAGAATTTCGAGGAATAAAAGCCAAGACTAGATTTTAAATTTAAATGTAGGTGAGGTCAGGATGAGGGACATATTAAGGCTGGTTCTGGGAGTGGTAGAACAAACGGGAGAGGTTGGGGTTTCAAGAACAGTGACGGAACAGAAAGGAATAATCCTTTCTTTCCTCTTATGGCAGAAGTTAATTAGGAGCCAGGTGTCGAGGGCAAAGTGTGGTTTGAGGAGACTCAGTCTTGACCTCTCATAGCTGAACATGGAAGAGTGGGTTTGGAGCTAAGGGACCATAGGTAAATGACCAGCCCACGAGTTATTGTATTTTAATGCAAGTTTTCTTATTTTCAGAATTCTAATAAAGGTAAAACTAGTTGTCCATTTTATAATAGCATGACAGGCATTGCTTAAATTTTTTTCAGAAGTATTAAAACCTAAGGTGTTAAGTACTATATCTTTGTGCTTTTTGTATTTCCCCCGTTAAATGTATTGTTTTCTAACTATATTCACTGACTTTCAGCCTGCTTATTCCTGACAACTTTGGGATTTTATAAAGTTCAAAAAATTCTATTTTCAAGTCATTAGTAAATGATATTGTTCCCGGCATTTTCTTTAGGACTCTTTTCCCAGATAGAAAAGTCAATCAACGTCTTCTCCTTTTCTCCTAAAAATCTGTCATTCTTCAATTAATTATAAGGTGATTAAAAAACAAACATGGAGCGCCTCAGTGGCTCAGTGGGTTAAAGCCTCTGCCTTAGGCTCAGGTCATGATCCAGGTTCCTGAGATTGAGCCCCACATCCCGCTCTCTGCTCAGCAGGGAGCCTGCTTCCTCCTCTCTCTCTCTGCCTGCCTTTCTGCCTACTTGTGATCTCAGTCCGTCAAATAAATAAATAAAAATCTTTAAAAAAATTAAAAAAACAAAAACAAAAAACATAAGGTGATTTAAATACCATTGTCCTAATCCATTTGGGCTGCTGTCACAAAATACCACAGACTGAGCAGCTTGTCAACAACAGAAATTTATTTCTCTCAGTTCTGAAGGCTGGAAGTCTGAGATCAGGGTGCCATGACCCTCAGGTGAGGGCCCACTTCCAGGTCACAGATTGTGTCCTCACAGGGTGGAAGGTGTAGGGAGCTCTGTGTGTCTCTTTTGTAAGAGCACTAATCCCATCATGAGGACTCCACCCTCAGGACCGAAGCACCTCCCAAAGGCCCCGCCTCCAAACCATCTCAATGGGTGTTAGGTTTTCAACATAAGAATTTTTTTTTTAAGATTTTATTTGACAGAGAGAGAGAGACAGCCAGAGAGGGAAACACAAGCAGGGGGAAGTGGGAGAGGGAGATGCAGCCTCCCCAGCTAAGCAGGGAGCCCAATATGGGGCTCTATCCCAGGAACCCCCTAGCTAAGCAGGGAGCCCAATATGGGGCTCTATCCCAGGACCCCCCCCCCCCCCAGCTAAGCAGGGAGCCCAATATGGGGCTCTATCCCAGGACCCCGGGATCATGACCAGAGCTAAAGGCAGACCTTTAACTGACTGAGCCACTCAGGTGCCCCTCAACATAGGAATTTGGGGGGAATGCATTCACACCATACTAACTATTAATGAAATGCAATGCTGGGATTTTTATAACTTTGCATTCTGAATTAACAATATTTTGTTTGTAAGATGGCCACAAAGTTCCAGTAAATAAAATGACAACTTGAATGTGAAAAATACAAACCTTAAGCACCGCTATTCTTTCTCCCCAGTTCTACAAAAAGAGAGCATTACTGATTCTAAAAGTACACTGGTAAACTCTGAAATACTAATTTTTAAATAGTACTTTTGCCTGATTAACCATACCATGAAATACTAGAAGTGTTAAATAAATGAACCCTATTTTAAACCACACTGGATGTTACTACCACTTAAAAAAGATACTTGTGTTGTTTTCATTTTTCAGGATACAACTGAAGTGCTGTCCTGGAGAACTGGCTGAAAACTTTTAAAAATATAAGAGCTGCTTTTTATGAGCTATTTTGTTGCAGAAGACAAAGTCTATAGCATTTTCAAGAAAATAAGCTAAACATATTTTTGTAATATAGAAAATGTACTAATTAGCTTTAATCACAAAAATCAGATTTCTTCAAAATATAAATTTCCTTTTGATTCCTTACATTTGTATGTTCTTATTTCATTAAAAAAAAAACTTTAAGAAGTCTTTGATGTGGGAGCTGATATGCCACTTCCAAGTTGTTGTACCTACAAATCTTAGAACTCTTTATTTATATTGTTGAAAGAGCTTGTCTAGTTTGGACTTAACCACTCCTAGATCAAATGGAAGTGTTTTGAATTTGTGTATGGACTGGGGGATCTGACTTCCTCTATCCATTCATGAAACTCCAATTTCCAGTGATCTAAGCCATTCTGATTTCCAAGGATTTTGGAGAAAGAGATTGTTTTAGACCTCTTCCAGACTAAGTTGCTGATTTTAAGATCCATAGTAATCTCAGAAATTCTAGATTGCTCTGCATTTCTGAGCCTACCAAACTCTGGCCATTCTTCTAAGAAGAGTTTTAGTTGTTGCCTCTGGAACAACCTTTGGAACAAGGCCAAACTTTCTCTGCTTACCCTCATTCCCACTCAAAAGTGCCTCCACTAAGAGTGTGACTTCACTTAACCCCATGTTACACCATAAGAAATACTTATTTTCAAGAGAGTACTAAGGGAATGGAAGAAAATAAATAAAATAAGGGAATGCAAGAAAAGTCACAATTCCAAAGCTCTCATTTTGTAAAAATTGCACTTTTTCCTCAGAAATCCTAAAGGAGACTGCTTAATTTTGAGGAAGAACTCTCAGTAAAGGCATTGTAGCCATGTCCAGAGCAAGAAGAGCTGGTACTCAGAAAGTACCTGGTTCCTTCCAGCAAGTAACACTAAGAAAGCACTTGGGAATGGCTGAGAAAATTCAACAAAGCCCAGACCTTTATCTTCTGTATGGCATTTCCTTGTATATCCACCCCACATTATTGTTAATCTTGCTTAAGAAAAATTATAAATATTTACTGGGTAGCAAATCCAAATATCTTTGTATATATATTTGGCATTTTCTTCAGTCAAAGAAACATCTAATATTTACTAGATACCAGGCATTCTAGTGAGAAGACTACAGGGCATAAGATGCTGTCTCTACCTTCTAACAGTTCCCAAGGTAATTGGGGAAGTAGTGGTGGAAAAGGTCACGTCGATACAATATGTATGTGCGGGCCATAGACAGAGGGTACTCAAGAGGCCCTTGGCTGAGAAGAGGCGTCATCCTGAGAAGATCCATGATGGCCAGCTTCCAAAGATGAAGCCTGAGATGAGTGTTAGGAATAAAGCATGAGATGAGCCAAGGAGGAGAGTCCTGGCAGAAGGTATGGTGGCAGGAATTAAGGCTGGAACTCCAGTAGATAGTGGGTTTCTTGAAGGCAGGCATTCCCTTTTTCATCATTTATTCCTGTCATCTTTTTTTTTTTTTCCTTAAAGATTTTGACAGAGAGAGAGAGAGAGTACAAGCAGTGGGAGCCGCAGTGGAAGAGGGAGAAGCAGGCTCCATGCTGAGCAGGGAGCCCTGAGGCAGGGCTTGATCCCAGGACCCTGGGATCATGACCTGAGCCAAAGGCAGACGCTTACCCAACTGAACCACCCAGGCGCCCCCTTCCTGCCATCTAACAAAACATCTAGCACTAGTGAACCCTGATACACTGGCCAACAAATGAAGCATAGAGTGTGGGGAAATCAGCCACAGTCTGATATTCCTGGAGCACCAGTGTGACCTGAGGAAAGGCATGAGGCAGGCTGGAAGGACAGACAGCAGTCTTCTGTGACATGCCATCAGAGGGGCTGGAATTTATTCTGTAGGTCCCAGGGATGCAGTGTTACTAAGTGACATATCTTTCATAAGATGCTTGAGGTAAGCAAAATTTTAAAAGAACACAAGAACAGGGAATTAATCCTTCCCATCCAGGGAAGTGGGCGGGACAATACTAGGGCAAGAAAATAAGTGTCAAATACCATGTACATCTTTGATGTTATTTTACCTATATCCTTCAAGACAGAAATGCTTCAACCTTGATCTGAATCCATTATGTATTCGATTTGGGAAACCTATTCGAAGCAGGTGCACAGCCACATCTTTCTTCCGCGTTTGTCAGTGTGCATTTTCAGCCTCCTCAGACTGGCACCAGCTGTCAAGAAGTGTTCAACCTCTGATGAAAGAAACATTTCTATGAAGAGTAGCTGCAGACACAATGTGTAAGATTAAAAAGAAAAGGACCGGCTATATGGGGTTATAGTAGGTGCTTGAATACCCGGGGACAGTCTGACAAGCTATAACCCTCTTGGCATCTTACTTACAGGTCCTACTATGCTACGTGAGTTATTATGATCAGATTATTCTAAAATTAGAAAAATCCCTATGAAAAAACTTCTCTTTCAGGAATTCTGTTCACCCATGACAAGCTGATTTCATTAGACAAGTTCCTTTGGGTTAAGGGTTGTATATGCCTTTGACTTCTCTAACATGCTTCACACACAGTGCCCGTGGTAAGCATGGAAGAAATGGTTTCATTAAACAAATGAATAAACTGCACGAAGAAACTTTTCCTCTACCAGATTTCTGAGATAAAAAAGTCCTTGCAAAATATTATAGAAATTACACTTTATCCTAACTTACTGCCTTAACATTTCAAATAATAAGTGTATAAAATTCACATCCAGTTAGACAACATGAGTTATGGTTGCTATGGTAATGGGCTCAGAGCCTGTGAGCAGAAAAAAATGATTCTTTTTGGGCAGGATATTTATGAATGTGTCTGGTTACATGGCAAGAGTATTTTCCTTTGGCTTTTCTTTAGAGTAATTTATATATTCAGGCAGATGATCCTTTATGCATGTAAGTTCTCCCTAGGAAGAGAGAAAGTAAGTATGTTAAGCTTTTTATACTGAAAATATCAAGTATGGTTATAACATGGATTTAATTCTCACTTGTAAAGGATTTAATTTCAGATAAAAACCACACCAAGAAATATATATTTCATGGTGAGGAGGTGAGTAAAGAAATGTACAGTATATACAGACAAATGTTTCTAACAAGAATTGTTGGCATGTCTGATATTTTAAAGGGCCAGAGGTGGTCACAGGGGGATTCAGGAACAGCAGTTTGAAATTAAGAGATTAAAAAGCAAGACACATGATCACCCAAGTGAATTTGAATTGATGGACAACAGCAAATCTCTGTTTTGAACAGGACATTTATCGTGAAGAAGCTTTAAAAATACTTATATTGATCATATAGCAAAGTACCAAGCTGACTTAGAGGAAGGAAAAATAAAAGTTAAGAGATCATTATGAGAATCCTGGTGTGCTAAAATGACATGGAAAAGAAAGAATGGACAGAACTTGGCAACAGACCCTGTTATGAGCAACATGTCCCACAAGAAGTGAGAAAAAGCACAGAGAGGGTAGGGTTGTGGGTGCTTTCCTTGTAACAGCTATTTTTTTCACCCTCTGTCTTTAAAATCAAAGGGGCAAAGGAGGTAGGGGATGTACTCAGAGCAAAACTTTAAAACTCTTCTTTCCCCTTTTTTATGTGTAACTAACAAAACATGTCTATTTCTGGTTGCTGGTGACAGAAAATTCTCTCCTGTTTTCCTGAAAGCTCTATGTCCCGCTGTGAGCAGAAAGAAGATTCTACTGCACTTGAAGATGATAAAACTTCCATTGATCTGCTTTGTTTCCAACACATTTCCATATACATTATGCCACTTTGTAAAATAATCCTATGAGGCAGGAATTATTAATCTAATTTTGCAGATGAGAAAATTAAGGCTCAAACGTGTTTGAGGTATAGCTATTGTTCATACTATAGCTGAATGAACTAGGCTTTGTTGGTTCAGCGTTGTTTCATTTTTAAGTTTTCAATTCACGTACAAGACAGATCGTGTTATACGTATGACAAGCTGTTACTTGTGTGAATCTCAGAACATTTACCCTTAGAAATAATAAATGGCCCTACATTGCCAGATCTGCTCAGATCAAGTCTACTTAACTCATAATACAGCTGAACTATATCATAGCTCTAATAACAATGTGGCCAAGAGGTATTATTACATGGTTGCACCTCACTCCTGAAACACAGAAGTGAAGAATTCATGATATCTTTTCATTTGAAGCCATTTCTGATAAAGGACATGGATTATTTTTCTCTATTCCTAGCTAGGCCTCTTCCAGAGGTTAACTTGGTTAACTCTAAATTGTTCCTAAACCTTGGATCTTCCTGTGTTTAGCAATAAAAATCATTATAAAGATACACTGTAGTAATATTTATAATAGAAAATATTTAAATGCTTTAGAGAGAGTCAATTTTATTTTAACAGAAAAATGTAAAAAACTGCTTCAGACTTGTTGGTTTCTCTATTAAGCAACTGACCCTGTTAAATGGTGATGATGGAGATTAAAAAATGTTATAATTTTCCAGAATATTAAAATGTATGATTTTGAAAGGATGCACAATTCTCTAGAATAGAAAGATCAATAAAACAATCCATTAAAATTATCATCAGAATATCCTTTGCTCTCAAATGTATCTATTCAAAACTGTCCCTGTGAGCTCCAAGGCTTTGTTTTGCTTGCTCAAGAAATGAATGTGACTTTATAAACTGCATTCAACCATGGACAGCTGCTCATTAACAAAAAGCCATTACAGTCCAAGTCAAAACAGCAGGTCTAAAATTATGCTTGAGGAAAAAACCATCCCTTTATTGAAAAGTCAGAGAACTGGGTTATGGAGATTGGGTTGTGTTTGCAAGGTCTCCCTGTCTGCCCCAACTACTGGGCAGAGACGGGAGGTCAGTTGACAAAACACTGCCCAGACCCACTGGGAGAACTCAGAGCAACAAAGCTTATAAAGGCTTTGACTTGCGAAATTAAATGGTGAGTTGGAAGCTGATAAAAGTGAATAAACTGAGCTGATGATTGGGGATTGGGTAGAGGAAAATCAGAGAATTTAAAGTAGGCAAAATAGTCTGAACAAACAGCAGGTAGAATTAACTGTAACACACTGAGTACCGGCAATTCAGAAAAATCTTTCAGGGCGCCTGGGTGGCTCAGTGGTTAAAACCTCTGCCTTCCACTCAGGTCACAATCTCAGGGTCCTGGGATTTAGCCCTGCATTGGGCTCTCTGCTCAGCAGGGAGCCTGCTTCCTCCTCACTCTCTGCCTGCTTCTCTGCCTACTTTTGATCTCTGTCAAATAAATAAATAAAATCTTAAAAAAAGAAAGAAAGAAATCTTTCATATACCAAGTCCATCCCTTATCCTCCTCCCACTTGACAAGTGGTGGGTCCCATTCCCACCACACCCAAGCCTTGGGCAGAGGATTGGACTTCAAATTGCACACTCTCAAGAGGTTGTACCCATGCAACATCCCACATTATTGGCACCTATGATCCCAGATTATGGAACTACTACTCAGTGACTAAAGATGATTTTAAACTATTATTTCAGGGCGCCTGGGTGGCTCAGTGGATTAAGCCTCTGCCTTTGGCTCAGGTCATGGTCCCAGAGTCCTGGGATCGAGTCCCACATCGGGCTCTCTGCTTGGCAGGAAGCCTGCTTCCTCCTCTCTCTCTCTCTCTCTGCCTACTTGTGATCTCTCTCCTTCAAATATATAAATAAAATCTTTAAAAAAAACTATTATTTCATAGATACTTTTAAAGTAAACTAAGTTTGCAATCTTTGACAAGTTTTGTCTTTTATTATATTGAAAACAAGTATTCACGAACTAGCTGCTTCTAGAAAAATATATATACCTTTTATTTCATTTGGATCTAGCAAATTTAATAAAGAAAAGTGAAGAATAAAGAAACAGTATCATAGGGATATAATAATTTGAAGCAAAGATACGTGTCTAAGAGAAAACATTTTGAAAATGTTTATGCCAAGATATAGCCTATTTTGGATTATTGATTAGGGGAATCAAAAAAATTTAGAGACGCTGGATTCTTAGAATTTAGGCGTTTGAAGAGTTTAAGGTTAGAACAGGTGTTTAAAATGCTGTAGAGGATTTAGTGGATTTAGGGAGGCGTAACCCCCAATGATGCAATAGTGCGGTGGTGGTAGTGGTGGTGGTAGTAGTACTCCTAGTACTTGTAGTACTACTACTGGCAGTAGCTGTAGTAGTAGTAGAGCAGCAGCAACTGGGGTAATAGCTATTAATAGCCGGTGTGCTGGCTGTGTGCCAGGCTCTGCCCTAAAAGCTTTGAAAGGGTTAGCCATCCTTTCAAGTGGTGTTATTATGGTCGTCTTACTGATGAGGAAGCTGAGCTTTAGAGATGAAATAGTGTATCCAAGGTTACACAGAATCATTCTAGAGGGAAAGTTGTAAACGTTTTCTTTCTTCCCCTCTTGGAGAGAAACAGGTCAATGAATAGAAGTGTGGTACAGATGGGAGGGCAGGGGTGGGTGGATACTAGAAAGTAAGTGGGTAGATGGAGGCTGGTCAGGGTGACAGGGCAAAGAGAGTTGTAGTCACAAAACAGAAGAACATGAACTGCTTTCAGCCTCTGACCACACAAATTGTCGCAGATAGTTTTCTGAGAGCCCCTCTTCCACAAGCAAAGAACTCTGGCCTTTTCATAGCATACAGGATAAAAAGAAGGAAAAAAAGAGACATCAAAATCTTAAGTTTGGGAGAATGGCCAGCCTGCGAGGTTCTCCCAGCCTGCGAGGTGGGAGGAACAAATGCAGGGTCCAGGTTAAGTTCCGTTTTTTAACCTTCGAAGGAAATTCAATCAAAAGTTACTTGGAGGAGGCAAAGTCCTGAATTAAACTCAACGCTTTAGGGGCATCTGGGTGGCTCAGTGGGTTAAGCCTCTGCCTTCAGCTCAGGTCATGATCTCAAGGTCCTGGGATCAAGACCCGCATGGGGCTCTCTGCTCAGCGGGGAGCCTGCTTCCTCCTCTCTCCGCCTGCCTCTCTGCCTACTTGTGATAGCTGTCTGTCAGATAAATAAAATCTTTAAAAAAGAAAAAGAAAAAAAAAAAACCTCAACGTTTCGCACCCCTAAATTGGGGGAAGATTCTGGCCTACCGACAGCCACATCATCCTGAGACCGCCGCAGATCCCTAATTTTTTGCAATCTAAACACAGCCTTCCCTTAGTTCCACCGGGTAGGGGGGAGTCTGTTGGTAGAAAGGAAAGGGGCATGGTTGGGGCGGAAGTACTCTGCACAGAAAGCAGGACGACAGGAAAGAAGCCCAAGCACTTTGCAAAAGCACAGCCAGCACAGCCAGCAACCTTCACAGAAAAACTACCAAGGGCCGAGCCTCCGCCACAGCCACGCCGGCCGCTGCTCGCCCCGCCTCCCGGCGCTCATTGGCTTAGCCCAGTCGCCGGACCCGCAGTCTCTCGTCTATTGGGCCAGACAGGACCTGGGCGGGGTGCGGAAGTGAGGGCCTGGAGACCACCGAGAACCGCCTTCCAGGAGGGCGAAGTGGGAGGGGTCGGGGGAGGGTTTCCCGAGGAGGGGGCGGCCATGGCAGCTGCGCGGAGGCAACGGCGGCTGCGACGGAGCGCGCGCCCGGCTTTGAATGAGCGGGGCTAGGACTGAACGGGCGGAGCGCGAGCTCGAGGAAGCGACCGGCAGTGCGCGTGCGCGCGCCTTGTGTGCGCGCGCGGCCCGCGGCAGCTCGGAGCCTCCGCCGGGCGGGCGGGGAGGGGGAGGGGCAGGTGAGTGTGTGCGACTCGCGCGTGCCCGCGAGGGGCTTCCCTCCCCCACTGCCCCCGAGCCCAACCTGGTCCTTGGGTGGGGTGGGGGGTCTTCTGCTTTTCCCGCGCCGGCCTTCCTCTTCGCCCCGGACTTCCCGCCCTCCCACCTTTTCGCCCCTCCACCCGGTTGCTCCCTTCCTCAGCAGACAGCCACTCTGGGGTACTGTTTCCGGGTCGGGTGACCTCTGGGGTGAAGGAACTGCGCCTGGGAGCGGGCCCCGGGCGTGCAGCCCTCATCATGCCGCGCTCACGCGTGGGAAACACGCCTGTGGGACGCGGGCGCAGAAACCCAACAGTCCCGGAATGGGCCTCCAGCAGGGAAATTTGCTTGTCCTTCGTGGCCCTCCTTTACAGGCCTTGCGCCTTCCCAGATTTTTACAAAATCCAAATTCCACCTACCCTGAGCCCACCTCCAGCGATCTAGAGCGTTTTACAGAGCGCCGAGTGCGTGGCGTCCGATTGTGTAACCTGAAAACGCTCTTGCCTTTTTTCTCATCTGTACAGTGGGTATGATTTTTTTTTCATCAGCCAATTTCAGGGGCGTAATCAGAAGTTAAAGCATTTTAGTTGTGGGACTCTTGCCTTTTGAGTCATTCAGGAGACCTTAACTCTGCCGTCCTAAGAGTCGGTGTCACATACTTGAGGACCTGACTTTGAGTGGCCAGAGTTGGTACAGTCCACTTTACAACCCGCTCCCACGTTCTCCTCTGAGTTCCCTTTCTCCTTGGCTTTTCACATAAGTGAGTTAAGGTAAATTTTATTTTTGGAGCCTTGTGATATTCCTTAATCAACTTGAGAGTTACAAACTTTGAGGCTGCTCTGTACTGTGCTAAGTCATAAGGTTTTTTTAAAAATTTTGGTATTGAAAATTTTCAGAAATATATTTTTAGAATTACAGCTACTGAAGACATTTACTGTAGTGTGTGCTAAAAGATTTTGGCTTGGCTTATTTAATAAATTGTAATATAGTGATTCTGTTGAAAGGATCTCACCTGCAGTTCATAGGGAATTCCAAGAAAGATACATTTAATCTTGCAGCTTCTAAGTAAGGCAGTGTTTTTTAAAAATATAGGTGAGTCTTCCTCACTTGACCTTGCTGAGCTCTCATTCCTGTTGATTTCCTAGAGGTCATTTCTCCAAAAGCCCGGAGAATAGTTTGCTTCGTAATTCGATCCTTTTTCTGCTATATCTCAAGTTTTCGTATTTTCCTCCTAACTTTATAAAGGAAATTTTCATTTGAAAGTTAGGTTATATTGGTAATTCTCAGTTTCAGAAAGTATTTTGAGGTAACCAAAGTGCAAAGTAGCCTGAGATGCATACTGAAATTGGCTACCTAGAGGGCATTCCAAAAATCAAACTGAGGCAATGAGTATAAAATAAAAAGGTTTATCAAGGAGGATGGGGTGTGGGGAGAGCCTAGGCTTTGGGTCAATCTCTTTATTTATTTATTTATTTCTAAATATTATTTATTTGACACAGAGAGAGAGAGAGAGATAACAAGTAGGCAGAGAGGGGGAGAAGCAGGCTCCCTGCTGGGCAGAGAGCCCAATGTAGGGCTCAATCCCAGGACCCTGAGGTCATGTGGGTCAATCTCTTTAAATCTTGGGTGACTAAATCCTCTGGAGCCTCACTGTCAGCCTCATTTATTAAACGGGTGTAGTGGAATTTACCGCTTTTGTTCTTAGGATTCCAGTGATATGATAGAAGATACATTGTGTAGAGCTATGTTTTGAACATACTGAGTGCTCAAGGAATATTAATTTCCCTTCAACAAATAGCTGAGTACCTATTATGTGCTTGGCATTGGCTAGACCTAGACACACCAAACTGTGCAAGACTGATTGGGGCTCTGTCTCCTCACTCCCTTGCATTGTCACTAGCTTGTGACAACTGAGCAACAAACAAGGGTTTCTCTGTCCTGGATCAGTAGCTTTTCCCATTACCCAGGGTAGCTTCTGTTAGATAGTAGTGCTAAAGATATATATGCTTGTTGAACTGAATTAGAACTGTGGGTCCCAAAGAATACTCCAGCCTGCAAACCAATGTAATTGATAAAATCAGAAGTCTTGATAGTTTAACTTGGTTGCATTTTCCCCATTTCACTGCAGCTGGTTGAAAAATTTAGTCTGGGAATTATAGTATCATCACTGAATTAGTAAGAATGTTTATTGTTAGTGAGATGCTCTTGGCTTTTGAATTAAATAGACCTAGGTTTACATCTGAGTCATTGGTTGTGGGAACATGGAAACATGTGCTTACTCTCTGTGCTTCAGTTCTATGAAGAGAACAGTAGTATCTATCTCATAAGATAGTTTTACGGGTTAAGAGATATAATTTTTAATAATGCTTGGCATATAGGAGCTGGTCAATGAATATTAGATCTTTCTATTGATAATCACAAAAGCAAATTTTCCAAAAATGAGGATATTCTTAATTGCTATGAAGAGAATTCTATTCTGTTGTCCATAATAGTCCCATTTACTGTTTTTCTGTTGGACAGAATTTTAAAATTTGTTTCCAGTAGCCACTGAAGTCATTCAAGTTGACAAATACTGAACAATGACACACAATAATATTTGTGGCAAGGTGATGCAGTGGTTACCAAGGCTCATACATATGAAATTTATTTTCAATTCTGCATTCATGTATATGCCCAGAGACCCACACCTCTCCCCAGTCCTTAAATACTGAATGTCTTCTCCCTTCAAAACGTCCTGGTAGAGTATCTCCTCAGTTCTGTCTCCTTTTCCCCCAAGTAACACATTCCATACAATCTCTTTTCTAGCAGTCTTGTTTTGTTTATAATTTTTATAAAAATTTAGCCTGAAGTTTCAGTTAGGGAAGTTTGCCTTCTTTTGGTTACAAGTTTTGTTCTTGACAAATCAGCTTTAAAGTAGAGCTTTTATTAATCATCTGAACTGTTCAGATCATTCTAGTCATAATGCAGTAGTTAAACCTTTCAGGTCTTACTTTCTGGGTACAGATTGTACAGAGCAGATAAGGTAAATAGAAATAACTATAGTACAAAGTAGAGAATTTAGGTGTGGTAAGATAAAAATACTGGAATTAAGAAGACTTTATAGTAGAGGCACTCGGGTGACTTAGTCAATTAAGCGTCTGACTCTTGGTTTCTGCTCAGGTCAAAGATCTCATGCATGGGTGGTGGGATCAAGCCCTGCATAGGGCTCTGTGGTCAGCAGGGACTCTGCTTGAAGATTCTCTCCCTCTGCCCCTTCCCACATTCATTTTCTCTCTCTCTCAAATAAATCAATATTTCAAAACAAAACAAACAAAAAACAACCCAGCAAAAAGTAATAAAGGCTTATGCTAGGGAGATTGCAGTGGAAATAGGAAAGAATATGGTTAGTATTAGGAAATGGAATAAGGCCTTTTGGCAGTTTGGACATAAGGGGCTAAGAGAAAGGAGAAGTCAAAATTGTTGCATTTTTGAAACCTAGTAAACCGTTAATTGGGGGTTTTTGGTCAGAAGTATTTAAGTTACTCAAATAGTGAAATTCTTAAATTTTTTTTGGTTCATACCTTAAGAGTCACTTGTTTACACCCTCTCAATTAGCAAGTCAGCTCCAAATACAGGCATTCAGTACATCATTGAACTCATGTGGAGCTGTAATCTCAATGTATGAGCATTTTGTTAAGGGAGGCTTTTGGAACTCTTACTGCAAAGAGTGTACTGGGCCTTTCTATATTTGTAATTCTAGAAATAAAAAGAGCTAGCTATGTGTTTCACACCTTGAAGAGAATGGCAGTAGTGGCTCTACAGAGTAAATTAGGATCAGGTGTCACAGGAGTTAACTATGTTTCCTTGCTTTGTGTTTTTGTTTTGTTTTTATATTTTTGTTTGAACTTTTATACGAGGCATAACATACAAACAGTATATGCAGTATACTGGTGTTGCTACTACTCAGACTGAACTATAGATCTATATGCCTATAGATGTAGGCATAAAGTTGTTTGTAATATTTTCTCAATAGCCTTTTAATATCTGTAAACTCTCTGGTGGTGTCACCTCTCTATGATATTGGCATAATTCCATTAGGGACTTAACATATTTTGGATTGTTATGTGCTTTTGATTTACTGACCCTTTTATTGTTATGAAAGGACCATTTTTATGCCTGCTAATATTTTCTCTGAAATCTACTCTTTGGCATTGAAATAGTCACTTCACCTTCTTTTTGATTAGTGTTGGCATGGTCTATTTTACCCATTCTTGTCCCATCTGGTATTTGTTCCCCTTTACTTTGTTTTCTGTTCTCCCCTGCCTTCCCCCCCCCCTTTTCTGTTGACTATATTTTGTCTCTTCTGTAGTCTTATTAGTTTAACTGCAGCTTGCCCCTTAGAGAATATGATTTAATTGATTTACTGGGGTTAGAGCCAGGTATCATTATTTCTGTAAAGGATCCCATTATATGTGAACCACTGGCCTAGATGATCTCTATTGTTACTTTCAAGTTAGTAGCCATGACTTTGGGCAAGTTATTTGACTTCTCTTAATTCAATTTCCTCATCACTAAAATGGGCATAATAAAATATATCTATCTAAAAGTTAAAACTGTTTAACAATATTTTGAAGAGTACTGTTATGTTCATATGGTTCAAACTTCAAAAGGTACCAAAGACTGAATATATACTGTTTTATGCTTTTTGATTTTTCATAGAAAATAATACATAAATAGGTAATTGAAGTTCAGTTAAAAATATTCTGAGAATCTGTGAAGTGTGTAAACCTGGCGATTCACAGACCTGTACCCCTGGGGATAAAAATACATTATATGTTTATAAAAAAAAAAAATTGGAAGGGGAGGCGAACCATAAAAGACTATGGACTCTGAAAAACAACCTGAGGGTTTTGAAGGGTCAGGGGTGGGAGGTTGGGGGAACAGGTGGTGGGTAATAGGGAGGGCACGTTTTGCATGGAGCACTGGGTGTTGTGCAAAAACAATGAATACTGTTACGCTGAAAAAATAAATAAAATGGAAAAAAAATATTCTGAGAATATTTCAAAAAGGGTTTTTCCTCTCAACTACTGAAAACTTAAAAATCTTGTTTCTTGAATTGTCAATATGATTTACATTTTATTTTTTTAAAGATTTTATTTATTCATGAGAGAGAGAAAATGGCAGAGGGAGAAGCAGATTCCCTGTTGAGTGGAGAGCCCGATAGTGGGGCTGGATCACAGGACCCTGGAATCATGACCTGAGCCAAAAGCAGATGATTAACGACTGGGCCACCCAGGTGCCCCATGATTTACATTTTAATTTTAAAATTTGCTGAGTTTGGGGTAACTGGGTGACTCAGTTCGCTGAGTGCCTGACTCTTATTTTGACTCAGGTCATGATGTTAGGGTTGTGAGATCAAACAGAGTCTGCTTGAGATTCTTTCTCTCCCTCTGCTTCTCCCCACCCCTTTTTCACAGGCGCTCTCACTCTCTCAAATAAACAAATAAAATCCTTAAAATAAAATAAAATTGACATGTTATATTTGTGGTTTCTAAAGAAAAGTAAAAAATGTCTGATTTTCACAGCTCATAATAGGACCTTTCAGCTTGGGAATGGGAATTTAGCTTCTGAAATCAGAATGGGATTATAGAGTGTATTATTTAGAATGAGAATACAGCTTATGAAATCAGCTAAGTGCTTTTATTTTTGTGCTTTTTCCACAGGTTCTGATTCCCACCATGGCTGTCACACAGTTTCGGTTATTTAAAGTTTGTACCTGCCTTGCAACAGTATTCTCATTCCTAAAGAGGTTAATATGCAGGTAAACAAATTTTATGTTCAAATTGACTTGTTTATCTTCTTGCTGGTTTTGGATGCCGTCATCATGACAAAAAGGCAGTTCAAACTATATTTAAGCTAAATAACTTGATTATAGTATTTATTCATTACTCTCTGATATTTTGTTCTGTGTATTTCCTCTACTTCATATCTAGAAAGTAGAGTTTCACTTCTTTTCATTTTTTTGAATTCTACATCTTTAATTAAAATCATTTTCTTATTCCTATAGAATTTCAGAAAAATAAAATCTCTTTCATTATAGTAAGACAGTTTTTATGTATATAATTATTTCAGAATTATTTCATAATTATTACCAGAATGTTTTAAGATGGTTAGGTGGAATTAGGAATAAATATTTCTTTATATAGTATAATATGAATATTGTTTTTATATTTAAAAAAAAACTTGAACAGAAAAACCTCACACAAAAATAGATTTTTTTTTTTTTTGTCTCTTAAATAGTATTCCAGAATGTGGAATGTGGAATATGTTGTCCTAGTCAGATAAGTCATTCTGCTTCTTCAGTAAGTCATCCAAAGATTTGAATTCCTTCTATTTTTGTCACACAACTATACCCTAGAGCTATAGTTCTGTACTGTACCCTAGAGCTATGTGCTGAGGCACTTCAGGGCTTCACATGAAACTCACAGGGGTATCATCAGAATTTTTTTTTTTTTTTTAATTTCTAGCAAAACACAGTGAATGGGATAATCAACATCTGTTAAACGTTGCACAAACTACTAGATCAAGGTAGTTCACGTTTGTAACATTAGATCATGCAGCATTACTTTGGCGGATATTCTTGAATGTTTGAGATAAGTTTTTGTTTACTTGTAATTTTGGTGAGGTCTTTGCAAAGCTGGGATTTAGGTTGTAATTAAAGCAAGTACCGAACCTAAAATTAATGTGAAACAGAAAATGAGGACGGTAGTACCCAATCTGATTTCAAGTTTTGAGGAACTGTGCAGTATCCAGTAGCCCCACACATATGTGCCATTAGTGATTGTGGTTCTCTAAGAATGAAATAAAAATATTATTTTTCTTTATATGTGGTAGTTTTGCAAATGGCTACTGTGTAGTTAGGACATCAGTATTAAATTGTTTGGGTGTAACTATGTAATCAGTGAAACTGTTAGGTATTTGTTTTGGCCAGGGGTACTGTGGGAAAAAAAAAAGTACTGACCCACAGAGTAGGGTATAGTAAAAGAGGAAGTAGAAGGCTGTCAGCTCTCTTTTTTAGCAGCCTTGATTTAGAAGTTGCACACAGCGCTTCTCAGCTTACTGTCCAGAGCTTAGTCATATGGCCCCCTAGTTTCAAAGGAGGCCAGGAAATATATGCTCTGGCTAAGTAGCCCTTTATAACTATTAAAACTCTGAGGATTAAGGACATTTATTGTTAGAAGTAGAGTGATTTGGGATTTTTCAAAAAGTAGGGCCACAGCATGGCAAAGGGAATGAGTAGATGAAATAGAATGAAGATGATCACTGGAGGAAGAAAGGTCAAGAAAGATACAGAAAGTTTAGGTTATTGAACTTATCCAGGAAGAGGACAGGATTTGGGGAGTAGGGAAAATAGTGAACTAAGTGTTCAGATCAGCAGAGTGTGAGGAGAAATGGCCCGAAAATCACAAGGTAAGCTAGGGTAAGAATGGGTGTTAATTGCCAGGAGGCTGGAGGTTAACAGAAGATAAATTATGGGTATTTTTCTCTTCGCATATGTATTTTCTAAAACTAAAATACTTTTGGAAAAAGAATGCATTTGATTTAAAAAATTTTAAGGACAGTTGTTGCCACACTATAAATTTCACAATAATATATTTAAGATTGATTGTATGTTCACTTTTAAAAAAGAAAACTGATTTGTTGTTAGAATAACTTTTCTTACGTGTCAGAGGGAACCTAGATCATGTGCTCTAAAAGTATCACGTCTACATCATAAATTTAGTGGTAGATTGTATTTTCTTTTTATCCTTTAATTAAAATATGATTTCTAATCTTGTAGTAAAAATAATTCCTTACCAGTTCGCTCTAAGTAGATGCTGTACAAATTATCTGAAATGAAGCAAGTGAGTAATCATTTATAATAGCTACCATTTTTTTAGTGTCATTTTATATACCAGGCAGTGTCTAGTGTGTAACTGCTTTAAATATGTCACTTAGTTAAATCCTTACAACAACTCTACAAAATTAGTTTGAATACCTACATTTTGCAGGTGAGGATATTGAAACTAAGAGGCTAGTTGATTCTAACTAGACTCATAATTAGTAGAAGTTAACATTTAAAACTATGGTTTACATAGTTTCTATAGCCCATGCTCTTAGCACCTGAGTTATGATACCTATTTTGTTTAATATAGTGCTTCTCCTACCAATCCTTATCAATTACAGTTTAGTTCAACCCAGTGATTTTCAAACTTTTTAATACTTTGATTGGCAATCTTACCAAAAAACTACATCAGTATAACAAACAAAAGCCAAGCCATCCTGGTTAAAACGGCATAGGTGGGGACGCCTGAGTGGCTCAGTTGGCTGAGCATCTAGCTCTTGGTTTGGCTCAGGTCATGATCTCATGGGTCATGGGACTGAGCTCCATGGCAAATCTGCGTAAAGATTCTCCCCCTCTGCTCCCCACCCCTGCTTGTGTGCCCCAGTGTGTTCTCTCTCTCTCTCTCAAATAATCTTTAAAAAAAAAAAGGGTAAGTGTCCCAGAGCTTCACCAACAGAGTGTGGTTTAAAGGAATATGGTTTGAAATCGTTTTGCATTTTTGTTTTTGTCTTCCTGTTCCTCCTGAGTTTATCTCTAATTCTGAGTCCTAAGCCAAAAAGCAGTTTTGTTGTCCTTTCCAAGATTTTAAACACATTTCAAAAATATTTGATGCATGCCTTTTCTTTTCATATGTTAATGAGCAACTCTTAATTATAAAATAAATAATTGTAAAATTATAAAAGATCTTCTTTTATAAGCCTCCAGTTACTGTCCACTGTGCTTCTATCTGATTTGTTTGGGTAATTATTGAAATAAGTTATTTCATTTTTATTTTAGATCTGGCAGAGGACGGAAATTAAGTGGAGACCAAATAACTCTGCCAACTACAGTTGATTATTCATCAGTTCCTAAACAGGTAATTTTTTTTTTTTAAGTTTGAATAAGAAACCATGGTTTCTTATTCCAGAACCATGGTTTTCAAACTGGACTGCAGACCATTAATTAATATGTCATGAAGTTTATTTGGTAGTCAGGTCAGGCTTTTGTTGTTGTTATATTTTTTTAATTCTAAAATTTCTATTTGGTTCTTCATTGTATTTTCTATTTACTTTGCTGAAATTTTCTATTTTATTTTTCCATAGTTTGATTCAAGAGTGTTTGCTTTTGCTTGTCAAAGTATTTTTATAACTATTTTAAAGTCTTAGATAATTATAACATTTATATTATTCCGTGTGAGTTGAAATTTACTGATTGTTTATGGAATAAACATGGACATTTTGAAGATTATATTTAAGACTATCTTATATAAATTCTGTCAAGAATATTTTTTGGTTTTTGTTTTTTATTTACATCAGGCAATCAACCCAATTAGGCTTAGGATACAAGTTTCAACGTTCTTTCTGTGGACTATAGTTCTAAATGTCAGTTCAGGTTTTAAAGCATTTGCTTTTGTTTCATTTTTTTGTTTTTAATGTCTACCTTCTAGTAAAAGTGTTTTTTTAAACTTTTGATCTAGTTTTGGTATGTTTTATAAAATTTATATTTTTCTGTTGGTCAAAAAGTTTGAAAACCAGTATTTTAGAAAGCCTATTTTTCTAATGAATGATGAATGAGATATTGATTAGGTTACCCCTTTGTGGTTGACACTGTTGATGGATTCAATGTAGACCGATGTGGAAGAGTGGACTTCCTGGGATGAAGACGCCCCCACAAGTGTAAAGATTGAAGGAGGCAATGGGAATGTAGCAACGCAACAAAATGCTTTGGAACAACTGGAACCTGACTATTTTAAGGACATGACACCAACTATAAGGAAAACTCAGAAAGTATGTAAAAGATTTGTGGTTTGGGAGGTTAAATAATTAAACTGCTTTTCGGGTTCCTATATTTAGACCAGACAGTACAATTAGTATTTCTCAGGAACCCTATTTCTGATCATCAGTTTGTTGTGTTTTCTAACATATTAAACAAGCTTACATATTCAAGTGACCTAGACATAGATCTGGTAAGTTGCACCCCCAAGTCTTTTAAAGTTATATATGCATTTACTGAAATCCGACCTTAGACCAGATTCTAGACTGCAGTTTCTGCTATAGAGACTAAGCTGATTAAGATAAAGTTCTGACCCTAAAAGAGTTCACAGTTTAGTGATGCCTACAAACTGATAGGTGTAGTTTCCATTATTTATAATCATTATAAAATGATGCAGGACTCTCAGAACAGAATAATTGTTGTGGGCTTATGATAGTCATCCACACTTTACCTAATCCCTTTTGAGTTGGGTATGGAAGATCAATAAAGGTGGAGGGAATTATTGGAAAAAGAACAGTGACTGAATATTTTCCTTTCTTTTTATCAAAAATAGTACATCTACTTTTTTAAAAAAAATTTAAATCAAAGAATAGAAGAGCTTATAATGAGAAGCAAAGGACTTCTGTCCCATCATTCCCCATAGCCACTTCTAATTCTCAGAAGTAAGCACTGATAACTTTTCCTGTTTGGGCTTATAATTTTTTTTTAAATCATATCTATATGTAATATGCTTATGTTGCTATGCCTTGATTTACTAATCACAGACATTGTCCATTGATTAGTGGTAGATGGGGGTTCATTTCATACTACCCCCACTGCCCTTCCCCCTCTTCCTAATATTACGATGCTGTTATTCCAGTCTACCTCACTAGTCACTCTGCTATTTAAAAACAAACAAAACAAACTAACAAAAAAGCATACTTAGAGTTTCATTTCTTGTTCAGTCATGCATGGAAAATATTTCTTAAAAATGCAGTTTATAAAATGAGGACATTATTTATTCCACCGTTCCTTAATAGGGTTTCTCACCCACTTCTGCCTCCCCACCAGTTTTAGCTATAAATTTGTTTTTATAATTTCAAGGCTGATAACATTTACATTCTGTACTCAGGATTTTGTTAATTTGTTCAAATGTCTTGGTGCTAAAGAGCATAAAATTGTGTATTTACCAAGGAGTTTGTATTACTAGATGAATACCTTATATTTTGGAAATAATTGCTGTCTTAAGAGGAACCTAGAATATTACAATAGTACCTTAATAAATTAGACTGAAAATGTTTTTAAGCTACAAAGCTACCACTACTGCCTTGAAAGAGCTAATGGATTCATAGATAACCATATGAAGCGAGATGGCCATACTTTATAGGATGTGACATGTGTTCTTATTTAATATGAAGCGAGATGGCCATACTTTATAGGATGTGACATGTGTTCTTATTTAATATGGTGACTAAAAGTGCGAACTTATATTTTGTGGGTCTAGAGTGAGAAGAGGAAAATTTGTTTGTTTTTTTTTTAGAAAAAGTAAGATGGAATTTTTCTTAGTATGTAAGTGGTTTGTGTGACAATTGCCTAGGAATTTTGATAGTCTTTACAGACTTAAAAAAAATCTTAACATTATAAAGTTTAAAAGAAGAAAGCTAGGGCATATTTGAAATAATTGCAGAATACTTTGGTCGCTTAATTATCTTGTCTGTTTTATATAATGCATAAAATGTTCCTATAATTCTATTTCAATTATCTTTCAGATCATTATAAAGAAGAGGGAACCATTAAATTTTGGCATCCCAGATGGTAGCACAGGTTTCTCTAGTAGATTAGCAGCTACACAGGATATGCCTTTTATTCATCAATCTGTAAGTATATTAATTATATATAGGCAAGGGTTTGTTTTTGTTTTCTTGAAAGAAGAAAATCAAAATGAACATAATATTTGTACTTCTGTGCTTCATAACAGGCTCGGCAGATGAGAAACGTTAATCTTGAGTTTTGCCAGTCTTACCTTTTAAGAGATTGTAAATTACGTCAGATACTAATATCAGAATTCCACTGTACACATAAAAGATAAATACAGTATGTTACTTAACAAATGTGACCTTTAGGTGCACCTGGGTGGCTCATTTCGTTGAGTGTCTGACTCTTGATTTTGGCCCAGGTCATGATCTCAGAGTTGTGAGATTGAGCCCGCCTCGGGCTCTGTGCTGGGCATGGAACCTGCTGAAGATTCTCCCTCTCCTTTTCCCTCTGCCCTTCCCCTTTTTGCCTGTGTGCACACCTGCACGCTTTCTCTCTTTCCCTCTCGAAAAGAAAATAAATTTTTTTAAAAAGTGACCTTTAAAGAGATTACCACTGAAATTTAAACTTAAAAGCAGGCTATTTTTAAGTGAGTCATGAATTGTTTCCCTAGAAGGTATACTTAATTTAAAGTATAATTTGACTTGTAGTAGGTTTGATTTAAATGCATCAATTTGAAGGACAAAAGTAGTGTAATCAACATTGGAAGTATCTCAGAATCAGCTTTGAATTTCCTTAAAAACACCTATGTCCAGGGTCACTTGGGTGGCTCAGTCTGTTGAGCATCTGCCTTAGGCTCAGGTCATCATCTCTGGGTCCTGAGATGGAGCCCTGCATCTTGCTCCCTGCTTGGCGGGGAGTCTGCTTCTCCCCACTGTTTGTGCTCTCTCTCTCTCTCTTAGTCTCGCTCTCAAATAAATAAATAAAATATTTAAAAAGAAAACTTTCAGTCTGGCACTCCAGGTAGTCATAATTATCATCAAAGAACTCTCCATAACTTAAAAAAAAACCAACAATGTTCAGACTTCTCTGCAGATCTAAGCTTAAGTATGTTTTGATTGCAAGATTATTGATTAATAATTGTTGACTAATTTTTTATGTGATTATTATTTAACAGCCCCACAGCCAGTGGCTTAAAACAATAAACATTCTTTATCTTATATAGTTTCTGTGGATTGGGAATCCAGGCGTGACTCAGCTTGGTAGTTCTGGCGCAGGGTTTCTAATGACTTTCCGGACAGATCATTAGCTGGGGCTGTAGTCCTGTGCAGGCTTGCCTGAAATTAGAGGGTTCATTTCATAGGGGCTCACTTTACAGCCTGGCAAATCAATGGTGGTTGGTTCCGTGAAACCTCAGTTCCTTGCCATGGATGTCTCCATAGGACTGCTTGGGTTTCCATACAACATAACCACTGAGGGTCCCAGAACAAACGATCCCTGAAAAAGAGAAGGCCGGCAGAGGTGAAGCCACAATGCTTGTTTATGATTAGTCTTACAAGTGATGCACTGTCACTAAATCCAGCCCACATGCAAGGGGAGAGGAATTAAGCTCTACCTCTTCAAGGAAGGAGTGCCAAAGAATTTGCGACAGTTTTAAACCACCACATCTGTCTGTCTATCTTGTTTGTTTAAACTGTACGGGTGCTTCAGAGGCCCCTTCTCTCCAGGGGACCCACATTTATGTATGTTTTTAATTCGTTGGTCAAAAATGATTCCTACTAATGCGAGACAGGGTGCTCGGTGCTAGTACTATGTGGAAAGTGAGAAAAACAGGCAGAGTCCTTGCTTCAAAAAAATACATTCTAGTGGGGAAAGTGCAATATTAAATAAATGATCATACATAAATAATGCAAATTTTTGTAACTCCTCTGCATTTATTTATTTTTATTGAAGATTTGATTTATGTATTTGAGAGGACAGAAAGGGCATGAGTGGAGAGAGGGTGGGGCTCGACCCCAGGACCTTGAGATCATGACCTGAGCCAAAGGCAGACACTTAACCAACTGAGCCACCCAGGTGCCCCTCCTGTGCATTTACATTATGCTATGAGAACACAATAGTACCATAGATGTTCCTGTAAAGTAGCACAGCATGTTTAACTTTTTATTTCATATTTCTAAATTTTCTACTTTATTCATATGTGTTTGATCCTTATTGATAAAGCGGTTCAGACTTACTCAGTGAATTAGTAAATGTTTCCCACTTACTTATAAGTTTTTATAACACCAGTATAGCTTATTATGAAGTTGTAAATATATACCTCCTTACAGAGTTGGAAGGGTAAATAGGATAGATGGAGAATGTCTTCAGTGCTATTTCCACATATTTTCCTCTCAGCAGATGAAATAAGGGGCATTGCTTAGGAGAGAGTGGTAATCTACTGCACTCTGTTCTCTAAAAATATCTTACCACACATTCTACCAATTAGTTTCTTCGTTTAAATTCCATATTCTATTTTTTTTTCTGGAGTTTAATCATTCATGTTGTTGTAATAGCTTTTTATACTAAGGATACTAACTTTTTTCTGTCATCTTTTATAATTTTTTGATTTGTTGTTGGCTTTATAATTTGGTTTGGGTGTTTTTGATGGGCTGATGTGTTTAGGTTTTTTTTTTTTTCTTTTATAAGTAAGCTCCATGCCCAGCGTGGAGTCAGTGTGGGGCTTGAACTCACAACCCTGAGATCAAGACCTGAGCTGTGATTAAGAGTTGGACACTTGGGGCGCACTTTTTTATGTCTAAATGTTTTGTATACAGAAAGTCAAACACCTCAGTGGAAAAATGGATACATTGACAAATAAGAAATAGACTTAGCCTAATAACATGAAGAAAATGATCTTATTACTTCTCAAAGAAATCCAAAGTAAAATAACAAGACACCATTATCAAATCTTAATCAATTAGCAAAGAGGAAAGAAGGCTATTACCAGTATTGACAAAGGTACAGGGAAGGAAGACTTGTACCTGTTCCTGTCAGTAGGATAAGTTGGTATAGGCTTTCAAGAGGGTTATTTGAATTTTAGTTCAGTGGCTTGAAAAAAAATTTTTTATTTGATTTTGGTATTCTACTTTCAGAGACTTATATTAAACAGATTATCAGAAATACACTAGAAAGTTTTAACAGAGAATGGTATTATGTTTATGGTTAGGAGGCGAAAACCACACATTTTATTTCGGTTTTAAGTATAAGTGCTCAAAAGTATACTAAATCAATTCATAGATTGGTGCCAGTTATTTTATGCTCATAGTCACTTCCGCACCTAACTAAACATTCCAGAATGAGCATTTTTATTGGTTTGTGGAAGAAAAAGTGAACTTTCAGAGGTCTAGCCTGGGGGATATTGGAAAGTATAATGGAAGAATTAGTGAAAGGCCAGCCTACTGGGGTCAGGTAAGTAGGACAGGCCAAAAAAAAAAAAAAAAAAGCACAATATGGAATTACTCTGGTAAAGAGTAAATTTGTCCAATTTGTTGTTTTTGCCTTGGGCCCACCTAGTAAGAACCACTGAAAAATCTATAAATTACTTATGCTTAAATGAAAATGGCTGTGCTGATTTGGAAACTTCGGGTCCTCTGGTTCATCTTCGCACAAAGTAGTCAGGCATCTCTAATTCCATCTCCAGTCAGTCTCTTCTTTTGCCCCCACCCCTGCCCTGTCCTCTCACTGAAAAGAGAAATGGAAAGAAGAAATTTTCTATTCTTGTCCATTCCAACTTAAAGTAGGCAGAAAAAAACAATCATTATAAAACATAAAATAGGAAGAAAGCTGGACCTGCCCAGGACCGGTTGAGTACTGAAAGTCATGTGTCCCAGGAAACAGCTCAGTTCCAGGCGGACCCAAGGCCTGGTCATCCGGGCCTTATATAGGACGTGAAGAAGACACAGAGGAGTGACAAGGTCTGACTCATGTTATAAAAGACACTCCTCTGGACTGCTAAGTGGAGAAAGAAGAGCTCTTTACTATCATAATTCTGTTTTGTACTTTGTTGTAGCCTGAATTAGGTGACTTGGATACCTGGCAGGAAAATACCAATGCATGGGAAGAAGAGGAAGATGCGGCCTGGCAAGCAGAAGAAGTTCTGAGGTATTTTAGTCATACTTACATTGCAATGAGTAGAAGAACTCAATGTGTCCGTGTTGCATTTGAGCTCAAGAAAGCTAAGTATGCCAAAAGTTGTATTTTTCTTCATTCTTTCTCACTCAAGCTTAGGTAGTAGAGGATTTTTTTAAAAATTTCAGACTGCATATACTATTTTGTATGATTAAAGTGTCACAGAAACCAAGAATTTGAAGTATTAGAGGAACAAAAGAGTAATAATGAGATCTTCTATATTTATACATCATGTCATACTATTTGCTTTATATTATGTCCCCTGTAAAGCATAGTTAGTTATCTCTTAAAACATGAGCCACCACTATATATTCCTCTAGATCAGAACTTATACCTCTATTTTTGTTTCCCTGTGGCCTAGAATAGTGCCCAGCACTGCACATTCAAATGGAAATAACTTACATAGCACTCTACAATTGTATATATAGTTCAACTGATGCACTCAAAAGCCCTACGAGGTAAATAATTATGTCAGGTCCTATCCATTGTACAGAGAAGAAAATATTATTCCTGAGGTCTTCAAGTTTGTTTTTTTGGTGTTACGTTCTTCTTTGTTTTTGTGAGCAATAAACTTAATTCTTGCTACTGTTGCATTAGGTCAAAGAGGAAACAGAGTATTTACCCTAAAAAAGTTTGTGACCATCATCACTGGTGATATTTAAATTATCTAAATCATTTTTTATTTTTAAAGATGATATAGTAAAACACGGTAATGTAAGTCTTTTTTTAAAGATTGTTTCTATAGTAGGGATAGAAAATAAATAACAAAACAACTGATTTCATTTTTGTATTTTGCCTTGTCTTCATCAATTAACTACAATTACCTTGAAGAGCCAGCAGAGGGTGTAGTTGAGTTATTGCTGACTTTTTTTTTTTTTTTTTGGTCTTGTCCTTCCTATTTTCAGCTTTTTTGAATAAGGATGTGTCACATTTTAACAGTCAGTACAGTTATGAGAGCTTTAAATATTTAGTTTTTATTTAATCATTCACTGTAAAAGGAGTACTTTGAAAATTGTAAACAGCAACATTTATGTTGCATGGATCATCAAAAAAAGATCCATTTCTTTTACTCTTTTTTGGATAAATCATAGATATAGAAGTCCAAGTGTTTTAGAACATTTTTGGGGGTTCTAGTGATTTTTTTGTGTCATTAACCATAGGATAAGGGAGGGGTCTGTTCATTCTGAATCCGTTAATCTTAACAACAGCACTACAGAGTTGATGAGTTCACAAGGATCTTAATACTCACTGTACCAAAATGTTTTTTCCACACTACCTTCTTGCATTCTGAACGAAACCAGACAAAAACTAAAAACAAAACCCTAAACCTAGTGCTCTGTGTTACATGACAGCTTGGGAAAGGGAGCTTATCAGTGGTTAATACACATGCTTCCTGCTGCCACTTGCATAAGTTAGAGTCAAAGAGACACGGAAGGCTCGTGTGCTGTTACTGCCCCCAGAAGAACACTGCAAAGTTTCCATATGTAGTCACGCTCCATATCCTCTCACTCAGTCTGTTTCCCATTGCCATTTTAATACTGCCCAGTACTGGAAACGGTAAAGTTAAGGAAGGAGATTCTGGTGCTTCAGTAATTCCAGGTGTGTATCTGGAGAGGGAAAACAGATTCTGTAGTCATCTCTAAATTGCCTCATTTTCCAGGATCATTAACTGTTGGTGTTTATACTTTACCTAGTGACCCGGTGAAAGAAAGCTTGGAGATCTTGTTTGACTGTAAGCTAGCCTGCTCTTGATAATTCTTTCCCTAGCTCCCTTTTGCCACCAGCATTTTGACTTTTGGGGGCAGATTATCAGTTTTTCTAGGAAGTGATCAGAGCTAGTGAAAAGTAGATTTCTTTTAACCTATTCTTGGTGAAGGTCAAAACACTGCCTAAAATAAGTCGACTTTCTCGAAATTTGGTCATAGGCACCTCTGCTCATTCGCACTTATGATGAGAATGGTATATACATTTTGCTCGCCAGAGCTTGCTTTGAGCTGTCCCATACATAGCTAATCCACACTGGATTTTTCTGTTTTATAACTTGATGTTGCCCATCCCATGTGCAACTGTGACCTGAGGAAGCTTCCTTCCTCAACCTTGCATGCTTCTTCACTGACTTTCTCATATCTTAAGCCTCAGATCCAGGACCAGCTTCTGTTCTTTGTCCTATCTCGTCACCCCCTGCTACTCCCACTCCCCACACAAGTCCATCAGTAACAGAAGAGAGGCTAGTGGTTCTAGCTCGTGGAGTCAGGGAGGGGCTGGGGAGGAGGGAAGGATCTCATAATGTATAATCAGCAAGTACCCACCGTTCTGCCCCTTCCTCAGGAGGGCTGGCCAAATGCTAATCCTTAAATAGATTCCTAGCTTCCAGTTGGAAGGCTTGTGCTGCTTTTCTGTTTTCTTTGGGCATTGTGTTCTGCACATCTGTGTTCTTGACTTCCTTTAGCAGAGTTTTTCTAACTATTATAATAACAGGAGATTTAGTCCTCAACATCAGAATGGTTTCTCAACATCTTTTCAGAATACTATCAGAAGGGTGTAGTCGAATGGAGGTAGTGTTTTAGTGAAAATAATCCGATGTAGAGGGATTAGAGGATGTGGGTTCTTCTCCTTGTACTTAATCTTGTGACTTTGGATAAGTCACTTAGCCTTTGAGTCTCATTTTACTTTTTGTAACATAGAGACAGTACTCTTTTATTGTGTAAGTCCTGTTCTAAGGATTAAAAGAAATACCGTTTTTGAAAATCTTTGAAATTTTCAAAACAGTGAGGAGGAAGATTTGATGTTGGTAAAAAGGCACTGCTATTTCTTTCTGGAATTTATTCTCCATTTTACCTGTATGGTACTTTCTAAAAGTAAAAATAGGAATATATTTCTTTCAGGCAGCAGAAGATAGCAGACAGAGAAAAGAGAGCAGCAGAACAACAAAGGAAGAAAATGGAGAAGGAGGCACAGCGGCTAATGAAAAAGGAACAGAACAAAATTGGCGTGAAGCTTTCATAACAGATGTCCTTCACATGTCATAGTGCCAGTAGGAGAGTTATGAGCTCCACAATTCAAGCAACATTTATATGGATTTAAGACTATTTTCAGAATACAAACACATTGCTTGATTTTAATGCATTCATCAGACCATCTAGGAGACCAGGATTCTCTCAAAGTACCTTGAGCTCTTGTGATAGAGACTCAAAAAAACAAAGACCTGTGAGGCAATATTTTTTTTCAACATGCTCCAAGTGTATGACAATTGTTTGCTGTAGAGAAATTATTACAAATGGAATATACCAGTACCTCTTCTAGCTAGTGTTTCTAGCTTATTAAATGGGTGTAAATAATTTTATGGTGGGAAAGAACTCTGCTCTCTATGCTTTCCTTCATTGTGCATAATGATAAAATAAATAATTTTAAATATTCCTTTGTTTCCATGATTATCTGACCTAATTCAGACAAACTGGCAGGGCTTTAACCTCTTTATTTTTGTTTTCAGAAGCTGGTATTGGCATACATTTCTTCTAGTCTGAACTGGTATTGTTTACATTTAATTTGACATTAAGGAATTTGATGACTTTGCTTTTTAAGAAAATGACATTAAATGCAATAATTTTATTTATCATCAAGATTTTATACATCATTGTTTTCTTTTAGATGGTGTAATGGTATATATATTTGTAATTTATACTGCATGTATAAACATTGAAAATCAGCAAAAATGACAAATTTGTTCTGCATTATTATAATTTGTGACTTTTAGAAAACTAGCATTAGTAATTTTTTCCTTTAGTTGTAGATTTTAAGATGTTACAGTGTTTTAAGTACCTTAGTCCCTTCCCCCACAAAAGCCATTAATTTACAAACACAGAAAGCCTTCGGTTCTAATATTTTAAAGCTTTCAGATGATTACTCTGCCAGTTTTATATATCTGACATAATGCAGTTTACTGGGTTGTTGGCTAAGATAATACTGATTCATTACATTTTAAATTGAGATAGGAATAATATTTTTATTTTGGGGTGTTGACTGGCTCTAAAATATTTTGAAGGAAATAGATGCATACTGTGTTCACAGGAGAAAAATAGATTTGATAGTTTAAATCCCATTAACTTTTTCTCCATGATTAAAATACATTCAGACTGATTTTCTATGGCTTTAGAATTTTTAAAGATTTTTACTTTCATAAAAGTTGTTGCCCAAAGTTAACATTCTGTGGGGGTTTTTTAAGTGTGGTAGATACTCTGCAGGCTAACTACTGCTGATATGTTTGAATTAAAATATTTCATAGTAAAATCATAACCTGTACAGTGAGATCACCCTAAGTCCTTAGCCTAAGCTCCTAGACTAAATGTGATTGTAGAATCCAGTTGACATTTAACTTTGGTAAAAATCTGCTTTTTATAGTCCCAAGCCACATTTTCAGTTATCATGTTTATTAGAGTTTCTGCCAATAAACTTCCAATTAAATAGAATTAGACTCAAATTTTTAGTAACAAATATATTCTCCTCCCTTATTTGTATTTATTTATTTTTAGTTATGAATGCTACATGATTTCTCTAAATTGGGGATTCATAAAGGGTAACTTCTCCTTTAGTACAATAAATTTTCTTGCTTTTCCCCAGTAGTTGAGAAGTATTGAAGTCTACTATGGTCATGACTTTCATGATGTGAGATTTTGTTTTTTGTTGGCTTTTTTATTTTTGATTAGAAGTGAAGACTGGGGGCGCCTGGGTGGCTCAGTGGGTTAAGCCGCTGCCTTCGGCTCAGGTCATGATCTCAGGGTCCTGGGATCGAGTCCTGCATCGGGCTCTCCGCTTGGCGGGGAGCCTGCTTCCCTCTCTCTCTCTCTCTCTCTGCCCGCCTCTCTGTCTACTTGTGATCTCTCTCTGTCAAATAAATAAAAAAAAAAAAAAAAAAAAAAAAAAGAAGTGAAGACTGGAAAAAAAAAGAAAAGAAAAGAAGTGAAGACTGATTAGAAATTGTTCTTTGTATGATTAATTAGAAAGAAAGATTTTTTTAAGGAAAAGAATAAATAGCAATTTTGGGATTTTTTTTAAAACTTCTGTTGGTATATAAACTGAATTCCTGTGTTAAGCTGGGTGTAATATGGTCCCAAAAGAAGTTGTGAAGTAAGTTAAATATATATGATATGATAAACACTTCATACTGACAAGCTGACTTTTAGCTTTGAAATTTATAGTTTGTTTTTCTTTTAATTTTAATTAGGAATTGCCAGTCTTAGAAGCCTATTAGTAAAAGTAAAGAAGAAATATGGGTAGGCATAGATAGAATTAATAAAATGCTACCCCTTATCTGAATTGTGCACTTCATGTACTGAGATACCAAGTGATAAGCAGAATGTGAAACTTTGTGTTTTGTGTGTCTCTCTCTCTATATATGTATGGTTTCCACTCTGATTAAGCTGTAGCTGAGGATGTCTTCTAGTTAGCTTTTGGCTCTTTTTTAGTAGCATATTTAATTCAATCAACATTTTAGATCTGCGAATTTAAAATTCAGCATCTAAATTCCTCAGTTTTGACATGCACGCGCCTCTGACCAGGATGGCAACTATTCTTGAGATGAAGATTAGTGGTTGGGAGGATGGGGATAGCTGTAGGAACCAGCATCCATATGGAGCTTCCAACAGTTCTGTGTACACTACCGGGTTGGTGCAAATCTGACCGTGGCCAGTGTTCCAAAAAGCCTGTTTTGTCACTAGTGATGTAATTACCAAAGGGATGGTCTGGACCAGATATAGCTAACACACATCTTGTTTAGTCCTACACAGTTCAGCTTTAAACTTTCACGGCCTTTAGCCCCTTGTTCAAAAGAAATCTTTCATAGGGTGTGTAAACAGACAGTTACTGTGGTGAGTTTTGGCTGAAGCCACTTTGGGGGTAGCTGTGCACTAGGGCTTACAGATTTTTTATGGGAAGAATGAGTTGGAGGGATGAGGAAGGTGGGTTCATGAAGAGCTTATTTTAGTAGTGAGTAACTTAGTAAACTTGTTTTCTGTTTACAAAGATTTTTAAAATTTGAGGTACTTTGTCCTGATATCAAAAGGGAGATCTTTTTATCTTCATATAATTCACTTCACTTCAGTATAACCAATGGTGTTCCAAGGTTAATAGGATTAGTTTGTGGCTTCTTTTGTATATAACTTTTTTTTTTTTTTTTTTTTTAATTTTGCTTCCCACCTTTTATTTTCCATGCCCCTTAGTCGTGGCTATTGGGCATGCTCGGTAAGAAACCAGGATAAGTTTTGAGAGTAATAGATTCTTTTCACCAAAAGCCTTGGTCTTCCAGAGCTAGAAACAGACACTTATTCCAGAACACCCTCTTAGGCACATACCTCCCCTCACTCCCTGGAGTCTACCCTGAATACCTGCTACTGACATCTGCTAATTCACCAAGCAGGAGCTTTTGCACAGAAAGTTAGGCTAGAAGTCTGTGGCCAACCAGGATAATTACAGCCTTCCCTTCTGGAAGCTTCCATGGATATTAATACATTAATACAGGTGCTTTGCCTATATATTGATCTGATTGCATCAATTCTGAGAGCTCAGAGTTCTCAGCTGTAGAAATGGTGCAGTATTAAATTGCCTGAGTTTGCACATCATTTAAATGGAGATGATGGTTTTAAGGATTGAATGAGACTGTAAGTGTTCATTATAGTGCCCGTGGCACATACATAAACACTCAGCAAATGGTAATTGTTATGATTCCACATTTTGCTGTACACTCTTGGCAGCCCCCTCCCTGTGGACAATGGGAGAGGTTGGCTGACCTTACCATATTAATCTTTAAACACCTTTATGGTGAACTGCAAGTTTAATTAAGAAAGGGAAAGCATTATGTGTTCAGCAGTATCTGAGAGCCTAATTATATCAATGACTTCCCAATCCAGTGAGGTAGACACTACCCCATTTCACATAAGAAGAAACCAAAGCTTAGAGAGGCGGTTGTGTGCTTAATTATAGAAGCTTTGAGGGCAGGTTACCTTAGTGGTTAATCAGTATTCATCGTGGACTATGATTTCAAAGTCCTCTTTGCTATAAACTGCCAGCTGCCAAAGGTTCACCATTAGAATTTCCTTTCTAGTTCTTAAAGAATTCAGTGAAAATGATGTTACAAATTATAGTAGGTAACACCTATGTGTGTTTTCTAAGAACTTATTTAATAAAATAAGGAAATTGGTTTGCTTTTTGTCATGTAAATAACAACTGTGGTTGAATGTCAATGCCATTATGACTGTATTTCCAGTTTACTTGGGTCAGATATTATAGTCAAGACAAAATGAAATGTAGTTCATATTCACACAGTTGCCAAAATGGGCCAATTAGCTCACTTGATTGGATCATTGTTCACTTGATCATTGGCCAAGGTCACAGGTTTTGTGTATATGCAGACCACAGACCACAGTACCCAGAGACTGTCCTGCCACAAACTGTGTCCCTGACTTTGTCTGGTTATCTTCTGAACATGTGTCTTTAGGATCTGAGTAAGAGTGTAAATGGCACAGAAAAAGTCATTTCCATGCATAGGAAATTCAAAGGACTTACTCTAAGCTGGTGGTATGTTGAGGGAAATCATTATGGTTTCTTACTCTTGTGTCAATTTTGGCTCCTTATAAGATACTAACTTCTTCCCAAATCAGTTTCATTTGCTAAAATAGTCAATCCTTAATTTATATATCAAGGCAGTTTCCAAACCTGTTGATTATTCCTAAATAAAACCAGTGCTTACCTACTTTATGGAGAAAAATGTCATCATCATTAGATATATTGGCTTATGAAATAAATTTTTAAAAAATGTTTTGACTATTTCTTTTAGTGGTAAATGGACTAAGATGTACGTAAGGCTACATATACTTAACTTCCTTCATTTAAGTTTAAAGTACAGAAGAATACAGGTGCTTTGTAGTTCTTTCTAAAGCTTCACAGCACATGTGAACCTCATAGCTGATTAGAAGGAACCCTCATGGAGTAAGATAATTACATGGGTCATCATTTTCAAGACTTTTCCATGGACTGCTTTCAGTGGGAGATGTGGAAATTATGACGACTGCTTTCGTTGTTCGTTTTCTCTGTATAACCAACAAGCCAGAAATAATGGGCTGGTTCCGAAGAACTAAAGGTCAGTTTAAAATGCAGCGCCTATTGTTTACTGTAGACAGTAAGGCTGGCACACCGTGTCAAACACTGCGAGTTGTTTGATTGCCAGGAAGGGGAGGGAGGGCCTTACTGCACCATCAGATTGCAGAAACACTGCCATTGTTCACGGTTTTCATATTCCAGTTCATTACAGCACCAGTCTGGCAAAAATGCAATTTTTCAAAGATATTCAAAAGCCCTTTGATCAAACACCTTCGGGGAATGAGAGTGAAACTCTCCCTGATGGGGGGTCAGATAAGATCACCATGGGGAGGAACTCCAGGGTAGTGAGGAGGCAGGCGGGTAGGATGCCTGCCTTTAAAAGCATTCGCAAGGGAGGCAGACTGGGTGTTCAAGCCAGCAGCAGCCCTCGGCTCTGGCAGAGTCCCAGGCGCTGATACGAACTGGGGGGCAAGATCCTCTTCTCAGTTAAGCCAGCAGATCACTGGCAAACAAGGTTGTGTGAGGAAAGATTAGGAAACTTCTTCATGAAGCATTCATCTGTTCAGGACAGTAGAGGATGGAGCTCTTTAGCATTGCCCAGAATACTAGTCCCAAGGACTGGGAGTCTCCCTGCAGGTGGCAGGCGGGTTTCCAAGCCCCCCACATTTAGTGAACTGCTTTCCTAGCTCTCCCAGGTGATGCTGAGACTGCTGCAGGGGATGAGTGGGAGGTGAATGGCAGGGCTCCAAGCCCAGCACCCCTGTGCCCAAACTTGACTTTCATGTGGCTTACGTATGGGGATTTTTATGTCGAAAACATCTTTTTTTTCTAAATATTTTATTTATTTGACAGAGAGAAATCACAAGTAGGCAGAGAGGCAGACAGAGAGGAGGAAGCAGGCTCCCCGCGGAGCAGAGAGCCCGATGTGGGGCTCGATCCCAGGACCCTGAGATCATGACCCGAGCTGAAGGCAGAGGCTTTAACCCACTGAGCCACCCAGGCACCCCTCGAAAACATCTTTTAAGAGAGAGACACATTTGCAAAACTTAAACAGTACCGAAGTATTCCAATCTTAATACAAACTCTTCTGAGTAAGATTTGATACAAACTTTCGGAGATTTTAAAAACTGTTTGGAATGACTGCTGTAACCATTAGTCATCACAGCCATTGTGACTGCAAGAGAATCAGTAGTCACAGCACAGCACGTCCTCCAGTGGTTTAAAAATAGTACCTCATAGCCACCTGTTTTATTCTGTGTGGACTTTCTAATTGTGTTCGTTTGGGACAACAGGGAGTTTGACATTCTTTTAAGATTTGATTGCTAAAAACCATTATTTTTAATTTCCTGGGGTACTGCTTCTTTGTGCACTTTGCCTGGTAAGACAGGGAATAGATGAATTTTGTAGAAGTGCTCACTGTGCCAAAATGGAAATTGGAAACTGCCCCTAAACCTTTTAAAATGGAAAGTCCTCAAGAGAAAAACATATCAGACCTAACCACTACTTAGGCAGGGCCTGTGATAGATGCAAATCACAGACTTCCTTTTTCTCCTGCCACAAATGTCAGAAACGCTTGGCATCTGAGTGCAATGCGTTTTTCCCCCTTTCTGAACAGCTCAGCTTGGAAAGGTCAGCATATCCCTTTGGGGGAAAAAAAAATCTTTTCTTATAAATTGGAATGTTTGCACACAGAACTGTAGGAAATGCTTAACATTTGCTTTGATGGGACAGCAGTTTGTTCAATAGGGTGGAATTGTTCTTCTTTTTCCATTTTCCGGCCTGTTTGTGCATCACAGGCACACGAATTACTGAATGCAACTCTGAGCGCTTCTGAGATCACATCATCCTGTCCACAAAACCAGCCAACGCCTTGGGCTTCCGAAAGGCGAGCAACGTTCCATCTTTTATTTACTCCAAGGGACTCATTTGTGAGAGACTGCTCTGAATAAAAGCAGTAATTTTCCACACACTATACATACTGAAACCCTGAAGGAGGAGGAGGAAGGGCGTGGAGGCAGAGGGTGAGGAAAAGAAAAACAGAACAACGGGTCCAGGATGTCTTGCTTCACCTTTGTCCACATTTGTTTCAGTGGGGATAAGACACCCAGTGTCCCACGTTTCAGATGAGGTCATTTTGTTTGACTCCTCTGGTTCGCTGAAAGAGGGATGCAAATCATTATGACAAAGCAAGTCACTGTTCGTGATCAGCTGCCTCCAATTTGATAATCAACATAAATATTTGTGGTTCATGGAGAATTCTTCACCAGAGCCCATCTCTCCATCAGTCTTGAACTGATGAAGAACAGTGCGGAATTTGTGTGTTATATTGGTTTCTGTAGCAACAGGGGATCGCAAAAACAAGCTCGTAATTTTTCTTAAGGTAAAAATACTTTAATTTAGCAACAGCCAAAAATAGTCACAAGGAGGGACTGTAAGCAAGATAATGGCATCAAGGTATTGGTTGAGGCTGGGGCTGGACTACAGGAAGGGACCTGAGTCAGCATGGCTCATTATTTGGGGACACTTCTGATTATTCACCTCCAGAAATAGTTTCCCTTCCATTTCAGCCAAAGTGCTCTACAGCGTGCTAAGAGGCCATGCGTGTCCTGAGGCGCATGTGTACTCCAAGAGAAGAAACGCCCTATCAGAGACAAATCACCTCTCTCCACACCTACATCCTTGTGCCTGACATCCCATCCCTTCTCCTCTTTCAAGGGCTTCTCTCCTTCAATGAGTCCTTCCTCCTCTGGATTAAGTTTCTTTTTCTCCATCGCTCAGCTACAAAAGCACACAAACAACGTTCTATCTCCTCTCCATATTGAAAAATAAATGCTTGTAACTAGCATCTCCTTGTAATTACACCCACATCCCAGCAACCTTTCAAAGTGAAACCTATTTTTTAAAAAAATGAGCAGTACACATTGATTTCTACTTTTCCTCCTGGATTCACTCTCCAGCCCCCTTCAATCTGGCTTCCATCTCCACTTCTCCAAAGAAAAGGATCTTGACAGTCGCTAAGACCTCATCAAAGCCGGTGGGCATGTACCTGTTGTCGTGTTACTCAGTTCCATGGTTGGATTTCCACATAGCTGACCTCTCCACCCTTCAATCACAGTCCTCTCTTGGTTTGCACAATACCACCTTCCCCTGGTTCTTCTCCTACCTTTGGACGGCCTCTTCTCAGCTTTTTTGTTGGTTCTCTATCCTCTATCTCTATCCATGAATGTGGACGTGCCCTAGGTCTGTCTGTGGTTTTCTTTCCTTCTTTCCACACTCTGGATGATTGCACCCAGCACATGGTTTTAAACAATCTGTAAAGGCTGAGGAATCCCAATTTTATGACTCCAGCCCGGACAGTGCCTATGGTTTCCACATTCATATATGCAGTGACTCACTTGGCATTTCCACATACATATTTACTCAACATCTCAAACTTATTCTCCCAAACATGTTGCTCTTTCCACTCTCAGTAAATGGCACCATCACTGACCCATGTGCCCACATAAAAACCTGAGAGTCATCCTTAATTTCTCTCCACCTTCAACTCTACCACATTGCCTCCCCACATCAATCTCTCTGCAAATCACCTCAGTTCGGTCTTCGAGTTTTCTTTGGTCAACTTAATCTCTAGGTCCATTTCCAGCACCAAGTTGTCATAATCACTCATCCAGATGATTCAGCGGTCTCTCCGCTCCCACTCCTGCCTGCTTACGATGCATTCCACACACAGCAGCAATAGTTTAAAAAAAAAAAAAAAGTAAAAACAAAACGCAGATCATGTCATTGCCCTGTTTAAAGTCCGTTCATATTTCTTACTGCACTTGGGATAAATTCAGACCGACTCTAGCGTGGTCTACATGGCCCCATGCAGACTAGCCTCTTGTCCACTTCTCTGATAGCCCGCCTCCCCCACTTCTTTCCCAGCTCTACTCACTCGGGCCTCCTTGTTGCCCCTGTAACATGTCCCGCCCTTTTCTGACTCAGGGCCTTTGCATTTGTTCTTTTTGAAACATTTTTTCCCTGTATCTTTAATGTGGCTCTTTTTAATCCATTAGTTATAACGTTATTTCTTCAGAGATTTGTTCCTTACCTTTACCCCTGTCACTCTTGATCAAAACACTTTATTCGCTTAGAGGTACTTACCATCTAAAATGATTTTCTTCATTTGTAGTTATGTTCCGGGGGCTTTACAGACAGAACCTAAGCTCCCTGGGGGCAGAAGCTTTGTCTGCCTCCTTTAGTACTGATGGCTGATCTGGTAAAGTGCCCAGCACCCAGTAAGTATTTGTTGGATGAATTAATTCATTCAAAAGCTATTTTTAGAACCCCTACTATGTGCCACATACTGTTCTACATTCTTGACATACATCTGTGATCAAAACAGAACACAGATCCCTGCCCTCAGAAATCTAATACTTTAGTGGGAGAGATAGGCAATAATCAAGTAAATCAAGTAAAAACACAGTATATTTAAAAGTGGCAAGTGCTAGAGAAGGAGAGTTTCTGAGTCTATAGTCTCATCTCTTTTTCCTTTTACAGTGGAAAAAATTTTGCTTTGCAGACACTTGACATCTGGCTTCTGAGGTGAACCATGGAATTGTGAATGGTTTACCTCATTGAGATTTAGCTCCCTTACCTGTAAAACAGACTAATACCCACCTCACAAGGTTAGTGTGGGGAATAAATATGGTTATATAAAATCAAATATTATCTCATCCCTCCCAGCCACCCACCCACCCTCATCCTATCATTCCAAGGGGAGGAAGCATACAGTATTAGCAAGTTCTCCCTCTCAGTATCTCTAACATACTAAAAAAAAAAAAAAAAAAAAAAAAAAAAAAAAAAATCAACCCAACTTTTTTGCAAATACTCAACACACCCTTAGCGAATAAATATATGACCGAACAAGTGTATGGGTAATTTCAGAGCAAACAATCAAAGCTACCTTTATTCAGAAGCAAAGTTTTTTTTAAAGACAGTAGGAATCCCTCACCTTTCTTTAATAATTTTCCCCCTCTTTCTCATTCCTTAAGTTAATTCCATTTTCTAGACCCCTATTGATAAAGAAGAAAGGACCTATCCATTTAGTCTTTCTTACCATATACAGGAGTAAAACTAAACAGATAATTATTTTACAGGAGGATAAAACATTTATTTAAATGGAAACACTAATCTTTATTTTCATCATGCTGAAGTGTATGGTTACAAACAATTCCCAATAAAACACTATATAATAAGCAAAAAATAAGTTAATACATTGTGAACTTACATACAGTTTCATCAATTAACAGGTTTAGGAACAAACAAGCCATTTTATGACTCTGGAGCTACATTTAGTAAAAAACCCCAAACACTCAAACCTTATCAATCCCAAGTAAGACACTAAGGAGCTATTCAAGACTTCTTCAAACCAATTACACGAGTACAGTTTTATTTTTGGTTACAGTCCCCTGCTGTGCACAAGACCACTGGAATGCTGTAACAATTACACATTTTTAAAACGGCACAAAGCGAAGCAAGGAGCGAACATGCCGGCCTTACAGAAGCTGTCTTGAAAGTGCAAACTCTGCATTTTCTCTTCCTGAACCACTAGGAGAAGCACAGGTACCTCGGACGACACGGCAGGGTCAGGAGCATGCTTTCTCTACCACTGGTGGGACATTGAATTTGAACCACGTCTCCATGCCATTGAAGATACCTCTCGTTTTAGACAGCGAACAGGTGTCAACTAAATATAGTGCAAATCAAATACCGAGGAGCAAAACGACAGAGCACAGACCGCCACAGGTGACCCGCTGTCTCCCCCCATCCTCCCCCCCCCCCCCCGCCCCAGGGCAGCACGGGACACGGGACAGACTGGCACACGGCGACAACTTCTCTTCAGGTTTTGATGTGAAAGGCGGTGCGGCGGAGCGAATGCAGGGCGACCACGCAGCAGCCCCGCAGCAGCGCCCCGATGTTGTAGACGGGATCCGTCCCCCCTCTCTGAGTACTGAATGCCCACAGAACCGTGGGGACCACGGGGGCGGCCACGGCCAGGAGATCCACCAGGAAGCTGCTGCTCCAGTACTGCCTCCCGGCGGCCCCCCGGGGCAGCGGGACGACCACGTCCAGTCTCTCCTCCACGGAGCCTGCAAAATCCAGCTCTCTCATGAGGCGGTTTGCAGGGGCCGCCGGACCCCCCGCGGCGGATGGGGTCTCCACGGGAGACAAAAGGATGGCGGAGTTGGGATTTCTTGGCGTCAGATCAACCAGGCATGCCAAGAAGGACTCCGGGAAGCTCTCGGTCGAGTCAGCCCCGGACTCATCGGGAGACGCCGGGCTGGAGGGGCAGGGGTCCTGGAGCTTGAGCACATGCTGAATGAGCTCCGAGACCGCAGGGCTGTAGGGCACCACGTCAGTCTGCACGGCCTGCTCCACCAGCACGCCGCCCTCTTCCTGACCTCCCGCCAGGGGGAGCAGCTCCAGGGCCTCGGCCCCACGCAGGGAGCGAAGAAGCTCCAGGTCAGGGACCTCGCTGGTGGCGGCTGTCACCATCCCATCAAACAGATCTGTGCCATCGGCCCTGCCACCTCCCACCAGCAGCTCGCGGTCAGCCGCTTCCTCCATAACCGGCTCTTCCAGAGCCCCCCCATCCGCCATCTTGCCAAAAGAGGTGCCGAGGGGCAAGCTCTTCTCCGGGGAATCGCAGGGGAAGTCCAGACACGGCTCATCCCGCAGAGAGCCGCTGTGCGCCAGCTCCATGCTCTGAAGCAGAGACTCCAGCTTCTTGTTCTGGATGTTGATGTCCACGAAGTATTTCTGGATGCCTTTATCTTTATCAGCCAAGCTGCTCCGCATCGTTTCGATGACCTGCCTGAGCTGTTTGATCTCTTTCCTGGCTTCCTTCAGGGCCAGCTGGGCCTCCACGCGGTGGCACTCTTCCTCGATCCAGTCTTCCCTCATGCGGGCCAGCTGCGACTTGAGCTCCACGATCTCGCTTTCCCTGTGGGGAGAAGACCAGCGGGGCTAAGGGAAATGTCGGCTTTCAGCCGTGCAGACAGACAACCGTGCCCACACTCGGCCAAGAGCCCGTGCTCTTCCCATTGAAACGCAGAGGTTAAATCAGTTTGGAGGGTTTTTTTGTTTGTTTGTTTGTTTTCCCTCATGGGTATTAGCCAGGAACTGTCCCCCCTTATTTGTAAAATAGCCAAAATGAGAATAACTAGAATCAGAATAAAAAATGGTTTTTCTTTCTGAGTGCTTACTACCTGTCAGGCAGTGTGGTAAGTATAAGCACTATCCTCTGTTCAGTACTTAATATTTGAAATTTTGTTATAGGAATGCAGTAGAGCTTCTTTGCCTGCTTGTACATCCGTCGCCTACCCTTTCCTACCCTTTCCTACGTCTACACTGTGTGGAAGGAAAGTTCGTTTCACTTTTAATCATCCACCACAGACACAAGGCAGACTGGTTAAGTTTTAGCCCTGCAGCGTTGTTCTGATCATAGAATAATCCGAAAATTTTTTAAATTAAAAATTGCTGCATGTTGCAAGGACTTTGTGAAAAGCTGATTATTCTGACTCTTCTCCAGGGAAGAGGATATAGGAGCCCCCCGACACTGAAGAAGATCCATCCCACTGTTTCAGATCCTTCACAGGGCCCTATCTCGAGATCTTTGTCGAAAACTTCTTCCTGACCTATCATTTCTTCATAGTCAATGTAAATACAAGTCCTCACAGTGTCGGTGGATATGAAGACCAGGCATTCAGGATGGTGACCTGTATGAAGGGCTGGTGTCAGTTTTGCTTCTCTTAGTTCAGATCAGACTATTCTCCAGTTCCATTGCCTTCCCATGCTTCCCTGCCATGACTGCTCCAGTCTACCCTCCAGTAGATTCCCCAAATCATAAACAAAGATTTCCAGAAAGTGAGGTCTGACTCATGCTACCCTCACCCTGAGTTCACAGCTACCCTGGTCAGAGCTTGGTGCAGCTATGCCAAAATTTTCCAGGGGAAAAATCATTAAGCAGAAAATCTGGCCTGCCCCAAGATGTCAAAGGTCTTTTCTGAGATAAGATCTCTTAAGCACGGGCTGTTTTTTGTTTTTTTGTTTTTTACCTTAACACTTAGCCAAGAATAACGAACCTCTTCCTTCAGCACAGAAATAGCTTGCAGGAATCACAATACACAGGCCATCCATGCTCTCAGAGAGAGAAACAGGGCTTGAGAGGGGCCCCTCTGTGTGACCCTTTCTGCTGGAAGTAGGCGACTGTTCCTGCCAGTGTTCCTGCCATGTAAAAATAGCCACGCACACGCCCAACACTTCACGTCAAAGCTGTACACATCTAGGAAAAGCAAGGGATCCCCTCTAACCTGAAAGGATCCCTCAACCTCCTCCTGAAGGAGCAAATCAGGCAGGAATATGAAATGGTTCTTTTGAAAGACCGATTTAAGGAATTTGGCAAAAATTCAGTGAGATCATTTTTCTTCTTGTCTATTTCTCTAGAGCGTGGGCTTGGATTTCACTTGATGGGAAAAGAAAGTGTCCTGCATCGGGGTGAAAGGCGCACAGATTCACCTTTCATGAAGCCGCCGCTCGGATTCCTTCAGCTTGGTCTTCAGGTGCCTCACGGTGACCTCTTTCTGCTGCAGAGGCGTCAAATACTGCTCTGGGTTTGGGGGCTTGACACCGTGATTTTCACCACAGGACATGTACCTTCCAGAGCGCCTGAAACAATCCAAGCAATGAAATGTTCCTTCGTCTGTGAGAAGAACCGTTAGGGCACAGCTAACAGCCTGAGAAGAACGGCAGCTGTGTCAGGGGGTCTTCAACCTCGGTAAAGGTGTTTCACTTGAGAAGGGGGACTGGAACCTACCTGCCAACTTAGGACCTCGCATTACATGGGAGACTGTGGGGAGGTGTTTGTGGAGAGGGTGGGGACAGTGGAGAGGGAGGATTCTCTATGGCTTAGGGATGACCTCATACAAAATAATGCACAATTGTGCACAGGCCTGCCTGTGGGTTCAGAGTAACCCACTGTTAGATCAGAGGACAATGAGTGGGGCAGGCAGGAGTGGGGCGGGGAGTGAGATGTCCTGACAGTGTGCCACTGCCTAAACATTCTGATTGTCAGGAGCGGGATTCAAATTGTTTCTAGATCAATCTCTGGTGCCGATCTGGCAGAAGTTTCCTTCTTCCAAAGGGTAAAGGCTACTGCATTGTCACCAAAGTGCGGTTTGTAAGAGAGGTGCCCGGGGTTCGAGGAAACTTCCTGAGCTGGAATGTCGGCCCCTCTCAGGCCTGGCCAAGCGCGGGGCATCCCTGCTGTACCAGAGCGATGAACGAGAATGACCACCCAGAAGGAAGAAGACCAGGGAGGAAAGTTGGCAGCTTCCGCCCCGACTCTGGAGCCTGTCCAGGCCGCTACACTCACCCTGCTCCCTCTGAGCCTGCGCTCCGTCCAAGATAACCCGTGTCCAGCTCCCAACCTTCTAGTGCTTCTGTTGTGGCCCCTTAGCTTGCATAGGTCCTTTTTCCCAGAACCTCCTGGCCCCCACCCCCACGCCCTAATTAATTCCTTGCTTGACCTTCAGATTTCATTTCAACGTCATTTCCTCAGGGAGGCCTCCTCTGATCCCTCCAGACTGAGCTGGATCCCCTCCTGACCTCTTGAAAACACATACAACAACTGGTACTCACAGGATAACCTTAAATGTGTTTTTGTCATTAGATGAGCAATGTCTTGGGTGTCCTCTGGGTAGTAAGCCCAGGGACCCTCTCTGCCATTCACTGTCCCGTTCCCAGTGCTCTACACGGTGCCTGGCACAACGTGGTACTCAACCCATATCTGATGTTTGAACGAACGAATGAACCCCTGAATGATTCCTGTTCTGAGGGAAAGGTGTCTGTCCCCCCCTACTGCCCCTGGGCCATTTTTCCTCCCTGGCCTGTCACTCCTCAGACTGTTAAGCCTTAGCAGAAACTATGCTTTGTGTTCTTTCTGCAGCTGCCCTTGAGGGATTAGCTGAGTTGGGGAAAGGAAAGAGAAGTGACTTTATTACAGAACAAGGCTTGAGAGTTGTATATCTTTTTTTTTTTTTTTTTTAAGTTTCTAAGTTTTTGCAAGAAAACTTACCGAGGAGGGCAAACTCAGACCCCGGAGCCCACTCACCTCATGACTGGGCTGCCGTCGCTTCCTTTGTAGGAGCCCGAGTTGCTACTACTTGGGGAGGAAGGTGCGTAACTGGCATGGATGTTAACGGGACTCAGCTGATTCCTGCACAGCATGGACAGAAAGTCCTTCTCCCGTGGGGAGGGCGGGCTGTTGCCAGACTTGTATGACGAAGCTCCATTACTCCGCCCATGGGGCCCTCGGCTGGGAGAAAAGCACGTAAAATGTTCACATGCCTGGGGTGACCGGGGTCCCAGTGCTAGTTACTACTAAGGAAATCCAATGCACAGAGTTGAAAGGGGAACATAATTACAAGCAAACTGTCCTTCTGAGCAGCCCTCTTCCCACATGCCCAAGATTTCTTTCCATCTGCCGTTAGCACGGACAACCTCATTGCCTGCCGTTCGCGCAAATAGTTTCTGACCATAAAGCTTGCTTTGGATTAATCCCAAATGGCTGTTAAGAGCACATCCCACGTCAAATATTGATTTGGTTGAGGTCCCCTCCGGAAGCTGTGCCAGGACACCTGTTTCAGCTTCAACATGTTTGGGTTTGGTTCATGTTGGGGTAAGAAAACCAGGGTGGTTCATCTGGAGGATGAGGAGAAAGGGGATTGCCCACAGAGGAGGAGGAGAAAAGAGGACAGATGAACACAGCCCACACAAATGTCTCAAGTCTATAGTTTAACCATCTATCTTCTTTCCTTGTCTTTCCACCCCGTGACTTAACACAGCCTTTATCATTTAGCTGCTGAAATGGAAGAGCCCTTTCTGGCTTCCTGGCAGCTGGAGTGGCCTTTCTAAAATGGAACTGGGTGTCACTATCCTCAGTGGCTGTCAATGGCTGTCATGGCTGCCCCCATGCCTCATGAGGTCCAATCCCACCTCCCCATCCAACCCATCCTCTGCCACTCCTCCCTCCTCCCTCTGTATTCCAGAAGTCCAAACAACTTACAGTTTCCTGATGATCCAAGCTCTCCATCACCTTTATGTTTTTGAACTTACAGTTTTCTCTGCCTAGAATGTGCTCCTGCTCCCTACCCTAAGCCTTGGGATATCTCCAACTTCAAGACCAATGGGAACCTACTCAGGCAGCCTTCCTGGATTCTTCCTTCCTCTAGGCTTGTGTACATGGAGCTCCTGAGTGGTCCCTAGTACTCTGAAATTCATCTCATGGCATCACAACCACACACTGTGTGTCCTTCCTGCTAGAAGAGGGCATTCTTAGGGCCGGAGCATAGTCTGTTCTGTCCCCACTACTTGCTGGCACATGCTGGGAGCTCCTGAAATAATGACTATTAAATGAATAAATTGGGTTGGAGCCTTGGCACTCCACTTACTAGGAACTTAGGCAAGTAAGCTACTTAATACAAGGGGATCTATAATAACCTTTCTTGCCTCCCTCGCAGAGCTGATGTGAATCAAAGAATGCATGCAAGTGCGTTTGATAAGATGTGAAGGGCAATTCAGCTGCAGGATAGTATTACAGGATCGACTTGTTTGGACTTCCCTATTCATTTACTTCCAGAGATCTGACACCCACTATGTAAGGAAGCAACTCAAGAATGTTGAAATTGCTTAAACAGGATAACAGTTCGGTGTCAGGAATATTTCTTTGATGACATTACAAGGAAACAGAAGAGAACAAGATACTTTCATACAGAAGTACTGTTTTTTGACCATCCCTCCCCCACTTGCAATTTCAATTACAGCTGCATCCAACGGACGCATGTCAATGAGAAACGTGTGTAAATGTGCATGTGTGTGTGGGTAAACTTGGCTCCGAAACTGCACTTATTTAAAGTCAAATGTAATTTCAACTAGCTGTCCACCCAGTAAATCACATATAAATGAAATATCACCAAATTCTAAAGTTAAAAAGTTCTTTCCTTTTGAAATCATCCAGATAGACTCTGCCTCCTTTTCATGAGAAGGGGATACTTTATATGGAACAGATGGACTGATGGCTTTGTGACAAACCAACTTCAGCAGCCCAGGGGTGCTGGGCTGAGCAGCAGAAAAGAACACGGGCTCTGGCTTGGATCCGCTTCTCCACACTTCACTTCTGAGCCTCCTCCAGCTGGCCTGACTATTTCTGAATGTGACAGTGAGAAATATGCAGGATTAACCACTATAAGCCAGGGCTGAAAGTAAAGAGCTAGCCCTGAGTTTGACCTGGGCAATCCCCTTCTGAGTCGACCTTCACTAACGACCTTGTGAGACCTTAGCCCTGTTCCAGATGCTTTGAGAGCACAGTTTTACTTAATTTCAACCACCATGCTATAAAGCTGGTACAATTATTACCTCTCATTTACATTACATTAAGTATTCAGTTATGTGAGAAATAACTGTGGTTCAGGGAAAAATCTGGTCCAAAAATGCACAGCCGACCTAAGATTTAAATACAGATTTTTTTTTTTTAAACTCTGAAGAAATGTCTCCTTCTTACTTTACCCACAAATAGAATATATTGTCTAGGGCTTCGTAACGGTATGTAGGTACTGGATATGGATGTGGTTATTACCTGAAGAATTCACCACTGACTTTTACTGCGGAGCAGTCATTAAGATACAGATGAAATTAGATGGGGATTTTGAAGAACTCATCTGGTATACTGAATAAAACAAAATCCCTTCAAGTACTAAACACTACTAAAGTACAATTAAATCTTCAATTCTATTTCAGGAAATGAGTGGTTAGAATATAATAGCTAACTTATAAAAAATAAACTGCACGCTTAAAAGTATCAGTCCTGTTCCTTACATTTAGTTCAGTTCAAATGCTAACACACAGAGGTACAAAGTCATGGCAAAACACTTTCAAGGAGAGGCCAGGGGTCCGTGTTTGCCATGGCCATGGCCAGGCAAACGCGATGCTACTTTCCTCAACCCACACTAAAGCCCTCGGTGTGGTGGACAGGAAGAATGCAGTCCACAAGGGGGAGACAGAATTCTGCTGCCCCTGCCCCCTCCTGCACACCTGAATACAGTGAATGGAAATGAAGAGCAAGAGAGGAAGGGAGCCTCACAAGGGGCCAAGGAGAATGTCTATTCGCCTGATGTCCTTTACTCCACGGCAACATTACTATCATCATTGTCATCACCACGTTCACTGGTAGGGGCTGAATCGTGCCCCACTCCAAAGTCGTAATATAGAAGTCCCTCCCCCAGTCCCTAAGAATGTGACTGTATTTGGAAACATCGCTTTCAAGAAAGGTAATGAAATCCAAGTAAATCCTATTCCAATTTGACTAGTGTCCTTATAAGAAGAGGAAACGTGGACACAGGCACAGAGAAAGGTTCTGCTGATGAAGCAGAGACAAGATGGCCATCTCTAAGCCAAGGAGCAAGGCTTCCAAAGAAGCCAATCCAGCGGACACCTGGCTCTTGGACTTCCAGCCTCCAGAATTGTGAGAGGGTGACTTCCTGCTGTGTGAGCCCCCAAGTCTGATATTTTGTGACAGTAGCCTGAGCAAAATAAGATAATCATCACCACCACCACCATCATTTCATCCTCATGGCTGTCAATATTATTCTTAGCACTACTGATGAAACTATCCATTTATGATCCTTTTACAAAATTCTGGGCACCATGTTAAGCACCCATACGTTAGCTCATTTCACTCAGTGAGGTAGATACCACTATTACCCCATTTTCCAGAGCAGTAAGGCTCGGAGCTCTGGCGCGTGTGCTTAATAAATAATGGTGGCTAAACTCAAGCCACGTCTCTCTGATTCCAAATTCCAAATTCCAAACATTTTTTTTTTTCCTTTTTCTTCCTCACTTCTATCTGCCCTTGGTCAGATGAGGGTTTTAGTTTAATAAAGAGAATTCCTCAGGAGCACCTGGATGACGCACTCGGTTAAGTGTCCAGCTCTTGATTCGGGCTCAGGTCATGATCTCAGGGTCATGGGACTGAGCCCTGAGCTCAGCCTGGAGTCTGCTTAAGACTCTCCTTCTTCATCTCTCCCTCCCCTCCCTTACTCTCTCGATCTCTCTAAAATAAATAAATAAATCTTCCAAAAAAAAAAAGAGAGAGAGAAAGAATTTCTCAGAAATGTCAGCAGAGTTGGCCTTCTGTAAGAAGAGATCATTTGTCAATCCTTAGGTCTTGTTTTTAAAATCCCATCAAAAATATTCTCACCAGCTCCACCTGTCACCTACTTTTCCCACCCCTTCACCCAATGTTTCTGCTCGCCTTCCTCCCAGAAGCTGATTCTCCACAGAGAAAATTCATTGATTATAAGAGGAACAAGCCATTTAAAAGGATCATAAGCTCTTACAATGTTGACAAGGATACCCAACCCATCTAGGGAGTCGTCCTCGATGCACAGCCCTGTAGAACACAAAAATTATGTGAAATGCCCAAGATACCACATCACAGAAATCTACTGACTATGCTCTGTGCCTGGGTCTGATTTAAAAAAAAAAAAAAAGTGAATATAGTGGATAGAACACTGCCAATTCCAATTTTCCATCTATTAAGAATGTATCTGATTTGCACATAATTCTACTTAGCTATTTTAGGTTTAACATATCAATTTTTCGTCACTTGGAGAAACCACGGATTCCAGACTAGACAATTTTCTCTTAGTCACTCAGTATTGTGGACATTACCTTGGAACTTAATCACAAACACGAATTCTTTTGAAATGTTTAATAAAATTGGCTTCTTTGACAGGCCATTTCTTTTTTCCTCTTGCGCTCTGCTCTTTGAGGCCTTGTACTAGAGGTATGTGCTAATTTTCTTGAATGGGTTAGATAAATGGTTTATTCTCAGAGGAAGCCACAACTGATTTATACAGAAAATGTTTATATTCACATTCTGTGGTCCTAGAGGTACTTTATTTCCAAAACAGATTATGTTTGGGGCTAGAACAACTGTGCTTTTCCATTGTGGACTTCACTCTTTTGTCACAGTTTTGTCTGGCTTCAGTTTTGTTTTTAACAATAAAACTCTGCACTAGGGTATCTCAGAGGTCCCTTTATAAACATCAGCTAAATGTTCTGCTCACTGAAGAGAAATGGGAAATATTTGCTTGCTGAATCCTGAGACTGCAACTTTTTAGTAACTAATCAGTTTTTCTCCATGAAGGAAGAGACCTTAAAAATTATGTGGTCCAACCCTCTTTTTACAAACTTGGATACTGTGGCCCATGAAAGTGAAGGGATTTGCCTAAAATCTAAAGACAAATCATCCTCAGAGGTCTTGTTGCTCACTCCATTGAACTGTTTGGGTCCCTGGCTCAGAGCTCACTGTATCGCAGAGGTCTCTTGGAAGCAGCCTATCCTAAACATGCCATATATCCTATTAGTCTCAGTGGCCTTTCTCTGTGTGTTTTTTAAAAAATAATTTTATTTATGTATTTATTGTCTTTCTTTTCCTACTAGAATGAATATAACTTTCATGAAGTTTTGTTTATTACCCTATCTCTAGACCCTCATAGTAGATGCTCAGTAAATACCTACTGAATGAATAAGGTCACTGATAGTAGGAGAGAATCCTAGGCTTACCACTTTTCCCACCAAATGTGAATGGTAGTTCATGACTTCCCACAGCCCCTCTCTTCCCGCAACCCAAATAGCATCCATGGTGAACATCTGTTGATGCTTGCTACGTTCTAAGCACTGACCCACACTCTACATGTATGAACTAATTTAATCCTAACAACAAACTCTACGAAGTGGGTATGACTGTAGCCCTATTTTATAGATGAGGAAACTGAGGCAAAGAGAAGTTAAGCAACTTGTTCAGGGCCACAGAGCCGATAAGGGGTGAGCGGGCCCTCACACCCAGGCAGCTGGGGCTCCAGAGCCCACATCTGTAGCTATTCTGCTCTCACGCCTTTTGTGGTGATGGCCACCCACGTCTATGAACTTTATTCTCTTTTCACCCCTTCCCCAAGTGAACGCTGGGAGTAATCAGGGCTCACTATGTCTTTTTCACAAGGATAAAATGCAAACTCAGCTAGTGGAAAGAAATGGTGAAGTCTGAGGCTTCACAGCTACGAGATGACAGATTCATGAAGGGGAGGCAGGCAGGAAGTGGAAACTGGTAGCTTGATACCAGGTAAGTGCACAGGTGAGTGAGGGAAAGGGAAGGGAGAGAAGGGTGAGTGGCCCCACAGCCAAGGCCTGGATGAGAGATGGCCACGGGCAGACACACACTGGCCAAGCCCTGTGACCACAGCTGGGAAGGCAATAAAAAGTTCCAATATCAAACCATTATAGAAAACAAAAACTGCTCACTGAATAATAACAATATATGAACTGACAGTCATCCAGCTGGTTCCTCAGGAACGTAAAGGACAGGTAAGTCACCTGTGTAAAACATCTTAATAATTACAGAGCAGGAAACTGTGCCTACTTGCGTGAAAAAGAGGACCGCTTGCTTCCCGGGGCAGACATATGGACCTCAGGAGCGGAAATGCTGCCCGTGCTGCTGGAGGAGCTAAAATCCGCTTCACTACCTGAAAAACAACAGGGGGGAGAGAGAGAGAAAGAGAGAGGAGTGAAGGAAGGAAACCTGAGAACAGGCTGGCCACTTCCCTGCCTGGCCAGGCCCCCAGCTCCCTGCAGGGGCACACTCCAGCTCAGCAAGTGGCAGGATTCCAGAGCTTCCCGGCTCTCGGCCCTTTCCTCAAAGCAAACAAGAGAAGGTGCGAGAAGGAGGACAATATTTCATAAACACAGCTTAGAAGCCCAGAGGGGCTGGTTTCATAAAGACGGATCTTCCTGCAGACACTCCCTGGTGGCCAAGGTGGGGACAGACACGCAGGGCTCTTCCTGTGAGCGTCCTCAGCCCTCCCTCGGCCACAGGAACGTTCCGGCCCAAACTTCAGGCAGGAGGAAGAGCATGCCTGTCAGTCCCAGAGTCGTTTTTCCAGGAGAGTGTGTCTTTGGGCTTTTGCAGTCAGCTAGCCATTCCTGAATCTGGCCCTCTTAGGTCTGGAGAGAATCAGCCGGGGAGAAGCAGCAGGGAGGAGAGTGAGGAGGGCTCCAGACAGGTCCTTGAACCTGCTTTCTGATGAGTGACTCTGACTGCTCTGATGTTTTCTGTTTTGTTTTTTTTTAAGATTTTATTTATTTATTTGACGGATAGAGATCACAAGTAGGCAAAGATAGAGGAAGAAGCAGGCTCCCTGCTGAGCAGAGATTCCCGACCATGGCCTTGAACCCAGGACTCTGGGATCATGACCTGAGCTGAAGGCAGAGGCTTTAACCCACTGAGCCACCCAGGTGCCCCTGCTGCTTTTCTACTAAGAACACAACCTTCACGGGGGACCTGGGTGGCTCAGTCATTAAGCGTCTGCCTTGGGCTCAGGTCATGATCCCAGGGTCCTGGGATCAAGCCCTGCATTGGGCTCCCTGCTCAGTGGAGAGCTTACTCCTCCCTCTTCTCCCTCTCCCAGTCCCTCTGCTTGTGTTCCCCCTCCCTGTGTCTCTCTCTGTCAAATAAATAAATAAAATCTTTAAAAAAAAAAAAAAAGAAGAAAGAAAGAACACATCCTTCACAAAAAGCCGGAATTGAATATTTCCAAGCAGAATGAAGAAAGTTCACAGCGGCAGTGATGGAAACTGGGGTTATACAGATATGTGACATTGTAGTTGGGGGAGGAAGAGGGAGATTGTTCATTAGTTTACAAAAATCACCTTACATTTTGAGTACAGACTACAGAATGTTATGTAATTACAAACATGTTGTGTGGCAGAATAATTAATATAAATTCATTTCTAACAAAAGCATACAGAGTTCTGAAATGGTAATAATAGAACAATTCCATGGATTGCCTTGGGGAGTGAAAGAGAGTGGAAGAGGCAAAAGAACAAATGGGAAGAAGGAAGAGACGATTTTTTAAAAAAAGGTAAAATTCTATAAGCTTTGGAAAATAAATCTAGGTATACAGTTTTATTTGACCTTATCTCTCAACTCCTACAACAGTTTGTGACTCTTCTGGTCTAGAACCCAGAGCCAGCTCACATTTCTGGGTTGAGAAAAATAGAAATGATCTAAAACCTTTGAATTTCTTTTTTTTTAAATTTTTAATTTGTTTAATTACTTTTCAGTGTACTAGAATTCATTGTTTATGCACCACACCCAGTGCTCCATGCAATACATGTCCTCCATAATACCCACCACCAGGCTGGCAGGCTGGCCCACCAGGCTGGCTTCCCACCCCCTGCCCCTTCAAAACCCTCAGATTGTTTTCTAGAGTCCACAGTCTCTCATGGTTCATCTCCCCCTCCAATTTCCCTCAACTCCCTTCTCCTCTCCATCTCTCCATGTCCTCTGTGTTAAAAACCTTTGAGTTTCTAACAAGCAGTGAGCTATAATTATCATCACAATAATAAGTATTTATTGAGTGTCTACTAGGCACCAGACCCTCTAGGACAAGCTTTCAATTCTTTGTATCTGTTAATCTTGACAGCTCTGTAAAGCAGATGTCAATCTCGCTATTCTACTATTGAAGAAATCAAAACTGATTTGCCCAAGACTTGTGGGGGACAAATCCTGGTCAGGACCAAGCCTCCATGCCACTTCTCCACACCACGCTGCGTCCTCAAGGCAATGGGAAGAAGGAGGGCCCCGGGGAGCTTCCTGGATACACGATATACTCCTGTCTCCCTAACGGCCAAGATGACCCACTGGTACAAGATGCAGCCAGACTGGCCCACAGGTGAACAGATCCTCTCACTGACAGGTTGTATTAGTTTTGCTAGAAGGAAAGGCAATGGTGGGGCAGAGAGAGAAGTCCCTTCCCGGACTCCCAGCACCCCTCTGGAAGTTCATCCTCTTCTGGAAAAGACACCAAAAATGGCCACTTAGCACAGATGATGGCGGTGAATCCTAATTCCCAACAGAAGTCCAGGAGAATTAGGCAGTTTATCAGGACTGAGAGTGGCTATTCCTTCCGGATTTCAGAGACTCTGTCTAATGTTGTAACGGGCTCCCCAAATGCAATTAGCTCCCTCTGAGTAATGCACTAGCTATACCATTGTATTTTACAATCTCAAGGATTCATGACTGGTAGTGCTATGCGGCAATATGCTACTCCTGACCGCCTAATTCCACCGGCTTTGTCTGCTAGTAAATCATCAGTACTAAGTGATAAAGGCAGATGGTTTTCAAAAAACAGATCTTGTGGTCGCAGCCACCAGGCTTGAGAGACGATTTTCTAACATAAGATTATGACTCCGAAACATCCAATTTTCATCCCTTAAAAGAAACGCAAAATCTCATCAATTATAATTTAACTACCTGAATAAAAACAGAAATTCTAGAACAAACAGACCAGACAACTGCTGAAAATCCATTGTCTCCTCAGGATGCCTTTGATCTGTTGTAATTATGTACTCTGAACTGAAGGGATGAGTTTGATCTCCACCTCACTGCACACCTCACTACGACATATTGACTCTTAGGTATGGGCGGGGCCCACGTTTGTTCCTATACTTCTCTAAATTACCTTCTGGAAGAGGTTAGAAGATTCATGAAGGGTACCCAGTGGCCGCATGCAGGACTGAGTAAGAGGACAGAGAAAAACATCTATGCTACTTACGCCATTTCACTTTGCTATGTTTTAAAATATATTTTCAGTTTGGTTTATGCAAGGTAAAGTCAACACACTCTTCTTAAGAGATAAGCAGAAAGGTCAATTGTACTACATTATCTGACATGCAAACTCTTTCCATTTACTAAGCAAGATAACTAAGAGGAAGACTGGGGATCTGAAAGTCCCCTTTTACCTACCAGCTGGCAACAAAGACTCCAGGAAGGAGAGGCTCTATCCACTCGTTTCCTTTAATCGGCGTGTGCAACTAGGTTAGTGCTGTGGGGATTGTAGCTCAAGGATCACTGGTATTATTCAAACGATACAAAGACAGTACCTAACCTAAAAACACAGGCCCTGCGTCAGATAGCCCGGGTTCAAATCCCACCACTACCGCTCACTAGATGGGGGCCTTCCGGCAAGTTACTTCACCTTTCTGCGCTTCAGTTTCTACATCTGTTACACGGAGATGATAATCATGGATTCTGCCTCTTAAGATTATTGTAAGCAAGGAATGTGTGTGTGTGTATGTGTGTTTACAAACACATGCATACACACACACACATATAAACTACCTGATCCCTTATAAGGTCTCAATAAATGTTAGCCATTCTTCTCCTGCAGGGGTTAAAAAGACAACTTTTTTTTTTTAAAAGATTTTATTTATTTATTTGACAGACGGAGATTTCAAGTAGGCAGAGAGGCAGGCAGAGAGAGAGAGAAGGAAGCAGGCTCCCTGCTGAGCAGAGAACCCGATGCGGGGCTTGATCCCAGGACCCTGGGATCATGACCTGAGCCGAAGGCAGAGGCTTTAACCCACTGAGCCACCCAGGCGCCCCTAAAAAGACAACTTTTGTTACACATTTCCTTTGTAGGAAATTTAGAAAACAGCAATGATCTGTAGGACGAAATGCAGTCTATCATTCCATCACCAAAAAATAACTAAAGTTAACCTTTTGGTGTGTAATTACTCAGCATTCCTAGTCAATACATTACTATGTAGCCTAATTGCTTTTCTTTTAATATGTGAGTATCTTCAAAATATACTACATTTTGGGTGATCTATATATATGTATACATTATACAATAAATATATATAATATACATTTATATATATTGTATTATATATAAAATAAGTATATATTTATTATATATTATAATATGTACAATATAATAATATATTACATGTAATAAATATATAAATAAATAATGGCATAATATATAATAAATATATGTTATATAATTATATATTATTAATAAATATATATTTAAGATATATTTAAGATTAATTTGAGAGACTGAGAGAGCAGGGGGAGGGGCAGAGGGAGAGAGAAACTCAAGCAGACTCTGTGCTGAGTGTGGAGTATGAAGCAAGGTTCGATCTCACAACCCTGAGATCACGACCTGAGAGGAAAACAAGAGTCGATCCTTAACTGACTGAGCCACCCAGGTGCCCCTGCGTTGTGTTCTATTAAATCAATGAGTATATAGGCTACGTTCAGTTTTTCTATTATGAGTAACAAACACTATGTGCCAGAAACCATTCTAAGCATATTTACATATCAACTCATTTACTTCCCATGATAGTACAGACCTTATGAGGTAGGGACAATTATCGGTCCCTGTTGCAGATGAGGCAGAGAAGTTGAGTGACATGCACAAGGAGAGACAACTATCAAGAGGTGGAGGCAAGACTTATACCTAGGCCAAGATGGCCAAGGAGACTCCCCACTGAGCTGGGAGCCCAACGCAGGGCTCAATGCAGGACCCTGAGATCATGACCCGAGGTGAAGGCAGACGCTTAACCAACTGAGCCACCCAGGTGCCCCCTTGTCTGCTATTCTTTAGAATCAATGAGTGAAAGAATCTTTAAGCCAAAGGATATGCACAATTTCAAGAAATTTCACTTTGCATCACATATATTTTTGGATGGCATTAGCCTAAAGCAGTTTTTGTGGTCAAGAACGTGTTTGCCTCCATATGCCTGTGTGTAGATACCCGTCCGTGACTCTCTGATGTGACAGAGAATACTCAGAGCACAGGACACGGTATCTGCTGTCACAGACTTGTGTTTGAACAGCTAAAGGGAGTTTTAAATGCATGCCTAAGTTATTCTCATCAGTACTGTCTCTGATCAGCTGCTGGCGTTGATGGAGCAGGATTCCAGGACTGAAAGCAGTGGATGAACCTGATGACCTCTCCCTCATGATGCCAGTGTCTTGGTGACTGCACGTCCTGCAGCAGAAGGCATTCTCCAGCTAGTGAGCTCTGCTCCCTGGCCTCCAGAAACCCTGGTGGCCTTTGCTTGTAGTACTGCTGGTTCTCTTGAGAGGCATAACGTTAGGACAACAAGCATTCTGTGCATGTGATGGTGAGGCCAGGAATGAGAGAAGGAAAAATGAAAACAAAAAGAGTATGTGCAAAAATTGATAACTAGACTTATTTTTTTGAAACACTGCCTGCAAACTGGTCTCTTAGGACATTATTATTTTTGCTTTCAGGAGACTATGGAGTCCTCAGACATCAGAACATCACAAGCCTCTGAAAACAGAGTCTACTAAGCTGTGTTAAGCCATTCTAAACCACTGATTGAAGCAACCCCAAACCTTCCTTTATCCTTTGTCACCACAAAGCTATCAAATTAATTCAGGTTGGCCACCTACATCCCTACCTCAAATAGAGGCAACAAATTAAAAAGGGAAAAAACAAAAACAAAAATAGTTCCCCATCCCTTCTCCCCCACCCCCAACACACGCAGATACACAGATCTTTTATTTAAAGATCCCTAGGGAGGAGAGGAGCCATTTCCACTGAAGCCAAGCAGAGCTATTAAGGAGCAGCTGGGGCAGTGGACACATGTAATTAAAGAAGACACTATTTACAAAAAAAAAAAAAAAAAAAAAAAAAAGCTTCTTTAAAGTAGATTCTGTAGAACGGGCTCTTAGCTGTGAAGCTCTGGGACACCCAGCCAGTGAATCCAAGAAATGCTTCACAAACTAAACAGGATTTTTGTTTTAGTTTCTGCAAACTATTCTCTAAAACCCCTAGAGGCATTTATCTTAGAAAAGGAATATTTGATCAAAAGATCAATAAACTGATTGGATATATATATGCAAGTTTTCTTGCATTTCAGAACAGAAGTCTTTCTGAAAAAGTATAAATGCATTTTCATTTGTATCATAATTTCAGAAAGGATTTATCTTCATTATGACTGAGGTTCAATGGATGGAGCCACCATAAACTTAAAAGCATAAATATATACACAATTAAAAACAAAAGGAAGTTCAAATTTAAAGTATTCGGAGAACAGTTTTGTATTTTAAAAATCTGACTACATAACAGCAAAATTCCTCATAGGAAAATAGCAGTCAAAGACAAATAATAAACCGAAGGAAAATATTTAAAACAGAAGACAGACAAATGGCAATCTCCTTAATTTACCAAAAACTCATACAAATTGGGGGAAAAAAAAAATCCTAACAGAAAAATGGGCAAAGGACATGAACAAGCAGATGGTAGATAGAGAAAAATAAATGACCAATTTATTTTGAATGGACAGACATTCAATCTCATATGTAACATAAAAAATGTAAATGTAAACAAGGAGATTTTTTTCAGTTATCAGTTTGGCAAAAAGTTTAAAAATCTAAGTTTGAGAATACTAGCTCTGTTGAAGGTTTGAGAAAAACACTCTGATAAGAGCCTGCAAAAGTGTGAGGAGAAATTTCTCCTGCACACGAGCATTGAACAAACAACCTAAATGCCCATCAGCGACAACTGGTGAAGTCAGGTGGTACAGCCACCAAGGAGAATACCTATCAAGGAGCGGCATGAACCTGTGCGTGCTGGATGAAAACGTCTCGAAGCCCTGTGGCTAGATAAGAAAAACAAGATGCAGAATAGTGGGTGTGGCATGTCTGCCGCTTCATAAATAAATCTTTAAATAATATATAACTGGCTACATCCACAGAACATTTTCACTGAAGGATTAAAAAAAAGATCTGTTAATAGTGGTTTCCCTTGGGAATGGGACAGTAGGGATCTAAAGAGACCCTCATCTTCATTTTATATCTTTCTGAGCCATTTGACTCCTCTAACCATGTGCATATAACTCTTCTTATAAAAAAAAATGATAGGATACACTAAAATAATGGGCAATTGATTTTCCCTTTGAAAAAGATCTAAAAATTTTTAAAGATTTTATTTATCTATTTGTCAGAGAGAGAGAATGTGCAGAAGCAGGCAGAATGGCAGGCAGAGGCAGCAAGAGAAGTAGGCTCCCTGCCAAGCAAGGAGCCCAATGTGGGGCTCGATCCCAGGACCCTGGGATCATGACCTGAGCCAAAGGCAGTGGCTTAACCCACTGAGCCATTCAGGCATCCCTAAAAATTTTATTTATTTATTTGACAGACGGAAATCACAAGTAGGCAGAGAGGCAGGCAGAGAGAGAGAAGAGGAAGGTGTCTCCCTGTGGAGGAGAGAGCCCGATGTGGGGCTCGATCCCAGGACCCTGGAATCATGACCTGGAAAAAGATCTAAATTTTTTAAAGAAAAAGCATTTTATAGTAAAAAGCAATCACACCATTTAATGTAGTATTAACAGGGCTTTGGAGTCAAGACACTTGGGTTTGAATCATGCCTCTTCTACTAACTCTGTAAAGGCTTAGGCAAATTATTTACCTTCTCTCTTCCTTAGCTTTCTTATCTGTGAAATGGAGATAAAGATATTAATAGTAAGCATCATTAAGGGATTCCAGGAATTAGGCGAAGCATACAAGAAAGTTAGAACAGTGCTTGGCATGTAGCGAGCACTCACTCTCTGTTAGTTAGAACTACTGGTACAGTTGCCTGAAGGCCAGAAAAAGCTTTTAAACATCTTTCCCTTAAAAAGACCCACAATACAAAATGCCTTATCCTACTTAAGTCAAATGTTCTTACAAACACTCTAAAATATGTGGTTTTCCTTCAGCCATTTGTCAGTGGAGAGTATGTTTCTATTTTTTACTCTGTATGTGTGTGTGCGTGTGTGTACAACAGAGTTTGCTCAAAAATCTGTGGTCCTAAAACAAACTCTCCACGGCCTCCTCCAAATGTCTTTATAGAGTGCTCCTGGGTTACAACCCACCTTAAGTAAGCCCCAGGGAAAATGCACTTGTGTTTACTGACCTATTCTTATCAAAGGCCAGTCCCCTGAGCCAGGTAGCACTGAAGGTCTGAGAAAGGAGAGGAGCATGGGAGATGAGGCCCAAGAGGATGGAGAGGGTCAAAGACATCTCCATCTCTTCACTCCTTCATCTTGGGCTGTTTCAACTACCCATCTTGATAGAAACACAGGGAATACACCTGCTGACCAAGACAGCAGATGAAAGAAAGAATAAAACAGTCTAAAGAAACATCAAGAACGCAGGGGGAGTGAACATTTTTGATAGAAACCCCAGATACATCTAGTCTCCCTTTGCATGACCATCGGGAAAATTAACACTATGCATTGGCCAACCTGAGTAGAGTACGGGAAAGACAATGGGTGCTGTTTGGTTTTGTGAATGACCACCCAACTTCCCTGGTCCCGTTCTCGTGATCAGTAATGAATAAGTATGTGTCCCTGTTATCTGAGCACAGATGGCCAAAAAGAGAACGCTAGGCAAGAGATCCGTCAGTTCAACCCAAGGCCAATCAGGTGCCTCTGGAATCTTCTATAACCACTGACACGCACTACCCAGCATCACCAGAAGGAGGCGCCAGCCTGCAAAGTCACACACCAACAAGCTCTACCCAAAGAAGGCACTATAAACTCTGGCTCCATCTCTCAGCAGCTGTGTGTTCTTGTCCAAGTGATTTTAACCTCACCAAGCCTTAGTTTTCCTATTTATGTATATATGTATGTATTTTTTAAATGATTAACTTGTTTAACAAAAATTTACTGAGAATCTGCCTTGTTGTTATGCATCAGGCCCGACTCCAGGTGGACAGCAGGTTCCTATCTTGGAGGGTTGTTGTGAAATTGAAATAAATGAAAAGTGAAATGTGTGGAAAGTGCTTGACAGGCTCATAGATACTCACTTTATAATTATTATTAATAATGCAATGATTCCTACATCTTACTGCCTAAAGATCATCAGGAAAGTTAAGTAATAGCGTGTATGTCTGGTTAACACTTACAAAAATTCCAGTTCAGAAGGTCTGGGGGGAATCCAGGAATGTGCATTTTCAGTTAATTACCACAGATGACTATGTAACCAGCGGTCACAACCACACTGAGGAGGAAAGCTCCAAAGATAAAGAACACATGGACTCTTTCTCCAGGTCCAGTCAGATTGCAAGGACTTTCTTCAACGAAAAGCTAAAGGTGAGTGAGCAGAAGTTGAGGTGGACCAGACATCACCTTTGTCAAGGACCAAGCACCCAGAAAAGAGTCTACCTTCCAGAGTGACTTGCCCCCTCACAGATCTCCAGAAGTCCCTTTCTGAGCTAAATCTATCTTCAAAGACTTGTAAGGGGAGACAGGGACATAGAGAAAACGTGCCTTGTTTGAAAACTGGCCCAGATCCAGCCAAACTCGTGCACACATGATGGTTTATAAAGCTAGGGGGATACTTAGCAGTTGGCCAATGGTTTGAAGTCCTCATAATCCTGTTTTAAAGAGCAGGGACTGGGGCGTCGGGGTGGCTCAGTTGGTTAAGCATCTGCATTCTTCTCAGATCATGATCCTGAGGTCCTGGGATGGAGCCCCATATCAGGCTCTCTGCTCAGTGGGGAGTCTGCTTCTTCCGCTCCCTCCACCCCTCTCCCTGGCTTGTATTCTCTCTCTCAAATAAATAAATTAAATCTTTAAAAAATATTTAAAAAAAATTAAAGAGGATGGGCTGACCAGTTTGAAGCGGGGGGTGTCAAATACCATTCAGCAGCGAGAATCAGCTCACAATCTAGCACACCTCCTGTCTGGGTTAGCCCATCAGCCCTGACTTGCTGCCTTCAGTGTGGTCGATGTGTCCATGGCTGACATGCTGAATGGTGCCAAACCAACCACACAGCCATCCACCGTTGCCCCATGCTGAATCAGCACTGGGCACCAACCTTTCAGTCGGTAGGCACAGAGGCAACCGTCTCCCATTACCTTCCACTGAACAGGGCTGGGGAGGGTTACATCTATTGTGGCCATGAACTTCATCTTAATTGATTATTCTGGGAACCTGGTAATAACAGAAGTAAATTTGCCCTGAAGAATTTTCCAGACTCTTACATGTTCCTTATCTTTAAGTTCTTGTCAAGTTCACTGAACTGAACTGACTTTCTGCCCCTTTAAAAAAGCTCGCTGGTTCTATTTAAGGAGAAGTGTTTATCCAGTGATTACCAAAATGAAGTGCCTGCCTCCGTGTCTGGCAGGAAGACCTAAATCAGGGAAAAGCCATCCTTGAGGTGGCGGGGTGGGATCAGAGCAGGGGTGACATTGTGGGGGGAGTTAACAGGGGAGGAAGGGGCGGATGCAGGGGTGGCAGAGAGAAATGGGGACTGACAAGCCATCAACACTGAAAAGTCAGAGCAGGGCTAGGAATGAGGTCTGGGACTTCAAGTCCAGAGCATAAGAGAAAAGGAAAGGATGAGTCTTTTCTGAAGTCACCTCACCTTCCACTCCCAGTGAAGTCGTCTTGTCTGCAGGCAGTTCCAGACCATGAATGGAACAAAAACACCCACTTGCTAGGAAGACATGACATAACCTACCACTTGCTGCAGAGACCGGCAACAGCACTAAAACAGCATGGTTTTTCATTTTGTTTTATTTTTTTAAGATTTTATTTATTTATTTATTTATTTGAGAGAGGCAGAGAGAGAAAGCTAGTGCTCCAACAGCGGGAGGGGCCAAGGGAGAGAATCTGAGGCAGACTCCGAGCTGTATCCCTGGACCCTGAGATCCTGACCTCATATGAAATCAAGAGTGGGACGCTTACCCAGCTGAGTCACCCAGATACCCCTCTTTTATTTATTTATTTATTTAACCTCACTTCTGTCAGAAGAGCCATTTTCCTAGTTGACTTTAAGACCTAACAGCCTTGGCAGCCTCCCCTCGTCTTCCCCACCCCGTGCGGCCGCCTCGAGGATGCACCACATGGCGTGTGTTCTCCACTCACAGGCCACCCGCCAGGGCTGTGGCCCCAACAGGGAGGGGTGCAGGAAGGGATTCCACAATTCACAACTTTGCTGAAGCAGCCTCTTGCACTCGACCTGCTCCCTTGACTTTCTCAGCAGCACTGACCTTCCCCTTCCCTGTACTGGAACAGTCTGCCAGGTAGTTGCATTACTGGACCTTGGCAACACTCAGCCATGCTCTACTTCTAATATCTTGATCTCCTTTCCCTTTGGTTCATGCATGATATATCCCCTCTTCGTTTTTCTCTTGCATTTTCAATCTCTGTGAAGTTGTTTCTCTTTGTTTTTTTATGAGGGGACAGTTTAGTAGCCTCAATTACCAGCTGTGTGACCTTGGCAAAGGCACATAACCTCTCTGTGCCTTGCTTTCTTCTCTAAAAGGATAAAGATAATAGTATCTATCTCACAGAGTGTTGAAAAGATTATATAAGTTAATATATGAAAAAGTAGTGCCTGGCACTCAGTTAACACTTTAGAGAATTTTTTTTTTTAAGCTTTTATTTATTTATTTGAGAGAGAGCCTGAGAGGGGGAAGGTCAGAGGGAGAAGCAGAACTCCCTGCTGAGCAGGGAGCCCGATGTGGGACTCAATCCCAAGACTCCAGGATCATGACCTGAGCCGAAGGCAGTCGCTGAACCAACTCAGCCACCCAGGTGCCCTCAGTTAACACTTTAAAATACTGCCTTTATTTTTATTTTTCTTCTTATTATCATCCTCGCTGAATCACATCTGGGTCCCAACATGTGTAAACAAAATCAGGGAAAAGGACTTGGAGGAGGAACAAGGAGTGAAGGGAGGCTGTCATTTGGGATGTGAGTAACAAAACTAGCATGAAAATAGACAGAAAACGGTTCTGACAGAGGGTGGTAAGGATTCTTCCTCCTTCCTTGAGATTATAAATCAATGAGTAAATTCTCAGCTCTGGGCTATGTTGACCGAACTCTCCAATTTCACACGAAAGCCTGAAGCACATCATAGAGAGCTAACTACCGAACCTTCTCGTAGAGGCTGTGGGTCACACACATAGTGGGAGACAAGCTCCACCAGGGCAAGATTTCATCTGTTCCTACTGGAACGTCCCACAGCTCTCTGCACCCCTAGCAGGCGTCCAGTTGAGACAATGATCCTGCTGTCGAGAAAGGGGCAAATCCCTTAGGAGGGACACAACTTGGGTTCTAAAAGATGCTAACAAAGGGAAATATTATTCCCTACTGGCAGGATTAAGATTCCATGGAAGAGGCTTACGGAACTACCAGCTTTCAAAACTACCCATGACTATTCAACCCATAGACAAGGAGTGGTGGAGACAGTCGTCTAGGCTAAAGGGAGCGGCATATGAAGGCAACAGCCCTGGAGGGAGAAGTAACAGCAGCGAATGAACTGATGAAGGCAGTTCAGGGGACAGACAGTTGAACTTCTTTTTTTTTTTTTTAAGATTTATTTGTTAGAGAGAGAGAGAGGTGTGAGCGTAGCGGGGAGGGGCAGTAGAAGAGGGAGAGAGAGTCTCAAGCAGACTCTCCCCTGAGTGTAGAGCCTGACTCTGTACTTGATCTCACAACCCTGAGATCATGACCTGAGCCAAAACCGAGAGTCGAATGCTTGCTTCGACTGGGTCGACACCAGGGGCCCCTAGTTGAATATCCCTCTAAACCACGGGCCCCAAAATTTGTGTCTGGCAACAAGTTTCTCGTACCGGACACAGTCTTTTTTAATTTTCTAATATCCCTACATTTGTTTCTCTAAGAAAACATGTCAACATGTTACCTTCCTCAGAGAGGTAGAGATTAGAGAAGAGGAACCACACGTTTTCCTACCCTAGCAATACCGCAGCCATGGTTTCTTCTGAAGTGACTGCTGTGATCTTCAGTGGCCTACTGATACCTTCCATCAGCAATCTTCATGTATCAAGAACCAACTGGACCAATGGAAATGAGACATGGGAGAGAGTGGCAAAGACTTAAGGTCACAGTGCTATGTGGGAACCAAGCAGGGGCCCAGAGAGTCACTCTTCATTATTTTCTCTGCAGAAAACCTATGAGTCACGGGTGCACAGAATTGGATTAATCAAATTCCTTGGTTCCTGACACACTCTCATCATTGGTCCATGCAAGACTACCTTTATTTTAGTTCTTTACTGACCGGTTTGTATGAGCCAGTATTCATGTTTATTTAGTACTTATTTATTGTACTTATGTTTTTGTTTATTTTTTACATTTAATCTTATAGTAAATGAAGAAACCACCATCCATCATAACAACTAAAATGTCGACACTAACTTACACCTACCTCCGCTTTCTATTCCCTGGTCACCATTTCCTTGCTTTCATTTTTACAAAGAATGATCACATCTATAAGTATTCCTAAAAAGTAGATTCTTTTTTGTTTTCTGTTTTGTCCATCTTTCACTTTTTAATAAACAGGCTACTATGATATCTACCATTTTGGGGATGATTTAGATTCAAAATCATATTGCTAAGGTTTTCCATATATCTGTAATGCACTCACCTGACTGCTATATAATATTCCACTGTATGGCTTATACCATAATTTATTTCTTCATTCTCCTGATGATGAGAAAATGAACTGGGTTTATTTCAGTTACTCATCTAGCCTGATAAACAACTATTTGTATTTCCAGAGGCACAAGTCTCTCTAAGGAAAAAAAAACAAAAACCCAGAAGAGTAAATCCACTTTTATGTAATATATTCCATAGACAAAAAGAAATGCTCTGTGGACCATTTGTCTTTCTATACCTTTCCCTCTCACTGTCATGGGGAGTCAAGAGCTAAAAGTAAAACTGGACTCTCTGCTTTACCCTATTTCAGTTTTACGATGATCCAACACACCTAAGGTGATCTTCATTCTTGGGTCATTCTGACCCTGACTAGCCCTAAAAGATCAGGAAGTCCATGATCCTATTTTAGGTTTTGCTTAAGTTATCTCCATGACCTTGCCCCTTAGCCTCAGCAAGGAGACCGGCCCATGAACATGAGAAGCTGGCCCAGAGCTACTGTTTTATGAATATAACCTCACTGTGGGAGACAATCCTTGCTCCGGGTAGGGAGAAATGGACACAGTTGGCTTCCTTAACACAGCCCAGAATTGGTCAAGGACCTCGTTCTAAAGCCAAATGCTGGGTTTGAGTCACAGGTAGGGAAATGATATGAGTTTTTAAAAGACGCCACTGTTGTGGAGAAGGGGAAGAGACTGTGTAAAAGTTACCAAATCAGAAAGCCACTGCCCTACTTTGGAAAGATTGAAGCTAAAGTAAAGATTTCTATCTTTTGATTTTCATCTAAGTATCTCCATGTTAGAGCTGACGACTTGTCACCTCCGAGTGTCTCTGTGAAGTTAGTAACTAGGTCTGTGAAGCAGGTCAGACAAATATAGCATAGATTTTAAACCACCCTCTGCTCCCAAATTCACCAATCCTCTTCTCATTGTCTAGGATGGTGGTTCTCGAAGTGTGGTCCCAAATCAGCATCAGCATCACCTGGGGCCTTATTAGGAATGCAGGTTCTTGGACTATAACCCAGACCCACTGAGTCAGCAAATCTGAGGCAGGGGTGGAGCCCAGTAATCTGGGTTTTTAACAAGCCTTTGAGAAGGTTGGAGAAGCATTGCTCTAAGACACCCCGACCGAGATCCCGAGTACATAGCACAGTGCTGTATGGCTACCTCCAAGAAACAGACCACTGGGCTCGACTGTGACTTAAACACAGCTGTACACCGCTGTATACATTTCAGGAATCATTTTCACACATTTCACCTCCAAGATGAGTCAATTTCTCAATATACTTGGCATAAATCCAAGTGTTACTATCCATACTTCACATAACTGACAATGCCTAAAACCCGTAGGTCAGAGCAGAGTCTAGCACGGGTAGCTTCTGAGTTCAGACATCTGATCTTTTTACTGACAATGTGACCGCAGGCAGTCCCTTAATCTCTCTGCACCTGAGTTCCTCACTCCAAGAAGGAATTGAGCATGCCTTGCCAATGGGATCACTCTGAGAATTAAAGGACCGACTGGGGACAACTGTAAGTGCACAAGAAATACTCATCATTGCTACGACTGGCCTACTTATCCATGTGTTCGGTATGTATTGCTAAACACTTACGCGTCCCTAAGAATTCTTGCATATGGGCAGTATAAATGTGTGTGTGTGTGGTTTTTTTTTAAAGTACCATGGCTTAAATAAGGAGGCTATGTTTATTACATGACTAACGTCTAATGCAGGTGACATAAGGTTCTTAAGGACTACTGGGCTTCTGTCAGAAATGGTTTACCATAGGGGCGCCTGGGTGGCTCAGTGGGTTAAAGCCTCTGCCTTCGGCTCAGGTCATGATCCCGGGGTCCTGGGATCGAGCCCTGCATCGGGCTCTCTGCTCCGCAGGGAGCCTGCTTCCTCCTCTCTCTCTCTCTGCGTACTTGTGATCTCTGTTACATAAATAAATAAAATATTAAAAAAAAAAGAAATGGTTTACCATGTTTGCATGCTGTTCAAAGTGGTTTACATGTATTCTTATTTAATTCTCATGTTAAGCCCATGAGACAAGGTACAGTTTTATTCTCATTTTACAGATGAGAGAAGGAAAGCACAGGTAATTTGCTTGTGGTTACACAGCTCATAAAGGGTGCAGCTGGGATTTAAAATCAGGCATACAGGCTTGAGAAATACCAAATAATAAATGCATTAAAATATGCCTTAAGCAATAAGAAGTCACACCTGCAAGGAACTTCAAGAGTTGGGGAAAATACAGTTTTTACCATAAATGCTTGCTTGCTTGCTCTTGCAAAGGGCATGCCGAAACCTTTGAAAATTCATTTACAATCAATCTGCAGCAGAGGTTTTAACAAGATTATCACCATTCTGCTCTGCTCTGTATCTCTTATGGAGAGCAAACAATTAGTGAACACAGACCACAGTGGCAAGGAGACTGCTTTTTTTTAGCACATTAACCCTTGGGGCTGAGCCATTCACATATTTTCAACAGAGATAACAGGATTGAATCTTCATCTTAAATGAAAAGTGAACATATTGTGAATGCACTTAAAAGAAGTATTGCCATTTGAAAACATCTAATAGAAATGGGTTTTTCATGGTGTGGTCTGAGGACTCCTACATCTGTGCACCTAGGCTATTTGCTGGAAATATACAATGACTCATAGTCCAGACTTGCGGACGGAAATTTCTTTACATCATTCCCATAATCCACATTTTTACAAACTGTCCCCAGGCGATCTTTTACACACACTCAAGTATGAAAAGCACCATCATAAATAGCTCTTGTTTTTTAATATTTAACTATAAACTGCAAGCCACCCACTCGGAGCTGTTTAGTAACTCTGTGTTCTGTCTGCTTCTTCCCATCGGGAAGGTTCCACACCCAGGCCATCAGCACTTCTCGCCCAGAATTAACCGCAACAGTCCCACACTGCGTCCCAGCTACTCAGCATGGTCCCGAGCACTCCATCTTCCACGCTGCTCCAGAGCATAGATCTCATGAGGTGACCTCCCTGTTGAAACCCTCTAATGGCGCTCCATGTCTTTCAGATCAAGTCCACACTCCCCAGCGTGATTTCTAAGCCCTTCGGTCTCCCTTCAGCAGCAGCTGCTGCATCCCAGCCCAATGCAACCACCACCATTTGCTGAAGGCAGTGCAAGTCCCTCTCCCTGGATTATTCTCCTGTCCCTCTGGGCCTGGCTAACTACTACCTGTTCTTCAGGTCTCCAGCCTTGACCTTTAATTGCTTCAGGAAGGGAAGCAGGTGCCCCTCCTTTAGGCTCCTCCTCAGCCTACCCAGAATATAAGAAGCATTCATCACACTGCAGTGCGATGTCTGTTTTCAATTTCCCGGCGTGTCATCAGCTTCTTGAGGGCTTGTTTGTCCTTGTGTCCCAGTGTCTAAGTCAGCCTTTAGCACACAGTAGGGGCTGTGGCTTTGACAGTTTTCACACTATTAAGGGTTCTCCACTCTTGTCATTCAGCAATGATTCCTGGAAAGCCTCTCTGAGTTACCTTCCTCTTTCTTTCCCTTCAGTAGGATTGATGGACTAGTATTAATTACAAGTAGGAAAAATAGTCCCTCTACTCCTGTCTCCATCCCACATGCCCAAATCTCTTAAAACTCAAGGTTTCATCATATGATTTCCCTGATATGAGGAAGTTGAGAAGCAACGTTGGGGTCTTGGGGGCTAGGAAAGGAATAAATGAAACAAGATGGGATCGGGAGGGAGACAAACCATAAGAGACTCTTAATCTCACAAAACAACTGAGGATTGCCGGGGCGGAGGTGGGTTGGGAGAGGGTGGTGGGGTTATGGCATAACCATAACTTCCTTGGGGAAGGTATGTGCTATGGTGAGTGCTGTGAAGTGTGTAAACCTGGCAACTCACACACCTGTACCCCTGGGGCTAATAATACATTATATGTTAATTAAAAAAAAACAAAAACTCAAGGTTTCAGCCCAAAACTTGGTAAGTTTTGCAGCCTGGAAAGAACTTTATCTTATTCATCCTTGTCTCCTCAAGGCCAAGTGCAGTGCCTGACAAATAGGAAACTCAGAAGAATATTTATTGAATGAGGAGAAAAAAGGTACTGAAAAAAACTTGTAGATTTGACTGTGGAAATTACCCCACTAATTTCTGAGAAATTGCAAAGGAAGAGAAGTAGCAGGTTGGAGATGGACAAAAAGCATACGTGTGATTCAAAGCAGAGAAAAAGACAAATTCTGAAAATCACAAACTGCCAAGTTTGGGGTGGATCTGCCGTAAAACTGTAGAGGCAAGTAGGAGCCAGCGAGAGCTCATGAAGAACCAGGTACGAAAGACAAGTCTCCCTTCCTCTTCCGACCGAGTTAGGATTGCAGGCTGCCACGGAAATCACAGATGTGGAATTCGGTAGGCATGTCGTCACAAACTGAGAAGAGCCTTACGAACAAGGCTGACACGCTCACGGGATGATGGCACAGTCCAGTGCCAACAACCCACCGGATGTTGACTAATGGATTGCCTGTCAACCCCGAGGGAAATGTCCAGTAATGTGTCACCTGACTCTGTCCTTGTCCTTAACCTATTTAACATGCTTTATTAATGACATGAATGAAAACATGAACAGCAGACTATGGATTCCACAGGCCTTGAAGGGATAACTAAAGCAACAAAGGACAGAGTCAGATACTAATGTTATGAGCAGCTATTTGCCAAAAGCAGAATGTGTTAAAAACTCTACGTCTGCTATTTCGTTGAATTCTTCCTCTCAAAACACATAGGGTGTGGACAAGGAAACTGTCTTGAGCATGATGAAATTTGTCCCAAGCCTGGAGCTAGTGAACGGCAGAGTGGGCTTGTCTGACTCCAGAGTCTGCTTTCTTTTTCATATCCTCTCAGCTTGGTACCTTGTGATCAGAATTCCCAAAGATCTAAGAACTGGAAACCAAGATGGTAACATTCAATTTAGTCCATTTCGAATATGCAATAAGCCTTGCACGTGCAAAGGCCCTGGGGTGGGGCTGGGGAAGAGGGTCTGAAGAAGGAGAGAAGTCCGCTGCTCAAAGATCCTTTCAGGAGGAGATGAGATATGCAGACCAACAACTAGGATATTAGAAGACATGATGAGTACAAGGGGTCCTGAGGGAACACAGAGGAAGAGCTACTCCCAGCTAGGTTGAGCGGAAGCGGGAAGGGGATATGTCGCAGATGAGAAGCCACTTAAGACGCCTTGAACACTGGGCAGAATATGAAGTGTCAGGGGTGCAGAAGGAGCAGACCTCAGGTGAAAGGGATGGTGCGCATGGAAACACGGAGGAAGGAAAACATGAGGAATATTTGGAATATACAGAACCCCTTGTTTGGCTGGAGCACAGTGATCAGATGAGACAAAGGAGCCACAAAGGTGAACTGTACATGGAGAGTGGAAGAATGGGCACGCTCTGCTAAGGGCACGACTCTGAAGGCAAGAGGGAGCCATGAGGAGTGTGGGATGGAGTGCTGATACGAACATGATATTTTATTCAGCCTTTGTGGCAGCTGTGTCTGGAGGAGAGACGGGAGGCTGGAAGGCAGGGCAGGTGACTATTCAGGTAGGAGGTGAGTCACATGGTGAAGGGAAGAGAGCCCCGGTGGCGGAAACCCTTTCTAGTTTTGAACCTAGTTCTTAGGTCCAGAAAATCAACTGTATTGGGTCAAAATCACTTAAAACTACAGGAAAAGCAGAAAGTAAGTGAAGTGGTAACACCACCCTGTGCTCCGTGCCTGACTGCAGTGTATGGACATAAAAGAACAACTGAATGAAGATATGTATGTTTTCTGCACAGTGTGGGAAAACAAACCAAACAGGAATTATCTCGGTCAAATGAAAGGAAAAAATATCTCTCTTGTTGCCTGAGGACCATGTGAAAAATTAAACAATCTAATCAGAATGGACTGAGATGCTCTGAGATCAAGGCTAGATTTTAATCTAGCACTGCGCAATCTTTAATGCAAATATCTTTTATTTGCAAGCACGAATGTCAATAAACTAGAACAAATAAACTGGGTAAATTCTGGCCATTTCTGGCATCTGCACAGTGGTAAAGCAAAAGCAAATGGAAAAATGGAAAGCCTAGAGGGGTTTTGTTTTAATTCAGACATGTGTTCAAGGAACTACAGTGAGACTCGGGGAGAGGAAATAATAAAGGCACATGGAAATGTTTCCAGGAGAAAGCCTGGCAGCACAACAGAGAGAATTCTGGATCAGAGGACTGACTTGGAGGAGAGCAGGTGCAGGGCAGGTGGGCAGCTCCCACGCTCTGCCCTGAGACGTCTGTCCAAGGCCCCGCTGAGCAGAGAACCTGCCCAGGGAGGGGACTTCATCTTGGGAGCCGGTGCTTCCACCGTGACCTTTCAGAGCTGGGTGCAGATTGGGGAGAGAGACAACGTATTCTGCAAACCAGCTCAGCTTCCAGCTGCAAGCTGCAGCATTTCACCTCACACCACTGTTTATCAGTTAAAAACGACCTGAACTATCAAGCTTCTGAACAAAATGCTTTTGAACGTCCCCCCTGAGAAAGTTCTGCACTGATTCTTGTGCGTGGTTTTTTTTTTTTTTTTTTTTTTTTAGCGCTTAAAAAGAATGAAGCACACTCACAATTAGATTATGCTCTGCACACAAATTATGCTCTGAATTTCCATGGACTTGTTTAATGGAACCTTCCCCAGGATCTCAACTCGATGTGACATCTGGCACAGAACACGCATTCCCAGGCCAACACTTTGCTTGCCCTGCCGTTCTGCCCCACCCCCAGCCCTCCACAAGTTAACTTTTAAATTCAAGTGTACTCAGTGTTCTCTCTCCTCTCCATCCCTTTCCTCCTCGCCCCACAGTGTTCTTGGAAAAACCAAAACGGAATGGAAAAGCAAAGCAGACCATCACAAAAATACTGAGGCCATTCTCTTCGGGACCACTGGAGAATAACTGCAGGGTGGTAAAACGGAGAAAATGGTAAGGAGGAGATGGTGCTTTGAAAACATCCCCAAACAATTAAAATAGTATGTAATGAATTTCTGCAGTCTGTATCTATAAGCACCCCATAGAGGCAAAAACTAACAAGGCTCAAAAGGAACAAGCTCGGGGCGCCTGGGTGGCAGGGTGGGTTAAGCCTCTGCCTTCAGCTCAGGTCATAATTCCAGAGTCCTGGGATCGAGCCCCGCATCAGGCTCTCTGTTCAGCGGGGAGCCTGCTTCTCCTCTCTCTCTCTCTCTGCCTACTTGTGATCTCTGTTGTCAAATAAATAAATAATTTAAAAAAAAAAAAAAAGAGGAACAAGCTCACCAAGTTGAATGCCAGTATCTCCTTGACACGCAGCACCACACGAATACCCTCCGGGCTCTGGAGCATACCCATTCATTCACAAACATCTAGGGAGGGCTAAGTTTTAGGCACTCTGCTAATTATGGAGAACAAAAAAGCAAAGAAAACATGGCTCCAGGATTTTTAAGTTTACCCTTGTGTCTCCAGCATATTTTTAGGGACACATAATTAAGATGGTAAGTAAGATTGTCCTTAAGTGCAAGGAAATGATAAAACATGCATTTCACTATAGTGGTCATCTCTAGGGGAGGCAGAGAATGGGATCTGGGAGATCATCCAGGCAGCTTTGGGGGTGCTAATTCTAAAAGTGGAAGGTGGGTCACAAATATATATTATTATTATTATTATATAGTTATTATTACAGTGAATGGCTTACGTGTGTATTGTATATATATTCTTTTTATGTGTCACATTGTATACGTAATATTACAAAGAAATAGGGAAGCAGCTATAATGAATTTAAAATAAAAGATAATAAAATGATAAAGAAAGAAAGCAAACATTGTTCATATTTTAGAAAGGCTCATACCCCTGCAGAAAAAAGAGCCATTTAAAAAATAATGATTAAATACAACATGGTAACCATAACAATAGAAATAAAAAAGAAATAGAAAAAAAGAAACAATAGAAATAAAAAAAATAGAAATAAAAAGAAATAAAAAAAAATAGAAAAAAAAAGAATAAAAAAATAGAAAAAAAAGAAATAAAAAAAAATAAAAAAACAATAGAAAAAAAAATAAAAAAAAATAAAAAACAATAGAAATAAAAAAAAAAGAAAAAAAAAGAAATAAAAAAAGAAAAAAAAAACAATAGAAATAAAAAAATAACAATAGAAATAAAAAAAGAAATAGAAATAAAAAAATAAAAAAAAAACAATAGAAATAGAACACTAAGGGAGTACACAGTATTTAAATTGACAACCACGGCCTGTGAAATTCCGATACCAAACTGTCTTTGCGTTTAAGAGCTTGGTTTACCCCTTTGTAAGTTTCAGTACGACATTACTTCCCCTGGGACACCTTCCAGATTCCCAAAGTCTGGGTCCCACAGTCCTCCTCTGCCCACTGGTGGGATGCTGTACTACCCCAGAAACATGTTACACTTGTTACAGGGGCCCTGTGTTTACTGTTACATCCCAGTCCCGGGCTCACTTCCCGGCTTATCAGTAACTACTTGTTGAAAAAACAAGGGAGTAGCATTCCTGGTTCGGTTCATTAAGTGGTGGCGGAGATTGAAGAGAAAGGGAAAGGGTGGAAACGTGAAGTTGGAGACTCCCATCCAAAATTCAAGAATGCCCCAGCTTTATGCAGACAAAACTGCTTTACTATCCCTGGTAAGCGAGGCTTGGCAGGGTACGACGCTGACAGATCCTAACTCACGGTTCCGTATGCCCTAGAGCTTCTCAGCCTGTGGCCTGGATCCTTCCCTTCTTCCGTTAACTCAGGGGGAACGCATTGGATGTCAGGCTGTATCAGGTTCAGGCCCAGCCTCCATCTCTCAAGATCAGTCAGGCCTGCCCACAGTCTCGGCAGAAATCAGATCTTCCTGGCAGCAGCTTGCAGAGCCTGCCTATCTCAGCCACAGGGGTGAGCGCAAGAAGCCAAACCCTCAGGAAGATCCAGTTTCCCTGAATAGTGTTGCTGCCCCACAAGACCAGGAGGCATCCCTCCCTCTGAAACTGCCAAACTCCGTCTGCTGAAAAAGGACTCAGCAAACAGAACCGAGAGCTCCAAATGCCCCTCAGATGTCAGCAAAAGGATGGGAGCCACGACTCATGCCTGCAGCCCCAAGAGCCGACCCGAGCATTCAACCAACTGCATCATCCGAGCACGTGACTGTACGACCCACAACAAAAGAAAAGAAAGTGGGGCATTATTTTGGTCACAGACCAGCACAGCACAGAGAGAAGGTCACTGTGTTGGTGGGGAGGTTGCTAAGGATTTACTATTTGCCTTGAAGCCTGACAACAGAAAGCTTATTCTAGCTACATTATCTGAGTGATATTGCATATGAAATCGTGTTTAGCATAAAATATTTAGCTACCTATTTGCACATATGTGGATTCCCAAGTTCCCCAACTCCAGAGAGCTCGTTTTAAATCACATCATAAAAATGTCTTCCCCTTTTTCCCATTCAAGTGAATTGGTATAGTCCTTGTTCCACATGCCACGTTCTTTCCAGGGCCAACAGATGGAAAGAGAGGATATGCCAGAAAGAAGAAATGGAAAATGAAAATGACATAAAAATAAAAATAAAGTTGCAAAATGTAATTTGGGTCAATTCCTTGTGCAGTTTTAAAATCAGCACCAGCAGGCTCTGTGCATAGGGCATTGGCTTTTTACTTTTTTTTTTTTTTTTTGCTCAGATGTCACACAGGATTAGTGCAAAAGGAAAAATCCCAGCATGGGGTCTATTTTTATACAGATTAATCAATCATTTCCCGTCTCTTCCTCTCCCATCACTCCCCAAACTTTCAACTTAATGAAACTGGTCTCTTTTCAAAGTATGTCATTTACCGCCCTCTGAATGGAAATCCTTTCAGGAAAGGAGGTGAGCTTAAACTTTGAACCCAGATTTTTAACTTTCACATTTTTAATTTATTATAAATACTAACAACTTATGCTGCTGCTTAATTCCTTTTATCTTACATATCCATTGTGGAAAGCTACACATCCATTAGTAGCAGCAAAATAAATAGGCAAACATTTGATTATATGTACGCATAGCCATTTAACAAAAAGAGCAAGGCACACATTGGAAAAGAGAAAACTATTATATACATCTCACTTTTGTGAGGCACATAATTATGTACGCTGAGTGCCGTAATTCCCATCAGAATACCAAGTACACAGTTAGGTTCTTAGTAGTAAATATTGGCCAGAAAATTTGATAACCTGAATGGAACCAAACTACAGGATTGTGCAAGCTCTGAGCTACCGCCTTCCTTAACCACAGAGATTGCAAAAATGGTGACGCTGATGCTCATAGGAACGTAATACAATGATGGTGGGTCATGTGCCATCGATTACATCACTGAATTTTCAAAACAGCTTTATGTCATAGGTACTATTCCACTCTACAGATGAGGAAACAGTTATAGAGAGGGGATTCACACATTCTGAGGCTGGAAAAAAATCCTACATTACGCTGGTTTGCAGAGATGGGCAGGAGAATTTATCACAGACACATCGAGATGGGGAAATGGGGTCTTACGCTACCAACTGGCTGAAAAACATTGGGAAAAGTGTCATCAACATTATTTCCATGTCTCCAAAACCAGGATCGCAACAGAGTTCATCATGCCCCCTTATTTGTCTGTTGTTCCTTTGAAGGGTGGAAATCATATTTTAAAAATATTAAGGCAATGACCCAGAGTCTGACCTCAAGGACCAAGTTAGGTGTAGAATAGTCATACACAATCCATTTCACATCCTCAAAGGGTGGTACCTTTTCACCATCTGGGGCATTAAAAATTGAGGCATGACTAACAGATGTCGTTTGCTGAATGTCCTTTGCTGAATGGTCAGTCATAAGTACAGAAAATAAGAGACATTTACAACCTAGCAAAATAGCTCATTCTCGTATGTGATTGAAACTGAATTTCTCTTATACCCAAAAGCACGTGTTGTGCTTTTTGTGTAGAGCTGCTAGATGCTGTTATCTACTGTGGGTAGTCCAAAAACCTAAGTTTTACACAATTTCAAAGCTATTGAACTACAGTTAGGTTCACCATATGTATTGTCTTTCTTTGTTTCTACTAATTAATTTTAACACCATAGGCATTAATCATTTGCCCACCAGATGAAAATCGCTTTAAGATGACTCATGTGTTTTACAACATTGCAAACCCAGCCCGTATGTTCTTGGAATGTAGAGTAAAGAGGAAGTGTTAGATCAAATCAGTTAATAAAAAATAAAAAAAAATAAAAATAAAAAAAAAAAAAAGCGCAGCCTTCCCCAGCCCAATTCCATGAACATGAAGAGTTTCAGAATTTCTACCGGATGCCATGTGAGAAAAGTAAATTAAAACTGGTCAGAGATGTGCTCTGAATAATTTCCATGAACTGGCAGACACGAGCACATGAGCAAGCTCTCTCTTGATAATAAATACGTCGCATCTCGGCCCACACAGAGGCCCATGGCAACTATGTGCGGTGCCAATTAGCATTAATTGTGGTTGTGCTCATCTATTCCCACAGCACATGACTGAGTAAGGCCAGGCTTTGCATTTACAAATGCAGCGTGCAATGCTCAGAGTTAGACGAGCATTCTAGAATGTCCAAGTCCACGATCCGTTTTTCTCGTTTTGGCTTCAAACTGCACAAACAGACTCACAGCTGACAAGGGGTATTTAAAACAAGAGACGTGTGTGTGTTTAAAAGTTTAGGTATAGACTCTGCCTTCGGAATATCTGAGAGGCAGAGTGGAAAATTTGTTTTCAGTCGACATTTTTAGCCCGCCACAACGAACTTTACACACGCATCCATACAGAAAGAGCCATCCTCTGTGATTCGATATAATTACTTACTTACTGTGACTAATACTACTTACTTAGAGGGTAAGCTCCGTAGACTTTCATGGCAAACACTGCCTCTGCAAACAGCCTCCCGCCACAGGCCGGGGTATGTCTTGTGCAGAAATACAGTGTGAGCAGCTCATCTCTCCGTGGAGTACAGTCTCAGAGTGGGGTATCCATGGAGACAGAGCAGGGCAAGGAAGTTACTCTGCTGGGCACCATAGCAACAGGAGGCAGAGGGATGGCTGGCCTATCAGGGAAGAGCAGAGGAGCTTCTCCCTGGTGACTGCAGCATTTCAAATGAAACCATCGCCCTCATGAATGGACACAAAGCATTTAAAGAAATACCAAATTGTCAAATAGAAGGAAATGCCTACACAACAGTCAGGGCTAATCCTCTGACAACACTGGAGCAAAACACTTAAGTCTTTCTATAAGGACTATATCCCAATGGGCAAGGAAGAAATTAGCTCAAAACCCCACATATTCCGAAGTTTAATGGCAAGCATGTGAAGCTTTGAAAAAAAAAAATGCTTGGTGTACTCCATGAATTCCAGCTATTTCAAAATGCAAGGCAACTCACAGTGCTGACCGAGAGGGAGGAAGGGGAGAGATCTGTTGTTCTGAAGGGAGAAGAGGGAATCCAGGACTCTCTGGGACAACCCTCCGCATAGTCCTTCCAAATGGGTTTGCTTAGAGTAAACACATTTATTAAGTTTCCTCCATTATATCAGAACAATTCTTACAAAGGAGGTATCTTTGATAAAACTAGACCAATGCAGAGGAGATGGTGAATGGACATTCAAATGCCTTAATACTGTGCTATCTGTTAACTTGCCCCACTTCTTATTTAATAGCAATGACGCCAGTGATCATTTATGGAACATATGCTGTATGCCAGGCAAACACCATCACTGCAAACATCGTACTAACAACGATTTTTGCAAAGATACATGACGTGCGTGTTGACCTCTTCGTGCGTACGGTATGCGTTTGCTCTGCTATATAACCAACACATTTTATGATTCTCACAGTAACCTGCAAAAGCTAATTATTAGTTATTCTTCTTTGCATTTAAAAAATGCAAATAATAAATATTATTTTGCAAATAAAAATATTGCAAATATTTGCAAATAAAAAATATTGCAAATAAAATATTGCAAATAAAAATATTGCAAATATATGCAAATAAAAAATATTACAAAGAAAAAGAAAAGCTATTTTTTTATGTTATAAAAGAAACCCTTCTGCCCTCGAACTTCCCTTCCCCCACAGCTCTGCAAGTGGCCTGGTCCACCCTATTCAGTGTCTAAATATAAGGTGATGTAACCCTCCTCCCACAATTTACCTCTCAGAAAAGAAGAAACCCCATATATTAGAGTCTTTCCAAAGCCTCTGATTACAGAGCCCTTGCTCATAATTACCTTCTTTGAACAAAAAGTGCCATTTGAAAAAGACACATCAGTCTGAATTGACCTCAGTCTGTGCTAGTTTGGGGTGCCTTTGGAGGTCAACTGATGGGATTGTTTAAAAGGAAGGAGACCGAGAAATTAAAAAAAAAAAAAAAAGATTGTGTAATTCCTCAGACTCTTCCAGCCTTTAAAGAACACTTTAAAAAGCAATATAGTCAGTGGTTAAATTGTACAGGTCAGAAAACCCCAACCCCTTTGCTAACCGAACTCAAGAACCAAGCAGCTTCGGATAGTGAAGGATACTCACATAGAACTACAGGAAAACAGAAAAATCAGCTCTCTCCATGCTGTACCGCAGGTGCTGTGACAACCTGCAGGTTATCCTCCAATGCCTACCTTCATTCTTCCTTCTTCCGCTGTTACAGGTGCCTATTTGACTAAACGTCCTGGGATATAATTGCAAATGATTTCCGTGTCCTGACCTTAATATGACTGAGTGCCCCTTGGTCCCTCTCCCCACTGCCTGGTGGATGACAGCCGACCTGACATAGCTGTCTCCCAGCCTGGGTCACCCAAATCCCTAGGTTTTGTTTAGTAAGAGACAAATAAACTTCGGTCTGGTTTTAACCTCTGTATATTAGAGTTTTTTTTTTTTAATAGTAACTTAACAAATACCCTCACAATACTTGTAGGCTTAAAAAAAGTCCAACGAGAGCACCAGACACCGACTGAAAATTGCTTCATATCAAATGAATTGGGTGAAGGTGAAAATGATGTGCTCTAGAAAAGTCAGAGGAGTTGCAGAGTAGCTCTAGGGAGGAGAAGAACTGAATAAAATATTTTATATTAGCCATGAATAAAAAAAAAATCAATGTTTCTAGGGGTGCCTGGGTGTCTCAGTAGGTTAAGCATCCGACTCTTGATTTCAGCTCAGGTTACGATCTTGGGGTCTTGGAATGGAGCCCCCCATCGGGCTCTGTGCTCAGGAGGGAGTCTGCTTGGGATTCTCTCCTCTCCCTCGGCCCCTCCTCCCACCACTCTCCCTCTCTCTCTTTCTCTCAAATAAACAAATAAGTCTTTAAAAAAATCAATGTTTCTAAATTAGTAATATAGTATAATTAAGAACATTTAACTAAGACAACAAATTTTTAAAAAATCAGATACCATTTCATCCATAGCTCCAAAGATTTACTTGAGCTAACAAATGAGCTAACACTTTTTTATTCTCATTAGGGAAGTGGGGGGACATTATATTCAGTCATATACACTGTATCCCTATACTTTCCTCTGTATCCGCTAACTCCTTCCTAGGCTAAGCTATCTAAATGTAGACCTGCTTCCTGTTGCATGCACCTCTTGATAATCCAAGCTCTACAGAGTAGCCAGAAGGATCTCGAGTATTTACCTTAAATTATGTCTCTCTTCTTAAAAACTCTCCAATGGCTTTCCAGTACTCTAATAATACAGACACCTGCTACTGCTCTTTACGTTCCTAACTCACCACCCTACCCTGCCCTTTAACCCTGCCCTAAACATGAAGGAATATGGCTAAGTTCTCAGCTCAAAAGTCATCACCCCAGACACACCCTTGCCTCATCCCCACTCAGTCACTGTCTATATAGAATTTCCTGGCTTTGCTTATCAGTATCTGAACTCCTCTTGTTTGTCTGCCTGTGTATCAGCCATCTCCCCGTGTTAAAAGTAGACTCCATGAGAACAGGCATCCTGTCTGTTTCTTCCCCATATCCTTCATGTCCAGAGCAACAGCATCAGCACAAAGTAAATGCTTAATAACTGTTAGTTGAATGACTGACCGAATGAATGAATGAATGCTAGTCAACGTACAGCCAGGATTCAAACCTAGGTTTAACAGAAACCTCTTATATGTAATAAAGTGAGGGTTTCCTTCCTTTCCTTTACTTAGACTGACACAGACATCACTTTCTTCAATGCCATAAACATTCTAGTCCCTGCATCTCCAAGTATAAGCTCACTGCAGCCAGGTTCCTGAAGGGTTACCTCGGTTAACCATGACTTGCAGCCTTGGCTATCAGATACAAGCTTAGGGGATAAAAAATGTTAACGCAGTGAATTACCCACACGAACATACTATGTAGTTCAGCACATAACTTTTTACCAGTAACCGTGCCGTACACCAAAACATCACACAACAAATCATACCAGCAGAGAAGACAGAGAGAGCAGGGCATGTACCCCTCTGGCTCTTTTCCTATCCTTTGGCTTCATTCCTCTACCAAAGTGCACAGCTGCTCCACATGTGGCCTCAGAGTTCTCTCCCTCTGGCTTCCGGGTAACTCTACCCTGTTCTCAGCCCTTCGGGATGTGGGAATGGCTCCAAGCTCCTGCCGGGGCCAAGCATTTGACCATGCCTTGTTGGATCCCCTTAATTATGCCCTTTGCATGCAGACAGTCTCTTCAATAAACTCACCTCAAGTAGCACACAAAAAAGTCCCATCTAAAGCATATATCTGCATGATTTATAACTCAGTTTCCAAGTTTATGTACAGAGTAAGTTTCTAGGTTCATTTCTGTTATGCTGGCAGTGGGTAACTATGTTCCGCGGTGGGTGTGTGGTCTGCTGGAACGTCTACCATGTATGGGAGACCAGTAATGCTTTGTTCTCCACACGTTAGAGCACTTAGTAAGCATTTGGCAGGCCCCCAAACCGGTGGCTAGAACTGTACATGAAATAAATCCCACAGACCCAGGATTTGGATGGCAGTCACCTTTGGGAAGAAGAGGATTATAATTCACTAGTTCTTAGGGGGAAACCATTAACGGACATTTGGCACCATTACACTGATCGGGTGCACCGTCAAAAGCACATATGGGAGGAATGCTCGGAGTAGATACATAGCCCTGCCGTAAAGATAAACACTTCAGTCCACTCATCCCAGTTAAGCTTTATTTTACTGATCTGGTCTCTGCTGGGGAGAAGTGATAGATCGTACAAGAGTCCACCACAAAACATTCTCTGCTATAGCCTGGCTGAGCATTCTTTCGCTCAGGGTAAAAGAAAGGTTCAGAGACCCATTTCAGTATAAACGCAAAAGCTCTTGCTAAGTTGGCAAAGTGTAATGATCTGTGCTTAGGAAAGTATTCATGATATGCAGGGCAGCACAATAAACATCTTGACACATAGGAAAGGACTAGAGTATGATGAAGTGGAGAACACTGGAGACCTGAACATTCTGCTGATGTTCATATCCTCAGAGTTTACTGATCTGCACCCAGCCTTATGCGTTCAGTTCTGTGGACTTTATTGAAGTTACACTGAGGTTCATTGAATCTGTTATCAGCAACAGCCAGCACAATCTATATACAGACTATATCAGCTAATTTATGAAAATTAATAAGAATTTTTAGGGCTTTACAGACATTAAAGAAAAATAATTTCTATCTTATTCAACACAATCTTTCTCAATTGTCAAGCTCCCTTATTGTAATTAAAATGATTCCTTTAAGGCAGGCCTTACAACCAGTGCAGTGGTTAAGAGTTAGTAGCAAAATGACTCTTAATCTCACAAAACAAACTGCTGGGGGGAGGTGGGATTGGGAGAGGGGGAGCGGGCTATGGACATTGGGGAGGGGAGGCGAACCATAAGAGAATATGGACTCTGAAAAACAACCTGAGGGTTTTGAAGGGTCAGGGGTAGGAGGTTGGGGCAACCTGAGGGTTTTGAAGGGTCAAGGGTGGGAGGTGGGGGGAACAGGTGGTGGGTAATGGGGAGGGCACGTTTTGCATGGAGCACTGGGTGTTGTGCAAAAAGAATGAATACTGTTACGCTGAAAAAAATAAATAAAATGGAAAAAAAAAATCTACCTACAAGCTGTGCCACCTTGGATAAGTTACTTAACTTCTCTGGGCTTCAGTTTCTCCATCTGCAATACAGGGAATAGTATCCTTTTCTCCTCTGGATGTTAGGATTAAAGAGTAACATGCTTGGACTTTTGCCAGGGACAGTCAGTGCCCCATAAATGTTAGCTAAAAAAATATTTTTTTAAAAGATTTTATTTTTGTAAGTAATCTCTGTGCCCAACATGGGGCTCAAACTCAACCCTGAGATCAAGAGTCCCATGCTCTACTGCGTGAGCCAGCCAGCCGCCTCTAGCCAATAATTTTTAAATCCAATTTCAGACAGTTACTCAAGCCCTACAATTACATCTAATATATCACTTCAGATACTTTCATAAGGTTTTCAGTATCTAAAATAGATCGTAGTCGTTCTATGAGGCTGGGCTTGCTGCTGCAAGACCTCTGATTGGAACTATAAGCTATTAGAAAAAACAATGCTTTGCTAAGAAGACTGGAAGTTTCCTTAGAACCAAAATCTTCTAGCACTAAAATTTTAATTTTTTTCACTCTATGAAAATATTTCTAAAATGCTTGAGGCATTTTTCTGCCCTCAAACACATCATTTTCTGCCGACTCCACCATCACAATGACTCAGTGTGTTTCTAGAACATTAACTACTTCGCACAGTGCTACAAAGCACTTAAACCCTGAAGAGGCCACCGAGCTTTTTAACCGGTCTTTTGTCTGCTCTTTCATATTTTCCCATCTCCTTGTTGTCAAGGCATCAGCTGTCATTTCATACTGTCGTCAGTGCCCTCCTAGAGGAAACACTGCTCCTATTTTATGTGAACTAGGAACCCAGGACAAGCTAGAATGCTGTTTTTAAATAAACACAGACTCTGTAGGAGACTTTTAAAGGGTTTTCTTGTAAAGAAAGTGCATGGAATTTGTGGCGTACATTTTAGAAGCTACAAAGGACCACTATGAACATTTACCGAGGAATTATTTTGTGGCGGGTCTAACGATGGGCACTTTCCATTCGTTAGTCTATTTATTCTTTGAAACAACCCATTTTACAGATGCTGAACAAGAGGTTTCGGGAAGATAACAAGCAGCTGAAGAATGCCTGGTTATGAAGTGGTGGCATGAAGACTTGAACCCAGTAGGTTGGACACCGTGCTCCCAACCCTGACACACACTTTCTTCCCCCAAGGACAAGGCAAACCAGGTAACCTGGTGGGGAAGCTGTGCGTGTCTCGGCTCTCAACTCCCCTCCTGGTAGCTCACGTTATTTTAAGAATGGCTTCTCTCAGGTAAGTTGTCTAGCTCTCTTTTATCTCCCAGCACTAACTTTGAAGTGAAAGGCTTGTGATAAGCCCAGGAATATCTGTAGCTATCCGCCAGTGGGAGAAAGAGCCTCTATCTGCTTAGGGAACCTGGTTGGTGCCTTCTGAGTTCTCCAGCAGATGCTTCTGAATGTGGGAAATAGTCTTTTTAAAGCAACCAGGCCTCTGTTATTGTTGTGAGGTTATTACAGTTCATCTGGCCAGGTCTCCAATTTCCATAGCCCTGGGGGTGTCGGATGACAAGGGAATACTACCTTAGTTTGAATGCTGATGGCACCCAGTGACATCTTTCAAATGCAGATTTCAACATTTCAGTTTCTAAAAGTGAATTTCTTTTAAATTATAGTGACCCTAACCATTTGCTCTTTATCCATCTCCTCAATCAGCTGGTGTTTTTTTTCTCCCTTTCTTGTCTTCTGATTATTTGTTTAAATCATGTAATTGTTTCCCCAGCTCTCCATCAAGCCTGGTGGAGAAAGGATTTAGTATTTCTTTTCGTAAAATAATGACAACAGGACTTTTTCTTCTGTGGACTAAGACAAGCCATAGATCCGCATTATAGGAGCCCCCGGAATGTCATTTAATGTACTGGAGCAGTAATGCAATTAGGCCTTGCGTTTTTGGGTGGAAAGGTCAGGAAGATTGCAGACCAAACTTGAGAGGAGCCCCTGGGAGCGCCTCAGAGCTCCCAGACAGAATGCCTTCGTTCCTTCCTTTCCCATGGGTGCTATAGGCCAGATTTATCGCATGGTACTCTGCCTTCAGCTATAAGCTCCCTAAATGCAGGGATGACCCTGAGGTCTTCTTTGCCCTGTCCCCCTGACACTCTTCCCACGCCAAACATAATTCCTTGCACAGGGTGTACACTGTATTTTTCATTTAAGTATTTATTGGACCCCGACTTTATGACAGGCACTGTATCAGGCTCTGGAGATTCGGTCTTGAGTGTTTGCCGAATTGACTTGCAGATAAAAGGAAACCATGGACATGCAAAGCCATTATCCAGCTGGACCGTGGGGATGTTTTCTTTTGCTCTTTGGTGGCAATTTTTAATTAAACCTGCCTAGGCACCAAGTGATGGAAGCCAAAGTGACAGAAGGCTCACTGCCTCCAAGAAGTTCCTGAGCAAGCCTGGCCCGAGGAAGGAAGGGGCATGCTGTGTGCGGACGGTGCCCAGCTGGCAAGGTGAGGGCTCGTTTGGTCCCCCTCTCTAAGCTTTCCCCAGCATTCTGCGACAGATCTCCCTTCTCCTGCACCAGATCTCAGTGAGCATTCTTCGCTCTATCTGAATGACTGAAGGGGCATGTCAAGAACTCCTTTTTAAGGTGAAGAGCAGTTTTCCAGAATCTAGAACAACAGACCTAAAATTAAATGGGCCTGGGTGATTTAACATTAGAGAGGCCCGGAACGTCCGTACGAGCGACACTAATTGCTTGCTATTTTAATAAATTGGTATTGGTTCTAATGAGTTGGTTTATTTTAAACAAGTAGAACGCACAAGGAGAGCGCAGGATGGGTCTGGGCTGAGTGGAGATGGTCACTTGGGGTTGGGGAGGAGGGAGAACATTTTAACCCAAGAGCAGCATTGTCTTGTGGTTTAGCAGATGATGTCTCTGCATTTTACAGATTGGAGTCATCCAGAGGCCTCGTTTCCAGCATTTCCTCTCCTCATATTTATGAGACTGACAGGTTTATTCTGCCGCAAGTTCAGAGAACTATAGGTCACGGTGCAGACTTTTCTACAAAGCGCTTGCTGAACAGAATTGGGTCCCCTCCAAAGCACAAGCAACTTTTTCATTGATGACGTTAGGAATTTTAGGCAACTAAGAAAGAAAGAAGCTTTAGGGATCCCTTCGACCTTGGTTAAATGCAAATAAATAAAAAGACCATGAGGTAAAGACTGCTTAGGTGATAATGTCTGCTCATGAGCGAGGAAATCAGAATTCTGGTGACAAAAGTTGGTGTTTGACCAAAGTGGTGTTTCAGGCTCTGCCTCTGCAAGGGTCATTATCTTAGGATCCATAATTGCTAATAAAGGAGGTCCGAGGAACCTCAGAAATAGTAAGTGATTTTGTGCATAGAGGTATTTTTCCAGAGTATGGGTTCACGGCCTTCATGATTCTCAAAGGATCCATGAATTAAAACAACATGAAGAACTGTTCTAGTTTTCTTCCATTTTTCCATTCTTCCTTCCTTCTTTCTTCTTTCTTTCTTCCCTCCCTCCATTTTTTTTCTTTCTTTTTCGTCTACATTTTCTTCAGGAGGACCTAGGGCCTTAAACATTCTCAGCAAGACAAGTGGTTGGTCCTTAGCTAGTTGAGTACCTACTATAGGATTAAGGACTTGCTCAGTGTGAATTCTGCACACAACACAGAGGGTTTTAAGTCTATGTTAACATGTGATTATTCCTCTTACAATTACTGAAACAAGGATGGGTAATGATAATCTTAACTCCCATTTAATCTTGGTTTTTCTTGCTGCACCATACCTGTCTCCTACGTCCCTGTGTCCTTGTATTGTCACCACTGTAAAATGTTTTCGGAATAAGGTGGTGGGTGGGAAACCAAAATGAAATAATTTTAAGTTGCATTCAAACCCGACTATACCTACACAGTGAAATCACTTTTTCTTTGAAATCGCTTTCACTTTCATGAGTGAAATCACTCATGAAGCTGACATTCTTTCCTGCACCATTTTATTTTTTCAATCTCATAGCCTACCGTTGCCGTCGAGCCCCCACAATGCACTGGACTCTGTGTTAGGAATAGAAAAAGAGGATGACAAGGCTCCTGCTCTTAAATACATCCCATATGTTAGAGAAACAGATTCTGCTGTTGAGTACTCTCAGGTTAAAAGAAAATTGAGAAGATTTTTCCAAAGAACATGTACAAATGGCCCATAAGCACAGAAAACGGTACTCATTGTCCTCAGCCATCGAGGAAATGTAAATCAAAAGCACTATGAAATACCACTTCACACTCATGAGAATAAGTATAATAAAAAAGCCAGTAACAGCCATCAACAAGGATGTGGAGGAAGTGGAACCCTCATACATTGCTGGTGGGAATGTAAAATGGTGCAGTCTCTTTGGAAAAGTCTGGCAGTTCCTTAAAGAGTTCAACATGGTTACCTTATGACTCAGCAATCTCTTTCCTAGATATATACCCAAGTGAACCGAAAGCAGATTCACGAAAGACTTTGCCATGGATGCTCATAGCATCATTACTCAGAAGAGCCAAGAAGCAGAAACAACACAAATGTTCATCATCTGTGAATGGATAAACAAAATGGGAGTATAACCACACCAAAACAAGATGTTAATAAAGAAAAAGCTGGAGTGGCAAGGGTGGAGAAGTACGTGAGAACTCTCTGTACTCTCCATTCAGTTTTCCTATAAACCTGAAATTGTTCAAAAAGAATCCATTTTAATGTGTGGTACAGCCATGCAATGGAATATCACTGAGCCATAAAAATGAATGAAATTCAAATGCATGCTACATGGATGAACTCTGAAAACATGTAAGCTGGAAGAAGCCAAACATGGAAGGCCTCATACTGTATGATTCCACATTTATAGGAGGTCCAGAATGGGCAGGTCCACACAGACAGAGTAGGTTAGTGGTTGCCATGGGCCGGGGGGAAGGGAGAGTGGAGAGGCCCAATGGGCAGGGGCTTCTTTGGGGGGGATGATAAAAATGTTCTGAAATTAGTGCTGATGTTTGCATCACCTTTTGAATATTCTACAAACCAGTAAATTGTATACTTTAAAAGGGTGAATTTTATGGTATATGAATTGTATCTCAATTTAAGAAAGAACCAATGGGCTGGAGGAGTTCTCGTTCCTGGGTATACAAGGTAATAGTTTATTTGTTGGCTCTAATCGCATGACATTCTTTAACTCATTGTCTCTGTCTTAAGTAGTGAAGGTATCCAACATCCTCTTTACAATAACCATCTTTCTCTTTTATATGCTGTCTTCCCCACTGTGTATCATTTCCTTTCTTTTCCATATTATCTCAAAGCAAAGGACTGTTAACAGACTCATCATGACTACCATTTATCAGGTGCTTAGGAAAGAGGGGATTTCCTTTTCACACAGTTTGAATTTTACCCTGAAATGAGACAACATGGTCTTTGGTTGACCAAAAGCAAGGTGAAGAATAATTCATTAAGATATGCTGTGCAAATCAACTATTCAGCAGAACAAGAGCAGACAGAGATGGAAGAGGACATAGGACCAAGCCTTGACTCCACTGAAAAAAGCTGTTTATAGCTCCTTGCACAATAATGCCATCACCAAAAAAAAAAAAAAAAAAAAAGAGAGAAGACAAACATAATGAATGAGAACTCAGGCAAGTCATTGATCTGTCTTTACAGGCTCATAAATACGTATAGCATTAACTTGGATTTTGAAGAAAATGATGCAATATATAAGTTGTCTCTCAATGCCAACGCTCAGGGCCTTTAAAGTCATAACTTTAGTTTTATTAAAACTATACTTGTTCATATATTGCACATATTGCTGCGATATAAAAAAATTTATTTATTTATATATTGCAAATTCTGAGAATCGACCTTTTCTGGCATTCATGGTATCTTATCCATTGCAGTAAAAATCTCCATTTCACCTCATATTTTGGAACTGTGGAACATCTATATGTATACATATAACATCGGACTCATATTTAATTCTTTAAGAGCAAATAAAATAACTAGGTTATTCAGTCTGCCCAGCCCTATAGCTTTCCATCAAGATAACCTGTTCTTCTCATAATCCTTGGGCACTTTAGACAGTATCAAGTAATTTCTTAGTAAAACTTATGTTAGAATTTGATAGTTTAAATGTCTGTTAGACCATCCAGTTTACATGTCTCCAACTTTGCTCCTTTTTCCCATGCCTCTGTAATGCACACGTGCCCCTATACTTACTCAATTATTAACAATCAGTACAGAAAATATTCTACTCTTTGCCGTACCTCCCTAAAAAAGGGAGATATTTCTGGGTGCTGGTACAGCAACAATATGGTATTCCCTGTCCTGGTGTACAGGTGTTTCATTTCAAATGTGAAATCACTCCAGTCACACTGTTCTGAGAAAAACATGAAAAGTAAGTGCATTTACCTGGCTTTACAAGGCCTGACTTTGGTTCCTTCTTATATCGAGATGACTGGATGCTTCCTTCACCAACCATTCCAACTGTGCATTTCTTTCTGGAAAAGTCTTCATCACTTCCAGGGCAAAAACCAATAGGGCTATTTCCAGTATCTGAAGGTGTCTTCACGGGAGACACGGATTGGCTGCTAGGACAGCCTGTGTCATCTGGAAGACAGGAATCAGTAAGGGATTAATGAGGAGGAGGAAATCAACAAGGGCAGAGAGAAGCCATGCACACGTGCACTCACACACACATACTCTGCTTATGAGGACCTGGACTGACGCCTGCAGATGACCCTCCTTTTATTTTCCATATGTTGGTCAATTTTGTTTACAAGGAAAATAGCAGCTATCATGAAACATATCTTAAGGCAAAACCTTCTAAAGTTTTTGGACCACAAATACTTCTGTAACTTTCATGTTGTCAACACTTAAAAGTTTGTCCATTTCAACACTTTAGGTAGTAGTATACTTTTGGGTCAAAATTGTCCATGTATTTTTTGATGCAGTTAAGTAACAAAAAGTTCACCAGACAATTCCGGGGCATCACTGTGAACCCTTCAGAGTTGTCTGTGTTAGGAAAAAAAAAAAAGTTACTTGAATATTATTGACCACACCCAGTTTTCGACAGTTGGCCTTTCAACCCGTTAAGAGAGTTTAATAGGTAAGAAATCTGGCTTTTGGAGTTCAAAGGAGCAGACAAAAAGGTTTTTTTATTATGTATCCTGTTTTATTAGCATACACACCCTCCCCAAAATATATCAATCCAGTATCTTGCTCTCTGGGATAAATGGTAAAATGAAAATGATATTCAAATTACAAATATCCCCTTAACCTTCAAGTTATAGATTATTACTATGATCATTATTATAAGCTCCTATGCATGATATGAAGTGACCTGAGTAGGTGCTTATGAGGCAAACAGGAAAGTCATACTGCTGACTCCTATAAATGCTTTCATATTTATTAAATATTCATGATGCTTGGTTAATTCATTTATACTTCGATGAAGAGAATTGTATGGGAATTTAAGGTAAATCAATATTACCTAAAAGTATGTCTCCTCCAAAGAGTCAATTAGTGGCAAATACTCATTACTAAATAATTCTTTTTTATACAGAAATATTTTGATAGCAGAGCTACTTTAGTAACTCATTAGACCAAAAGAAAAAGAAAAAAAGAATAGAGACTATTAGTACTAATAATTTTTAAGACTATTACACTTTTATGAGTATTAAAGGAACAAAAATAATTTGCCATCTGTGAAAGGCTCTCTTAAACTGCACAGCTTTAATAAAGACAGAAACAGAACTAGGCATGAATAAAATATACCGGTTGCCTGAATAAAGATGACTAGAATCCATCTAAAATCATGGCCTTTGCTTCATTTTTGGCTTCCATTTCAGATTTTATTATGAAATAGCCCCAGTTTCTGGAACAAAGTGAACTTGGCACTGGTAAGATGATTCATTTCTCTGAATATTTTTTTTTGGGACTATTGGACTTATTAGTATACACAGGACTTCAATGGTGCACTTCTGGAAGGGAGTAGCTTTTAGTGTACTGCTCATGCCTTCTGCCTTTGCTGTTCTCTTTCAAGTTCCCTGTTACTACCAAACTCCGGAAGAAACTTTGGCTATGAAGGAGAGTGCTGAGAGCCCCTCCTGGCTGCTATGGGTCAGCTCTTTCATCACTTATTGTCCCTGCCTTTCTGTGACATTAGCATGTCCCATGCTGCAACCCAAAAAAAGCTTAGGTCCTCTCAAAAGGTGCAAAGCTGCCAATTACTCAAGCACTGTTAAAAGGTCTTACAAGGCTCAACAGGCCTGCACATCGCCTCAGGAGGTCCTCCTTCTTGATTCTGATCCCAAAGCAGATAATCCCAAGCAAACGAGGTCTAATCATTCGAAATTACCCATTGCCTTCAAAATTATTTCCTTATGAGTCACTTCCATAAATTACTTCTTTTGAAAGAGAGATGGCCCACATAAATAAAAGTCCATGCTTCGGAGTCTCTAACCTGAAAAGCAATTTTTCTTGAAAACACTCAGACTCAAGGGGACAAAATCGAACGATTTCCAGTATTGAGAAACACTGTCAAAAATTATAATTTAAGTAAATAGAAAGCAAATGCGCTTCGTTGGTTCTATTGTCATTTCGCCAGAGTTAAATGAGAAAGAATATGTATAAGCCATGCTTTTAATAATGTCAAGAATTAAGTGCTAGGGTGTGGTTAAAAATTGGGACCTGAAATTATTTAGAATAGTGGCACTTTAGGGAAGGCGACAGCAACTTTTTTTTTTTTTTTTTAACCTGGAATGTGTGCTTTACAAATCGTCAATATTTACAGCTAGTATCTCCAGGAGAAGGGTTTGAGAAGGTGAAGACAAATAAACCTTTAACTTTCAGCACCTGAATCATGACATAAACTCGTGTTTCCCCAACATCTCTTAATTGCCTAGTATTGTGCTTTATATTGAGAGAGAAACAATGGGAATAAGACATGATCATTCATTGGTTAAACTACATCTTGGCACTGAACCAGCCTACAGACATTGTGCCCAGCCCCCATACCAATGGAGCTTATAAATAAGCAAACAGGGCTCGGTAAATGTCACTTAAAACACACAACTCCTATAGGCTGGCAAGTTTGTCAAAGCAAATCCATACTCAAGAAAATCAGTGTGTTATCAGAGAAATTTGGGGTATTAACCAGTTTTTAGCCATGAGATCAACACTAACCAGGTATCTAGTTTGGAATGGGTAGGGCCATTGATTTTCCTACTAGAGAGAACAAACTTTAAGTTATGCAAAGTAAGCCTCAGAGCAAAGGCAACAAAGGTTCATGGACCAGGGAGTCATCTGGTAACCTGGGACACCTGCGGTATTTTCCTCTGTGTGGCACTGAAAAAGTGGTCATTTTTTCAACAAGTCTTGTTTAAGGCTCCCTTCCCCTTTCCTTCCCCTTCCCTTCTCTTCTCCTCTCCCTTTTTTTCATGGTCACAGCTGGAAGCAGACTCCTAGTCCAGATGAAAGTAATACTCTTTCCCGAAATTCTATGTAAAATACTTTTCCTTCACATTTACTTCAAGACTCTAAGAAGACTAAAGCCAAGTAGATGCCCCTTGGTTATTCATGTCTAATGTTACCATGTGCCAAACTACATGTGGACCAAGCACATATTAAACAGATTTATTTATAAAGCCCACTTTGGTTAAACCCTTTGAGTATGCTTCCTGTTTCCTGCTGCTACTAGCTCGATTTGTCCTGTGGAATTCATAGATTTAGAATTACAATACGTATAATTATGGTTTTTATTATGTTAGTATAAAGAAATTATCAATGACAAAAAATTTTAATAGGACACCATGAGGAAACTATTTTAGAGAGGAAATGACAGAAATCCTGAATGACCTACCCAAAAAAGCGTGGAATGTTTTAAATTTCCAGAAAAATGCCTGAGAAAAATAAGAACATTTTGGCCTGGTTTTGGCAGAGGGAAGCTTTCAGGCAAGGCTTTAGGAAGAGCTGTGGAAGACTTTCAGTCTCTGCAGAGAGAGGAGTTTTTCTTTTAAAACACACACACACACACACACACACACACGCGCACACACACACACACACACACACACACACACACACACACCCTACTTCAGTGCTTACATTATTGAGCTTTTACATTTCTTCATTGTTCATGGTAAGTATAACTTCATTTAAAAAAGAAAAACATAAAACAGGAATGGCTGTGTGGGTCAGCCGGCTAAGCACCTGCCTTCAGCTCAGGTCAGGATCTCAGGGTCCTGGGACACAGCTCGGCATTGGGCTCCTGCTCAGCAGGGCGTCTGCTTCTCCTTCTCCCTCTGCCCCTCCCCCTGATCCTGCGCGCGCGCGCTCTCTCTCTCTCTCTCTCAAATAAATAAATAAAATAAAATCCTAAAAAAAAAAAACAACAACCCTAAAACAGGATCATGTTTCATGTTTTACACACGGTGATCCATCTGAAAATATAGGATAACTTCCTTCTGGGGTCAATAATTTTAAATCCCACTTCAATGTGCCCAGGATGGTCCCTGGTGGGACACGGGTGAAACTGGCCCTTACTAAGTCTACTTTTGATGACCATCTATAGTGTAGGAGACTAAATTACATTTCGTCCTTGATATGCACTAAGGAATAGGCCATTTTTGTTCTTGTTGTACATTTGCTTTGAATCTGTCAACACACAAGTTTAAGGATACACAAAGAATACTCACAGACCCAGGAAGTCCCAGAAGTTGCAGCCCTTCTCAAGTGCTATAAGAAATGTACCTACTAAATAGTTTCCAAATTGTTGTTAAGGAAAAAAAAAAGTTAAGATCTGTAAGGACAGATGAGAGAAACAGGCATCTGTTGTAGCCTGCAGGTTGTTAAAAAAATGTTTTTAAATCTATTTCTCCTCTCTTTTTACATGAAAAGCTCTTTGAGAACATGCCATAATGCTAATAATTATACATTTACTCTACTGACAATTCTGAAAAAACGTCTAAGTATCTTTTAAAATAATTTGTATCTTATTTTAAATGCACTAAAAGAACTTGCTAAATTAAAAGAAATCTGTTGGAGTTGTTAAAACGTTCATTTAATCTTTGATATTGTCAAAGTAATAATTAATGCAAAGGGTCTAGCTTGAGTGCAGAAGAGTATAAAGAAGGAAAGAGAACATAAATGGATACGTTTCCTGAAACTGCAGTACCCAGAAAAAATATTATTGATCTTTTAATTATGCGTATAGTTTACTTGCTCACTTGCTTTGTGCTCTGTTTCCACATATAGTATATTCAGTTTCATTACACCATTACTGAGCACTTTCCCCCGGAACTTGTTAGGCTATAAAGAAAGAAGCTATTGAAGACTGACAGGAGCCAATGCAAAAGGGCTCATACTGGCCAAAGACAGAATAATTCGAGCATCGGAAAGAACAAATAATTAATGCAACTGACTGATAACCACTGGATATTTAAAAAAAAAAATCTGTGAGCTCATGGTTATAGGAAAAAAAAAAACAAAACCAAAGATGAAAAGAAAGACCCTTTCCACCTAAAAGGATCCCAATGCACTGGCAATCATTGGCAGCGACCCAGGGACCCATTCTTTGTGTCGAAATTCGGTAATTAAAAGGAAAGAAAGAACTAATATAAATCCTGATTGAAAAACCATTCCTCGGGGCGCCTGCATGGTTCAGTGGGTTAGAGCCTCTGCCTTCGGCTCAGATCATGGTCTCGGGGTCCAGGGATCGGGCTCCGCATCGGGCTCTCTGCTCGGTGGGGAGCCTGCCTCCCCCTCTCTCTCTGCCTGCCTCTCTGCCTACTTGTGATCTCTCTCTCTCTGTCAAATAAATAAATAAAATCTTTAAAAAAAAGAAAGAAAAACCATTCCTATACAAATTATATTTCAGTATAACTGAAATCCCTCACTGATGTTGCAAAGTTCTTCTTTACAGAAGCTTCTGGTTAATGAAAATAGATGGAATAATGGAAATAGAAAGTCACTATTTTGTAATTATTTCTAATGAAACAATTGATTTAGATAATACACAGAATGGATGAAACCATTAGACAATAGTCTATTAGAGAATTTACAGTGAAGGGATCAGGCCTTACCCAACTGCACCCATTCTCAGCATCACCAACGGTGGAGAACAGACATTATGTACCTTCGGACGGGATGCCAGATGAAATGCACAGCATTCCCCATGAAGGAGTCTTGCTATAAAAATTTCCCCTGCATCTAACCAAGCTTTAAAGCTAATGTCCACCTTCTAAAATATATGGAGAACAGAGAGTAATGCGTCCAATCAGGGGCTGGCAAGCGGCAACCTGCAGGCAAATTCTGCTTGCTGCCCGCTTTTGTAAATAGAATGTTACTGGAACACAGCCATGCTGAATCCTTTAGATATTGTTCACTGTCGCTTTCAAGCTACAATGGCAGAGCTCAATAATTGTGACACAGATCATCTGGCTAGCAAAGTCGTAAATATTTACTGTTTTGTTCTTTACAGAAAAAGTTTCTTGGCCTCTGGGTTAAATGCTATGTGGAAGCAAACAGACACCTTCAAGACGACTGGGGCTATTTCGATGTTCTCTGTCATACCAAGGAATTATGTTAATTGTGTAGCAATGAAAATGGCACTATGATTATGTTAGAAAATGTCCAGTTTTTAAAGAAATGCAGGCTGAGGTATGCAAGTAGACATGAAATGACATGATGTCTGGAGATCTGCTTTTTAAAATGCTTCAGCAAAGTAAAAAAAGAAAAAAGGAATAGATTTAGCAAATATGAAGTTATCTTGTCATTACTTAATCTGGACAAAGTAGATAAGCAGTATATGGGGATTCATTGTAATATTATGTTCTTGAGTATGTTTTGAAAAGGTCCAAAATGTTTTATTAAATTTCTCAAAAAAACATTATTTTAGAGCGAGTATTTATTTAAAATAGAAGTAAATGAATCATTTAAAAATCAATTTTATCTTGTATTATTTTTTAGGGTGTTTCCAATTTTGTCACTATTACTGAAATTGCTTCAGTAACACATTTTAAAAATAAATCTTTGGGGGCGCCTGGGTGGCTTAGTCAGTTAAGTGTCCGACTCTTGATTTCAGCTCAGGTCATGATCTCAGTGTCGTGAGATCGAGCCCCACGTCGGGCTCATAGGCTCATAGGATTCTCGCTCTCCCTCTCCCTCTGCCCCGACCCCCACTTACTTATATGCAAGTTCTCGCTCTCTCAAAAAACAAAAATAAAAAGTAAAAAATAGGGGCGCCTGGTAGCTCAGAGGGTTAAAGCCTCTGCCTTCAGCTTGGGTCATGGTCTCAGGGTCCTGGGATTGAGCGCCACATTGGGATCTCTGCTTGGCAGGGAGCCTACTTCCCCTCCTCTCTCTCTGCCTGCCTCTCTGCCTACTTGTGATCTCTGTCTGTCAAATAAATAAATAAATAAATAATCTTAAAAAAAAAAAAGAAAAATACATTTTGGCCAAATATTTTATTATCTCATAAAATGTATATCCAAAGTGGAATTACTAAGCTTTCAAAGAAGTTTGAGACAACGTAAATTCTCCTTATTACTGAATGAACATACCCCACTTACAAAAGTCCTGCCAATATTAAATACTATTTATTTGCATTTTTTCCAAGTTAATAATGAAAAATGTATTTTTGATGTTTTAGTTTGCATGTATATAATTATCAGTGAGGCTTAATGTCTTTCATATGTTTGCTGGCCTTTTTAACTTATTCTATGAATTGTTAGTTTGACAATTTTCTACTAAGATGTTAAGGATTTCTTATCAATATGTAAGAAATCCCTATATAGTTTTTAATTTATAATGTTTTGACATTTAACCCATTGTATTTTCTCCATATTTTCCTTTGTGATTTCTTCCAGTGTATTTTTTTTAAAGATTTTATTTATTTATTTGTCAGAGAGAGAGCACAAGCAGGGGGAGCAGCAGACAGAGGGAGAGGCAAGCAGAGGGAGAAGTAGGCTCCCCGCTGAGCAAGGAGCCCAATTCGGGAGTCGATCCCAGGACCCTGGGATCATGACCTGAGCTGAAGGCAGACTCTTAGCCAACTGAGCCACCCAGGTGTCCCTCTTCCAATGTTTTAATACTTAAAATATCCTTCACTCCAAAAAAATAAATATTTACTAATACTTTCTTCCAGATATTTATAATTTCTCTCTTCATATAAATTTAGTCCATCTCAGGTGCCTGGGTGGCTCAAATGGTTAAGCATCTGCCTTTGGCTCAGGTCATGATCTCCAGGTCCTGGGATGGAGCCCTACATCAGGCTCTCAGCTCAGCGGGGAGTCTGCTTCTCCCTCTCCCTTTGCCTGCTGCTCCCCCTGCTTGTGTTTTCTCTCTCTCTCAAATGAATAAATAAATAAAATCTAAAAAAAAAAAAAACCCAAGTAAATAAATTTAATCCATCTGGCATTCATTTTAAAATGCAGTGTGATGTTAGATATTAACTTTGTTACTTTTTTTTTTAATTTAGGAAATCTATTCTTTCTCCATTACTTTGTAATGCTTTTTGGTAAAATTTTGAAAGCAATGAATAGTTTTTGCAAAATGAATATATATATGCTTTTGTGCATATATACTTTTAAAATCCACATTTTTAAAATGTTAAGATTGCCTGAAGTGTGTGTGTGTGTGCGTGTATTACATAATTTCTTGATATTTAACTGAAGTGCCTACCAGCCAGTGTCATCAAACTTTTGGTGGCAATTATGATGACCAAGTATCTACTTGAGTATTTGTGCACTAATTACATAAAAGAATAAAACACGAGGTTCTGAAGTTTACAAATAAAATATTTCTTCAAAGTCCAAGAAACCGTTCTAGAACTTCTGGTTCATTTTTGAATTTAGATCTCAGAACTCATTGTTTTCCAAAATGCTGAACTAAACAATTCCAGAAGATATACTAAAGATAACATCAGGCAGAAGAAAACGTGATTTTGTGCCATAATGTCTTGAAATATTCAGTTATGGTTTCATGCTGTTTAATCTTCCGTTACATACTTTGGGGGGAAAAATCATTGCTATTCTAAGGAAACATTACTTTAAACTATAGGGAAATCTGGTTGATTCTCATGAATGACTGAAGCACTTAGAGACCACTTATTCATCCATTCAACAAATATTTATTACCTACTACGTGCTAAACACTAGTATAGGTGTTTGTATTCTTCCGCTCCAGATACTGACATTTCTCAAGACGGTCTGAAAGAGACGTAAAATGTCACAGCCTAAACTCATCGTTAATCTGAACCCTGTGAAATTCTTACCACAAACCATTCAAATGCACTGAAAGGATGTAGGTAAAATTAGAAAAGTGATATTTATTAAGTAGCTATCACATAACACTAATTTTTTTTTAAAGATTTTATTTATTTATTTGACAGAGAGAAATCATAAGAGAGGCAGGCAGAGAGAGAGGAAGGGAAGCAGGCTCTCCGCTGAGCAGAGAGCCCGATGTGGGACTCGATCCCAGGACCCTGAGACCATGACCTGAGCTGAAGGCAGCGGCTTAACCCACTGAGCCACCCAGGCGCCCCCACATAACACTAATTTTTAATAATATTTTATTTTATAGGTGGGACAACTGAGGCTCAGAGAGGTTAAGGATTCCACAGTCTCACAGCTACTAAGTAACTGACTCAAGATGCAAATTCAGGTTTTTCTGACTCTCAAGTCCTTGTTTTCCCCACCACTACAAGCTAGTTACTTTCTAAAATTTTTTACCTATGTTTGTTCCAGAAGAAACAGCAACAATTCTGGGAAGGCTCAAATTAAAAACAGACAAAGGAAGCTGTTAGAGAGAAGCCATCCCATAATAAACAGGCCACAAAAATTTGAGGCAAGAAAATTCTAGCTGGTTCTAGTTTTCCAATATTCTTGCTTCAACACAGTAACTATATAATGCTTGTCATTTAGATAATTTTCCATCCTAGGTTTTGAACAGGAAAACTTGAACTTCTATTCCTTTACCTTATTTTAGCATCTTTCTGGAGTGAGAATTCACAAGTCTATAAGGCTCTACACCAATTTTGCTTCAGTATCATTCAATGTGACAGTACCCAATAGCCAATGTTGAAGTGCAAGAAGCCCATCCATCCATCTATCCATCCATCCATCCATCCACCCACTCATCCAACCAACCAACCATTCCTTCCACAAATAATTACTGATTTCCTATTACGTGCCAGTAGCTCTCTAGATATTAGGGATGTTATGAGGATCAAGACTTCGTCCTGAAGTTTACATTCTGGTGGTGGAAAGAGACAGTTAATAAACAAGTAAAACAAGAAATACGTAGAGAAGATATTTGATGGTGATGTACTGTTAATGAAACAAAACTGGTTGACATCATATAGATTAGCTAGGTGGCGGGTGGAAAGGCACTTCATTAGACGGGTTGTTATGAAAGGCCCTGAGGAGGTAATCCGAGCTGAGATCAAAAGAATGAAAAGGAATTAATCATGGAAAAGGCAAGGAAAAGAACTTCAGGCAGAGGGAACAACAAGGAGTTTGGTACATGGAGGAAACTGAAAGGAGGCCAGGAAGGCTGAGAGGGAGAGAGCACTGATGAGGAGGCTGAAGGGATGTAGACGCCTGAGCACATGCGGGATCTTAGACCAGGAATCCTAAGTTTGTTAAGTGTGATGGAAGCCATGATGTGCATTAAGCAGATGACGACAGTTTGGTTTGTGGAGAACAGACTGTAGTAGTGATAGTATGTTTGGCTGATATTTACTGAGTTCCTACTAAGTACCAGGCATGTTCTAAACACTTAACACAAGTCTTAATTAACGAACTTTAATACCCCCTTGAGACAGGCGGTAGTATCATCCTGCTTTGTAGAGGGCATCTAAAACTATACTAGCATTTATACCACCTGCCAGGGTTGCAGTCAGTAAGTGGGAGAGCCATGATAAGAATCCGAACAGCCTAACTCCAAAGCCTCCTTCTTAGCCACCATGTTGTGGTTTAGGAAGGAACTCTCCAAAGCAAATAAATTGCAGAGGCCCCTGCCATGGTGGGAATCAGAGATGACAGTGGTGTGACTAGCTGGTAGCAGGGAAAATTGAAGAAAGTAGATGGATTTGGGATATATTTTGGAAAAATAATCCAAAGCATTTAACTCATGAAAATGAAAAATAGGAAGAGATCAAGGATGTTTTTAAGGTTTTTTGCGTAAGCAATTATTCCACGGTGGTCATTCCTGAGTTGGAGAAAAATGGGTTTACGAGTGTGTAGGGGCTGAAGACAAGAATTCTGTTTTTGAGGGGCACGTGGCTGGCTCAGTCAGTTAAATGACTGACTCTTGACTTCAGCTCAAGTCATGATCTTAGGGTTGCAAGACCAAGCCCTGCATCAGGCTCTGTGCTGAATGTGGAATCTGTTTGAGATTTTCTCTCTCCTTCTCTCTCTGCCCTTCCCTCACCACATATTTTCTCTCTTAAAAAAAAAAATTCTGTTTTTGATATATTAAATTTGAGGCACAAATTAACAATGACCTTGAAGATATCAAGTAGGCAGCTGAATACGGCAGCTGAATAGGACAGGCCGGGAACATCACAAACTTACTAAGCAACTTAAAGATGGCCGCCCTTGGAGAGGACTGGAGAAGAGGGCAGTGTAACACTATGGGGACAGGGAGAGCGAGGAGCCAGAAATGGTGCCCAAGGAGGACTCCAGAGGCAGAAGGAACCTCAGAGGTTTGGAACCACAGAAGCTGAGGAGGAAAATCCTTCCTAATAGGGAGAGGCTAGTTCAGTTATGTTGAGTGCTGCTGAGCAGTCAAGGAAAATGAGGGCAGACAAGAGAAAGATCTGCCAGCCTGGTCACCCACATCCTTGACAAGAGCAAATGATGGGAGTTTTGCTGTGAAGAGAAGTAGAGAAACATGAGGGCAGGCACAAGGAGATGAGAGGTCAAAGTCAGCTTATTTTCTTTTAAAGGTGTGTATACTCGAGTGACTGTATGTGTGAGCTGATGGAAATGGGTTGGGGAAGGAATGAATGCAAATGAAGCCCTTCCACCGAGACTTGTCACCTACATCTAAAAAAATGGAGACTGGAATGATTATTTAACGAATGTCTCCCTAGTTTCTTGGAGACAAAATAATCAACTCACATGTAAACATTCCCGGGATTTCTGAGCTATTTTGGAGCTTCAAGTGCTCCCACACATCATTCTGGTGCAGCCCTCAGCAGTAGAGGAGGATGAAGTGAAGAGAGGCAAGCCTCCATTTCTTCACAGGACTCATGCTGTCTTGGAAACAAGGGCCTCTACTTGTTTTGTTTGTTGGTTTGTTTGTTTTTGGTTTTTTTTTTTATAATTTTTTTTTTAGATTTTATTTATTTATTTGACAGAGAGAGATCACAAGTAGACAGAGAGGCAGGCAGAGAGAGAGAGAGGGAAGCAGGCTCGCCGCCGAGCAGAGAGCCCAATGCGGGACTCGATCCCAGGACCCTGAGATCATGACCCGAGCCGAAGGCAGCGGCCCAACCCACTGAGCCACCCAGGCGCCCTGTTTTTGTTTTTTTAACCAAACTTCAAGTTGTTGTGTTTGTGTTAGCAACAAGAGGGGAAGGAATTTGGAAAGGAAAACATCTTGGTCCCATTAGTTAATGTGGTGTGAGGAAAGGATCTCTTGGAGGAGTTCTGGTGAGGGAGGAGTTGGTGTGGAAACTAGGGAACAGGGTGGCTGTGTCACTGGCCCAAGACGGGTGTGCCTGGCAGGGGCTGTGGGGAGAGACCCTGTCCTGCAAGCTTCTATTTCTCTTGCTCTGTCCTTCGTAGGGTTATTATCTTTCCGAAATAGGCATGATTCTAATACCTCTGACCTTCTTTCTCCTTAGCAATACGAGTTTATCTGCAGTTTCTAAACCACGCCTTCTTAAAGACTCTGTTATTTATTTATTTATTTGGGTTCCCTGGTGGAAGAAGGTGAGAGGGAGTGAGACAGGGAGACGGAAAGAGAACTGGAAGGATCAGGAGGAAAGAGGAGCGAAAGGCAGAGACACAGATCAAGAAGCCATCTTGTAATCTCTTGAAAACTTTATAACAAAGGCACTGCAAACCACTCTAAGGACACCTGAACTACAGTTAGCTGTCTTGTAGCAATGTAAATATTCTCCCTTTCTGTTCTATTTTTCTCACACTGAGAATCTGAACACAGTGACAGGAAGGAGTAAGGGATACAAATGGACGAAAGTTAAGGAAAAAAAAATACTCAGTTCCTGCAATTGCTACATTTGTTTTTTTTCTATTTGAAAAAAAAATTGTTTTAGGTAATATATGTGTATCATAGTATTTACTTTGTTTAAAAAAGGGAACAAAGAGAGAGACAGAGAAATATGCTCATATACCAGCCTAATTCCAGTGGTATTCATAAAATAAGATTCTGAATTTTGAAGGTTAAGCCCACAGACAAAATGTCCGTCTGAGGAAGAATGGCCGAAGACATGATGACCTTCTCCAGGGTGATATACGTGCCATCGTCACAATGAGTGAGGGGACTTTGCTGTGCCGACAAGCAATGACATGGACGGGCACTGCCTGGGCACCCGGTCCTGGAGGGCAAAAGTTCTGTCATGATTGTCCCTCACTCTAGATCAGCTCCTGGGACAGTGCCCTGCCCGCAACAGGTGTTCAATAAATATTCACTTAACAAATAAATAGGAAGGATCACAGATCGATATAGCATGATCTTGCTTTGACAAAAAGCAAAACAAAATAAATCCTATAGATGTGATTACATCCACTCAATGTGTCTGCACATTTTTATTACTTTTGAGTTTAAAAAGATACAATGACTAGCATTAAAAATATAATCCTCACACACACCTCAGAATAAATAGAAGGGTGGGTTAGGGTCCACAGACTCAAGAATTCTGAAGGTTAGGTTAGTGTCAGCAAGGAAAGCGAACTCTAAGAGCACCCACACAGAAGAAGACAGAAGTAAGCCTGAGCCAGCCAGAAAAGGGGAGGAGCCCCAGGAAAAGTCGCACTGAGCCAGGAAAAGCCTGAAGGATGAGTTTCTGCAGGGATGGGGGTGCGGGCCAGATGAGCCCACAGCTGAGCACTGGTCTGCACTGGAAAGCTTGCTTTGAGTTCCCTAAAAAGAGAGAGCAGTCATTCAGACCCACAAACACAGAACAAACTGGTGGTTGCCAGAAGAGAGGGCATGGGGGGATGAGAAAAGTAGGTGAAGGGGAAGTGGGAGTTACAGGCTTCCAGCTATAGAATGAACAAGTCACAGGGATCAAAGGTCCCGCACAGGGAATACACTCAATGGTATTGTTGTCGCTCTGCGTAGTGACAGATGATGGCTACACTCGCGAGCAGAACATAAGGTACAGAGTTGCTGAACTACTATGTTGTACACCTGAAGCTAATGGAACATATGTCAGCTATACTCAAATAAACACTAAAAAAAAAAAAAAAGAAAAAAGAAAAGGACAGTCAGCCTGAGGATGTGACCCCAGGTAGTGGAACCTAGGGCACTCTGTCCTCGTGAGGAGCAGCGGGGCAGGTGTCTCTCTCCCCTCTGGCAGGAGAGGGGCTGCACTCTGTCTCGGAAGCAGGAGATAGCCAAGCCAAGCTGAGAGGCAGGGCAGGTGTGGAGCAGTTGTGTGCCCGAGGCCAGCAAAGCCACCTGCCAACGCAGCCATACTCAGCAGCCTCGCATACCTGAAGTGCACCAGGTCTCCCTCCCCTGGGTCAGTGGGAGGAGACTGGCGCTTTCTCAAAAGCATCCCAGTAGGGTGGGGTGGTGGTTCATGTCCAGTTGTAGTCCTGGGAAATGTGGGTGTGTGGCTTTGTGCTAACTTCCTTCTTCACTCCAAAGGCTGCTGGTTTTTCTCATGGCTTGCAAGTGCCAATTCGTGAGTGGAGCATTTTCTGATTTTCCTAGCAAAAGATCCCTCTCTCCTAGCTACCCACAGCACTGGAATCATGGTTCTATTAGAGAGATTACTCTTTTTGACATTTAGAGATGCTGAACTCTTAAGGACAGGAGTGTTTCTTTCACTTAATAAGCCCATTAAGTTGAGTTTCGGGTACTGTTCTAGTTTTTCATTCTCCCAACTACGAAGACAGTGCATGCTCTCAATAAATTTTATTAAATGAGTGAAAACACTTCTCCTGTTCTCCTAATTGTGCCTTCTACCAAATTTCAGCGAATACTTATTAAGCAACTCCTGTGTGTCTGGTATAAGGCAGGGAACTCTACTGTTCCTGCTTTCATGAGGCTTACAGTCTACTGGGGATTCAGGTAACTAAATATCAAATTTAAAAACCAGGTTGGTCATGTGGTATGATAGAGGAAGCATCAAGGGGCACCTAACCTAACTGTGAAATGTATCCTTCAGCTACGTCCCCAGCTCTGACATTTACCTATAGTCACATCCAGCCTTTCTTTTCTTCCTATACATGTCTTTTTGGGTCTACCCGAGTCATGTTACAAAGTTAACTCTTTTCTACTCTCCACTAATCTCTCTCCCTCTCTCTTTCTCCCTGCCCCCTATGTGTGTCTGTGTATGCCTTTTTTTTCTTTCTTGTCTATTTCCCCTCAGCCTAAAAACTTTATCAAAATAACCCGTCATTTGATAAATGTCCTATCTTTACTATAAGTGCAACATGATTCTTTGGGGGGGTGTATTTTCAATGACTTATTAGTTGTGTATAACGCCCAGTACTCATTATACCACATACCCCTTCCTTAATGCCCGTCACCCACTTACCCCATCCTCCCACCCACCTCCCTGTCCACAACCCTCAGCTTATTTCCTGGAGTCAAGAGTCTCTTACGGTTTGGCTCTTTCTCTCATTTCTTCCCAGTTTTTTCTCCTTTCCCATATGATCCTCAGCTTCATTTCTTATATTCTACATGTGGGTGAAACCATATAATAATTGTCTTTCTCTGATTGATTTATTTCACTTAGCATAATACCTTCTAGTTCCATCCATGTCGATGTCAATGGTAGGTATTCATCCTTTCCATTTCCTCTTTCCCACCCCAGTTAAGTTTGTTTTATAAAGTTGTCTACACTATTTGTCACCTCCCATTCACCTCTCAGCTTGATGCAGTTTGGATTTCATCCCTACAGTTTTGTGGTATTGTTTCTGCCTAAGATCACTGACAACCTAGTGGTTTTATCCTTGAATACTTTTTAGTGCACCTCTTCCTTAATCTTGCTATGATATCAGGAGCTGTTGGCTACTTTCTTCTTAAATCTCTTCCCTTAGGATTAGAGACATGATCATTCCTGACTCTCCTCCTTCCTCTCTGAACTCCTTCTTGGTGCTTTGGTTTCCTTTTTCTGTCTACTCTTGCTTTATCTCAGAGGTCTAGCCATGGGCCTCTAATCTTTCTTCAGACACCGCCCTTGGGTAATATGATCAATTCCCTGGACTTCAGCTACCAACATCTCTGACTTCTCTTTGGACCTCCAGACCTTTCTTTTTATCTCAAATGCAACAAAGCTTAATCTGGCTCATCAACCTGACTCAGTGTCCTTCTCCTGAGTCCTGTTGCTCCATTTGTGTTCATCCAATGGAAATTTAGATCGACTTTTCCTTAGGAAAATTTTCTAATTTTCCTAAATTTCCAGTGGAAATTTAGATCTAACTCTTCCACTTGCAATTGGTGACGAAGACCCATAAGTTCTAGCCCTCAAATCCTCTCCCATATCATTTTATGGTCCTTAATGAGACGGCCACAATGGCCTTCAAACCAGGCAGGCATCTTGCCATCATTCCTGCTTCCTTCCACCTGCTGTCCAACACATAATCAGAAAGATTTTTCTCAATTCTCAATTACAACTCTTTCTTGCTAAAAACCCTTCCATGACTTTGCAAGATCTTTAGGAATTGCCAAATGGCAGCCCATGAGCCACACTCGGCTATTTATGGTACCTAGCTGGCAGAGTTAGTCGAAAACATGAATTTTTAAAATTATGAATACTGTTAGAAGGAGCACATGCTGTCCAGGTCTAGAATCCTCTCTATTGTCATCTATCCACATGGCCTCACTCTCTATATTACTAGTCTAGTTTCTGCATAGATCCTTGATCTCACGGATTGGGTTAGCGTAACATCTAAAATCTTTCCTGATGTGGCCTGGCTTGTTAGTCTCATTTCATGCTCTGAACTCAGGTCTGTGATGCCAAGGCTCGTGTTTATCCACTGTGCCACACTAATTTATGTTATTTCTTTGAATGCTGAGGTTTGTGAAATGTGAGAGGCCAATGTTGACAATAAATGGAGCAATAGGGCGCCTGGGTGGCTCAGTGGGTTAAGCCTCTGCCTTTAGCTCAGGTCATGATCTCAGGGTCCTGGGATCGAGCCCTGCGTCTAGCTCTCTGCTCTGCAGGGAGCCTGCTTCCCCCTCTCTCTGCCTGCCTCTCTGCCTACTTGTGATCTCTCTCTGTCAAATAAATAAATAAAATCTTTAAAAATAAATAAATAAATAAATAAATAAATAAATGGAGCAATAGACTCCAATTATGAGGAATAAGTGTGTGTAGTGTGGGCACAGATAAAAAGGACAGGGAAACCAAACAGGTGAGTCAAGGTAGTCGTGTGGGAATTCCATCTAAAGATATGTTACCTCACTTATTTTTTGGCACCAGGCTTAAGGCAGTAATTGATTTTTCAACCTCTGTGTTTTGTTCATTATGATGGTTTTAGCACAATACTGATCCTCAGCAGGCCTTTAATAAATGCTTACTGGATACTCCATTTCTGTGGAAGCTTGCAAAAAAGTGGCTGTCCTGTTGCTCCTAGGCTACAGTTCCTCTTTTTTTCTCTTTCAGTGAGTCCATTGGGTACTTACCAAGAGTGAACCCAGTATACCTGCTTTCAGTGTACTCCAAATCATCCTAATGCCAAAGAAAGTAAATGCAGAAGAGAAGTGTGCTAGGGATGGTAAATCCAGAGAGTGAGGGTTATATAGGAAAATAAAGGAAGAGAATGTTTTCTCCTTCCCCTTTACTTGTCTACCACTTGGACACAAGTTACACCAGTAATGTAGGTATAAAGAATATTAATGCTAAGACTAATGACACAGCAATTGTAAATACAGAGTTGAGAAGCTATCATTTCCAGGGAATGTGGAGGCAATTTCCTTGAGCCATGCCCTGAGTTTAAACAGCTTGGCTGGCCATCACTTCTATCATGTTTGATCTTTCCTCATCTTGTGATGCCATTGGGGGACTACCCTTCACATCCCTCTTCCAAAATTCCCAAACCCACACAGACCACAAGAGACTGAGGTTCCCACTTCATGAGACACAAGAGTCATCTGGAAAGCCTATAAAATACAGATTCCTGGGTCCTCCCATTCTGTGATGATAGGTAAGGGTAGGGCCAAGGTATCTGCATTTTAAACAAGTTTTCCTGAGGATTCACAAGTAGACAAACACCATTCCCTGAAATTGAGAAACAATTCCCATTATTTTAGGACCATCTTAGTATTTTCATGTTAAGTACCATAAATCTGCTCTCAGGCTTGCTCTAATTCCATCATGATTACCATTCACTGTCCCCGCTGCTAAGTATTTCTGTTATTAAATGGCAAAAAATTTTGCTCTTGCCCTCTTCGTTGCAGTCACCACACCCTCAAAGAACTACTTCCCTTGCGCCCTTCATTTGTAACCTGTATCACTGGGTACTTCCTTCTGCAGCTGAAGCAGCTAAGTGCTTGAAATACATATTCCACAACAGTGCCTGGGTCCCCTACTCATTAAAATGATACTAAAGTCTGAGGGTCTTTGTTTTTTTTTCTTCACAGCAGGTTGGCAGGCATTCAATTATAGAATAATTCCGTACTGCAGCTCACTTTAGTTGAAGCCGTTCATCTCCATTCTGATTATTATGTTCAAAGGTTTACTCTATCCAGATGCCAAGTTTCCTCAACTGGACAAGAGCAAAGCAGAAATATTTCTGTCTGGCAAGGCCTGGCAAATGTTTGGAGGTCTTGTCATGTCACAGCAGGGCACTAGTCAGGTTGTAATTTGCCTTTAATTGTTCCTCCCACAAACAGCAACAATGATTACCTCCAGGTCACTGGCACTCGAAGAAGGATTTCTTCTCAGCCACCGTAAAAACCAAAATACTTTCCACCAACACCTTACTCAGGATTCAGCTGCAGAGACTCTTAGAATCCGCCCAGTTAGGGGATTGACCCGGTACATGTGTTTAATGGGTTAAGTCACAAACTTGCCCATGGATCTGTGTGTGCACATTAGCAACATGGAAATAACTGAGAAATCACTGGTCTCCCATAAAACCACCGGTGTTCTCTACACATAATTTGTTCCACCTGCCATGTTTACAAGGCACCCCAAGGAGAACTAGAGTAAAACCCGGCAATCCATCTGCCTCCCAGCCTCAAGGGGTGATTATTACCTCAGCTAAGACAGAGGAATGCACAGCATGTTGCTGTGTCAGGTGTTTGGTGGAAGTGACTGACTGACTTATCCAGGTCCTGAGCTTTTTCAAGAGTGGCTGGAGTCACCGTAGGATGACCAACAGAATTTACTACCAACAAAGCGAAGGGAGAAGAACGGACAGGGGACTCATTCAGTGGGCCACACCGAGGACACAAATCACAAATAAGGGTTTGAACACGTGTTAAAATGCGAAACAAGGGGGCAGGAGCGTTGGGGGAAGGAAGATGCTGGGATGGTATAGTCTCAACCACTGGTTGGTTACAAGAACTGTTTAAAAATAAAAGTGGGCGGGCCCCTGGCTGGCTAAGTCTCTGAAGTGTCCAACTTTTTTGAATTTGGCTCAGGTCAAGATCTCAGGGTTGTGGGATGGAGCCCTGCAGTTGGGGGGGGGGGGGGCGGTCAGCGCTCAGCGGGGAGTCGGCTTGAGAGTCCCTCCTTCTGCTGCTGCTCCTCCCCCTGCTCTCTCTCTCTCTCTCTCCCCTCCTCTCTAAAAATAAATAAATAAATAAATAATTCGTTAAAAAAATAATAAAAGAGGGGACACGAAAGCATGTTTGTTTCTATTGACATACTATTAAATGTACTTCCTTATGTATTCTTTTTTTTTTTTTTAAACTTTAGTTAATATTTACCAAGAATATATAATATTTTACTTGCCACGCACACAGAATAGGGCCTGGCCTCCAAGACCATACAAACTTAACTATGCCCAATTAAGGTCACAGTGACGAAGACTAAATACACACTGTAAAGGATAGACTGTTTTATCAGGAGAATGATGTCGGAGTACAAAATGTATGTGCTGAGGAAGTGCACAAAACAGGCATATCTGCAAAGAAAGTCTGTTAATAAGAAGCTATTAAAAGAAACGCTCTTTGGGGATACACCCCAAATGAATTGCAAAAGGTCACACACAACTCCCTTCTCTGCAATGAGAGAGATACAACATACAAATTAGCATATAGAATATCAAGTCATTAAATGTTCCTTGTCAAGACTCCCAGGGGAAGATAAGGGGAAGGCAGTGGAGTGGGGGAGGGAAGGGGGAGAGCAGGCAAAAATGGACAGATCACTTTGAAAATACACGGTTCCCGGTCTTTTCATTTCACAGATCAGTAAAATTAAAAGAAGAACATAATGTGGAGAACACACCACCGTGGAGTTGTCATTTGTTTTGCTCAAGTTTAACCACCACCTACCATCATGACTTTTGTTATGACATTATAAAATAAAAATATAATATACTACATAAGGAATTAGGAAAGCCAGACTCTCAAAATGAAGGATAATTCTTTATATTAGATAAATTTAATTTCATGTAAACTCACCACATCCTTCTTTTTAAAAACTGAGGATCTTAGAACAAATGACATTCTTCACAGTTAATGCCTTTGATACAAATCTGGGGACAGAGTCTCTAGTTTGCTGTTCTGAAAATGTACTTTTCAAATTAAACTGCATCGTGTTCCTCCATAATTTCACTACCTGATCATAAGACTCCCCCTAACTCTGCACGTCCCCTTTCGCGTTAGTGAATGTGATGATTTATAAAGAACACAAGCTAATGCAGAATGATCGCTGTGAGGCTGTGAAGCTACAGGAGATCTCTATATTATCTTACTTTAATCCTAGCAGAGGATGGCATTTTTAATGTTTGCCTGTACCTTGTTCTCTAACTTAAATGCCATGATGAAGCAGCCAATACATATTCTGGCCTCAGTGTTAAAGTGGCTGGATTAAAACGAGCTATTTCCCCCTGCTGGTTGTACATGTTGTACATTCTCTACCTCACTGGCTGCAGCTTTAATGCTCCCCATAGTACCAAACCCATTTATTTCCCATCCACCGACTGACCTCCTAAAGCATCATTAACACGCCCCCAAAGGGGGTTCCTGTCAATTTTAGTCAGCGCAGCACTCAAAGCTGTCTTGGGGCCTGTGGGAGCTCCATAGGAAAGGAAAGCAAAGAAGGAAAGGCACCGACCCAAACCTTGGGGAAGCACCAACAGAGAAAGATGACGCCTAGGAACAGAGTCATCCATCCGGAGACTGGATGTGAGGCTCAAGACGGAAAGCCAGGTTTACAGATGCTCATAATTAGGCGTTTCTGCCACTCAATTCACAGCTAGTTAATGGCAGAAGGATCAATATCTACTTTCGATTTTCATGTACAGCATTATGGCCTTAGTGGGAGACAGGTCCCTAGGGAGTAGAGATCATCCGAGAATGGGTTTTGGGCAGAGTGAGTCATAACCAAAGTTAGTAATCTTATTGGTTTGCCTAACATATCTTCTAAAATCTATGTGGAGTTTTTCTTTTGTTTTGACCATCTTTTTTTTTTTTTTTCTTCCTAACACTACTCACCCCGAAGTCAGTCATAGAGAAAACGACTATGTGGAGAAAACATCAGGAAAAAATGTGGAATGGAGTTATGTAAACAAAGCGTGTCAGTTTGAAATGATATCCCCTGGGTTCATCCGCACTCAAACAGAGCGAATCCTGAGCTCCAAAATGGAGTCCAAGCAAACAGCACTGCCTTCTGAAAGCATGGTTCCAGGTTCTAGGTATCTCTGTGTTTTCTTCTTGCAAGAGTATCAAGCAAACCATCCGTGGTCTCCATTTTAAACTAGATTCATGTAATACAAATGGCAAGAAACAAGCTTTAAGGTATAGTATTTTGATAGAATTTTTTTCAGAATCAAGCAGAAAATCTGAGGCTTTACAGCGAAAAAAAGTAGGCAGCATAGTATTTCTAATGTACAATTTATGCACGGGATAGAAATATTTCATGAAATTAGGCCAGGAGTCCAAAGCCAGACTTTAAAGAAACCTCAAAAAATACACTGATACTAAAAATATTAGAATACTGTATCTTGCTAAATTAGGGAATTAATCACAGCATCTTGATCCACATGTCCCTTTGCATACACGTGTGAGTCTTCTAATTAAATGTTCCCTAAATAAACCCTAAAAATTACCCACTATGAAACATCCTTCATTACTCAGAAGACAGTCATTCTTTTAAATTTTACCTAATTTTCTAGTACTTCTCAAAGAATACAAGTCATTCCAAGCCACGTGCTTTAATGAGTTGTAATGGACTCTGTCATTGATAATGGTGGCACCTTCAGAAGCTATGAAGAGATTTGTGCCTTTACCAGATGTGTTCACAACTTTAAGAAAACTTCCTTAACCATGCACCCAAATTGACATTACCAGTTTATCTTTTTAAGAACCATCATGGATTAAACACCTCTATAAGCCAGGCATCGTACTAGGAGTTCCTTTTGGTCTCATTCAACATTACAGCAACTGTACATGGTAGATGTTACCATCCCATTTTATGGATGTAACAACTGAGGCTAAAGGAGGTTAAGCCACTTGCCCAAGGTCATTCAGCTTGTAAATGGTGAAAAGTCAGGGATTCCATCAGGTCTGGCAGATTACAAAGCCTGTGCTCTTTTCCTCTAAACTACAAGGTCAGGCTGGCCCTGGGATATAAACCTCCTTGATCCTGACCTCATTCATTAGGAGTTGTTTTGTCTTTGGGGATTCTATAATCAGAAGTACACAGCTTTATAAAGGTTGCTATTATAAAAATGCAAGGTAATACATTTTCCAGATTTATTAAGGAACCGTTTTCTAAACAGTCCTTGAAACCAAAGTCAGATTTCATGTGGTAAATTATAAACTAGAATAACATAGAAAAACGGTGCAAATGTCCATCAGGGTCGAACCATATGAAACTGCTGTAAGTGAAGGTCAAAAGTGCCAAAAAGGTGCAACCTAGCACAATTCATCCTAATAATAGAAGCGTAGACCCAGGCTCTAAGGGGCACACCCCAGCATTCACAATGCACCAGCAGAGCTCACACTCCATGACTGGGGGGCTTCCTTGGGTACTATACCTGAGCAGAAGCTGTTGCTGCTTATGGTCCTCGCCGAGCGCCCAGAGCTGCTGGCATTGAACTCTCTGCTCTCTTCCTCAGAGAAGGGAGACTCAGAGGCTGGGGACACTTTGTGCTGTTGCTGGGGCAGATGGGGCCGCAGAATCAAACGGGGGATTCGGCTTCGGGAAATCTCCTTCTCATGATGCTGCACTCTCTGCTCCTTCTCAAAATTGGACATTAAAAAGAAAACAAAAGAAAACTAGTTTCCCCCTCTTAACCCCTGTTTGTCCCTTCTGGGCTCAGTGTCTAAGAAATCACATTTCTGAATATTGAACCTTCACAGAGCAGTCCTTATCTCGGTTGCTTAAATGAACACTGAAACTCTGCCACCGACCTAATCCAATCTACTGAGGAGCACACACTTGAGTGTGGAGACACACACACACATGAACACTTCCCCCCATTAGCAGGAAAGCCATTCCATTCACCCATGCTATGCCTAACTCACCTTCCCACTCTGGCTTTTTCTAACACATTCAAGCTTCTGCTTCTCTCAAAGGCTCTTTATTACTCAAAGCACACTCTGGCTTATTCCTTGATTTCCTCTAGACTTCCATTTTGCTCTCCCTGAATTAGCTGTGACAATCTGATTTCTGCTTTCCTGTCTGCTCACTAAGTAGACCCCTATACCTGGAACAATTCTTTCCCGATAAATCATGCGGACTTATGTTTCAAATCCCTCCTCTTCTGGCCAGGATCTTAATTATTCATTAATATCCTGGTACACAAGGCTTGTTGCCAACAGAAAAGCAAACAAAAATCCAATACCCAGTAAGATGGCTCCACCTTCTACACCATGTTTGGCTTTTGTTTTCCTTACAGGACACCCAGGAGAAGAGGGTTTTCTCTCTCTCCTTAAAAAAACACAGCATTAAACACAGAGGGCGATACCTTGATTTTAAAAATGCATAAAAAGTAATATTTTGGCAAGGTTTTCCAATTTTCAAAGAGTTTCCCAACCATTATCCCATTTGACCTTTACAACATAGGCCAAAGAGAGGACCCCAACTTAAATCCCTATTTACAGATGAGGAAACTGAGGGGAAACCTTAGGCAACAAGGCGTACCATCTAGAAGCAAAAGGAATCTTAAATTGTGTTTTTCAGGGTCACCACCACCCTGCCTTATTAAAATGGATTCCTAGGAGGAGCTCTTTGCAAAAAACTCACCGCTCCCTCCAACCTCTGCAACTGAAAAAGGCCTTTTCATTGGGTAACAAATACTATTTGGAAACATGACCTCCTGCCCATTTCCAGGACGCTTACCAGGAAGGGTCGCTGCCAAAGTAAACACCTCTGGGAGGTCTGCAGAGCGCAGGAATTGAAGGGAAAGCCTCAGCCTCGGGGAACTCCTGAGGTCGCTCAGGCGTCCACCCCATTCGGGGCGAAAACCGCACCCAGCCTCGGGATTCGTTCTGCACATCAATCCCCCAGCAGGTATCCCACGTCAGCCACTCTCCGCACACTGCAGACCCTGAACCAATGCTGGGTCGCTGACATGCAAGGACCTTATTTCTCAGTCACCAGAACACCCAATCCTTTTTATTCACATCACACTCCGGACATCATCTGAGAGCCAGATCCCAAATCCCCAATTTCAGGAGGCGGGATTAACCCTCCAAAGTCAATCCTTTAATCCTCATGTCAACCCCTCAAATCTTTTCCTCTAGGACCGTCTTCCCATCTCCTGGGTCTCATCACCTGAGCAAACGCTCCTCTGCCCTCCCAACGTCCCCACCACTTCCTTGTCCCCCTCCCCCGCGACTCTGAACGCCACCCCTCCAAGCCCTCACCTGGCTCGCCCGCGGCCCCGCGGTGCCCACCTCCCCTCTCTCTCTCTCCGGTGCCCGCGGACGCTGCCACCCGAGCCCTCACGACGTGCCCTCCTTACCTTGGTCTCTCGAAGGGGTCCCATAGCTCTGCTGCCCACCGGGTCCCCGCGCCGCCGCTGCCGCCGTCCAGGAGGAGGCACCTGCGGGCACGGGAGCGAGGACGCTGCGCTGAGCCGGCGCGGGTTGCGGGCGGCGGCTGCTGCGGGGCCGACACGCCGCCGCCACCGCCGCCGCCACCGCCGCGGCTCTCCAGGCTCCGAGGGCGCGCCCCGGCGCCCCGCCCCGGCCGGACACGTGGTGCCGCGGCCGCTGCCTGCAGCGGCTCCCCGGGCGTCGCCGCCTCCCCGCCGCCTCCTTCACCTGCCCGACCCCCGGGTGACTCGTCGGGCCCCCCGCCCGCCAGATCTCGCCGCGGGCGCTTACCCCTGGAGCCTCGCGCCCCTCCCTCTCTGCGGAGCCCGACCCCAAGGGGGCTGGCCAGGGCCCCGAACACCTCCAGCCGGGAAGTGCCCGACCCCCTCTCTTTGGCACCTGGGGTCCGGTTTGAAGGGGGTACACGTCTGATAGCAGAGCGGAGAAAAACTGCGACATCACCGAGGGCCAAAATGGAGAAAGTTTTTCCCTCGCGGCCCCTCCCTGCCATCTCGGTTTTGAGTCAACATACGGCTCCCCACAATTACCTCGCCCGAGAGAGGTGGGGCGGGTCCCCCTGCTCCCGGACCCCAGCCAAGCCAGTGCTGCAGGACTGACACGGCATCTCGTTCTGCGATCTCAGAGGCCGATTCTCCTTGGGGGATTTGCATCAGAGGGCCAGGGAAAGAACCGTGAGGCTGCTTCCCAAGGGCTTGGGGGAGCCAGACTGTTTTAAGCTTCAGAGCAGCCTTTTCTCCATCTCTGCCCTGCAGCGGCTGGGAATGGGCCCCGGGCATACTGCTAGGGGAAGGACACTACATTTGAACTCAGAAACCGGGGTGCGAGGGCGCCTGGGTGGCTCAGTGGGTTGAGCCTCTGCCTTCGGCTCAGGTCATGATCTCAGGATCCTGGGATCGAGGCCCGCATCGGGCTCTCTGCTCGGCAGGGAGCCTGCTTCCTCCTCTTTCTCTCTCTGCCTACTTGTGATCTCTGTCTGTCGAATAAATTTAAAAAAAAGAAAAAGAAAAGAAAAAAGAAATCCGGGTGCGAGGCAGCACTGGACTCCCCCCCAGCTGAGTGCGTTTATGGTAAAGTTCTTGACCTCTCTGAACTTCCAAGTTTATGCTCCTTAAATTGAGGGTTGGTAATAATATCTACCTCAAGGGTAGCTGTAAGGATTAGATGGGGCAAGCAAACAGCTGTACCCAGTTTACTGAACAGAACTTTACAAGGGGTCGTTAAGTCACGTCCAGGTCACCCCTTCAGTATTTGCTGACTATTTCTGACAGGCAGAAAAAGCATTTGTGAGGCAGACAGATTTGTTCAACTGAGGAGTTAAAATAGAGATCAGCTGGGTCATGGGCCTTACTTAGGACACCTGCTACAGTTAATCTTATCTAGTGATGGAACTCAACATATATGATAACTTAGATGCCCTTCCTTCAAAATTGAAGGAAATTCTAAGCAGCAATGTGGGATGGGAAACAGTCTGATCTTACCCCCAGTGTTGTACACGAGAGGACTATAATCCTTGAAAACTGTATTTGAACCACCCCATTTGTCTGCCCTCCAAACAGCATTCTTCTGAGTCCTCAAATTTCAAATGCAGGAATAAGCAATATGAGTTGAGACAGAACCTGAAAATAGTGAAATCAATATGCCTTTTTCCTATATCCCTAAGGAAATTTTATCCCATACATCTTCATGTCTTTTCAATCTACTTAGACTTCTTAAGCAGTGAGCTCGGTAATCTTAGAATTCTTTATTTGGAGGGAGGAGTGATTAATTCATACTTTCTATACCGGCATTGTCTTAGATAAGGACTTCAGGAAAGTGATGGTCCAGGATGATTCCTACAATCTACTATTCCCAAAATTATGAGCCCAAGGACATATACTATGGCACGGGAATAGACTGTTAAGGGCAAACGGCGTTTCTGAGTTCTCTACTGAGAACTGAGAATTGAGTCTGGGGGCCTAAGAATAGAAACACCGTGCACTGAGCTGTCCCAATCAGAACCTTATTCTTGACTTTATCATCTCTCTCATGTGGTTCCCACGTAGCAAAAACCACAAGTCATCCCCATGCTACTCTAATAATAATATCTTGAATCTGAATACTTCTGTCCACTGTTTAACTCTACGATCTTCATTTAAAATCTAAACCACAAACATCCCAGATTATTGCAATAGTGGTCTAACTGGAGTTGTCTTGCTTCCAACCTTGCCTCTTCTTCCTTTCTTGCCAGTTTTTAAATTTTTCCACCAGGCCTTTCAGAATAGCCAAATAAAGCCATGTTTCTTCATTAAGATTCATTAATGACTTCTCCGTTGTCCTCCCAAGTAGTACTCAAAATCCTGAATGTAGCACAGAGGCATTTCAGGATCTAGTCTTGTTTACTTCTCTGGTCTCATTTGTTGCCACTCTTTGTCCACCCATCCCCCCACCCCCACCCCTGGGCTACTCTGCCTCCCCACACACATGGATAACAAACTCAAACAGTAGAACTTTCAGTTCTCTGAAGGTATCATGTTTTCTTTTTCCTTTCCCTTTGTCTAGAGCATTTCGTCCACCTCACTCTCCTTAATCTCCTACTAGACTCCTAAAGATACATAAATTTCACTTTAGAGACAGCTTCTTCCAGGAAATCTCCCCTGATCCCCCAACGTCTGTCCTTGCATATTTCCAGGATACCTGTTTTTAATGTACCCCAGGAGAATTGATATGATCTTCTATCAGAATTCCCTATTTCTCTCTCTCTACCAGGAATCATAGGCAGTGCCTAGTACAGGTCCTGTCATACAGTAGGCACACAGTTCACAATAGTCAAATGAACAAATGCATGAATGACTGAATTCTCTTAGCCCATAGGGTCCCATCAGTACAGCATAAAGAAAAGAGACCCAACCTCTGTTTTGCAAATGACTCCTAAAGCTGTTTCCAATATGTCTTTGTATTTGATGATGGGGTGTGTGCCTAAAAAATCCAACATGTGTTCAGTGAAAGCTTTTACTGCAGAAGTGCAGGCAGTGAGAGGCTGTGTGGTGGCCCTGCTGTCACCATAGCAACGCTGCTGAGGGAAAGGCTGATGATTTAGTGTTCTAACGTCTCTTAGCTCTGTACTTTTGGAACCTAAGCCTGTTTTTCTGCTGTTCTGTAAGGCAAGTTGTACAAATGATAATATCTATGCCGCCTTTAGTTTCATTCAAGTGTTTCTCATGTCATTAAGAATAATGTCTTATAACGTTTGTTACACCATCAAAGAGATATAATCTAATATAGGGTATTATATTCATCTTTCATCTGCTTTAAAATACCCTAATGCATCATTTCTGTTTCTAGTTACTTATTTTGTTGTTTTGTTTTGTAATTTTGCAGTTTTTCCTTTAGAAATGAATGTAATGCTGGTTTTTAGAGAATACTGACTGCTTTAGAAGGCTAGAGCCCTTCAAGATTCTAAATAGTATCCCTGCCCAGGTCTCAGAAAGAATAGGAGATAGAATGTTATAGATTGGGGGGAAAAGAGTGTGTACGGGTAATTATGCCCCCAAATATGAGATATATTATTTAATTATTTGTTTATGTAAAATTTATAATTAAATGAATAATGTCTTTCATTTACACAAAACTTTATATTTTCAGAGCTCTTTCACATACATAATCTCATTTGAGCCTCACAAAAATCCTGTGAGGGGCATGTGGCCAACCCCTGAAATCAGATGTGATAAAGAACAGGTTTTTATCGATAGGAACTAACCCCCCCCCCATGCAAACTTAACAGAAAAGATAATACATACAAATGCACTGCAAGGAGAAAACGTCTGCACCACACAACCAAGACCCATCACAGCCCCCGACATCCGCGCTCTTTCACAGCTCACCTGCGTATGCTGAGGGCTTCTCTCGACTCAGTCAAGGCTGACAAAGCACCATCTCCTAATCCTATCAGGCGTGGGAGCTAGCGCTGCCTTCTGTCTCAGTGACCCGATGTTGGGTGATCTGCACAGCAACAAGAAGCAGCTGACGTGCTTCACAACACGTCATGAGGAGAAGAAACTGCATTCTGGGGCATCCTGGGATTTTTTTGTGATGGGGTGGAGACCCATATTTTTCTTACCAGGGGAGAGCTGCCCTTTTTCTCTTAGAAGCGTGTGTGAGTGATCAATCCTCCTCTTACTCTATGTGTGTTATTGTTACTATATGGTTAAGGGATTTGGATGCTGTAAAACTGTAATGGGTGGAATTCTTCAAGATCACTCCCTAAGGAGGGGACCCAGGGAGTAGGGGACAGAGAGGGCAGTGGGGAACCTGCCAGAACAACCAGTGGGTTCAGAGTGTGTCAGTTATCTCTGCTCTGCAAATGAGTCTTCAGTGGGAGGCATCCTTCAGATGACGAACAGGAATTAAGGGAAAGTCCAGGTAAACAGGGAGAGGCTGAGGGTTGGGGACTTTAGAGGATGATGCGGATATAGTCTTCCACCTACCCAATGGGGTAGCAAACATGAGGTAATCCTCCCCAAATGCCATCTGCTCTGTGTGGCCTTTTGCCCATTTTTGAGAATAGAGGGAGATACTAGCTGAAGACACAGGGATGGTGATTGTATTGAGCACATTGGGAACACGTGGTTGAACAAGTACGTGTATACTTATTGGGACAGTAGATTAGACTGACTGAAACTAAGATGTGCTGGAAAGTATGAGAGTAAAGGTTGTCATCTGGATAGGAGAAACTGAGTCTTGACATTTACCTAATAAAAAGCTTCAAATGACAAGACAGCAAATGTGTGGGTCTTACAGACTTGTAGAAAGGGCAAAGAAAGTTATCTGTAAGGTAGCCATAGGAAGGCCTAAATCCAGAGGCTGAATTCTGAGCTGAGAAAAGTTCACCTTCCATTCTTAGGAGACCAAGAGACCAGAAGCATGAGAAGCACAGGGTGGCTAAAAGCTGCCTGAGCCCAAGGAGATAACTCCCTAAAGAGAAGATGAGGCTGAGAATCTTTTCATATGAAGCAGGGGCAGAGCAGGTAGCCCAGGTTAGAGGCTCTGAAGGATTCATTCAGCATCCACACCAGTCTTGGTCTAGAAAAGAAATTTATAATGTGTTCCCAGAAAGGAGATCTGTGGCTAGATTTGAGTTACACTAAGATAAAAGAATTTATTCTCCATTATATCATTTATTTCCATGATTTTGTGCTTGTTTTCTGCTCAACTTTCTACTAAATGTTCTTCTTCTTATTACTTCTCATTTTTTTTTGTAATTTTGCCTTTATTTCTACTAAAAGATGGGAGAAGGAAGGATTTTGAGATTGTCTACTCAAAGGGTGCCAGTGATATTGCAAGATGGAGCAGAGCGCCCCTAGCGGCCAACTTCTATGACAGCAGCTGTAGAAGTCCAGGGGAAACCAAGCAGCACCAAGTCCCTGGGGACTTTGAGAGTGGGGTTGAGGGAGGGGTTGCTATATTTCCACCTCCTAGGTCATTGCTGTGAACCCTCTTCCCTCATCATCTGAAATCCTGTGACTTAATGAGTGAATTTAGCCCCTGATAAATTTCCAATACACTGAAGAAAAATCTGTAGCAAAATATATCCAGAATTTGGGAACCTAGCTGATGTTTTTTCATCTGCCTGTGTCTTCTTTAGCTATTCTAGAGCACTGTTTCACCAAAGAAGAAAACAAGCACTTTTTAAAAAAGATAGTTTTAATATTTTCTTTTTAATATTTTCTTTTACAAAAACCATGCCAACAAAATTTTGGAAAAAAATATTACTCATAATCTCATTGTCCTAACATCAATTATCCATATTCCTTCTGTTAGCATCTTTGGGTGTTTGTTTTCAGGCTTATCTACTGTACATCAAAAACAGGACTGTTAAAATAAGAATAAAATTCTCACTTGGGGTCTCTTGATGCCATCACATCTGGCTGTTTCTGGATGGCTGTGGTAAGCTCCCATGCCCATTGTTTTCCCAGATGTTAACTCTGTTTTCCTCTGATTGGGCAAGGGTATGAGGTTCTTGGTCCTCCTTACCACTGTTGACAAACAGCTGGGGCTGCATCCAGAAACTCAGAAGCTCAAGGGTAGCTTCCCAGGTTCCTGGCCCTAGTGTTTACTGGACCAGCCAAATATTTCAGGAAGAGCTGCCAGTGGTAGGATAGAGAATAGCAATTTCAAGGGTTGAGAAATGACCTCAACTCAGAGGCTGATAGAAAAACATATGTGTCCCTTCAAATGGAAGCCCAGCTAGTAGCCTGCTATAAGGTGATGCTGATTCAAGGGCAACAGGAAAGTGAAATGAGTTTCTGGAAGTCTGCAAAGACAACTGTACCAAAAAAAAAAAAAAAAAAAGTTTAACAAAGAACATGGATTCTCATATCCCATAGGGCTGGTGAGTCCTTTTTTGCCTCATTGTGACTGGTAGTCTTAGTGACTGGTAGTCTTAGACAAATAGTTTAATCCCTCTAGGACTCAGCATATAAGCGCATGTTAATTAAAAGAAGAAGGAAAAAGAAAAAAATGGAAGGAAGGAAGGAAGGGAGGGAGGAGGGAAGGTTGGTTGGTTGGAAGGTTATGTTGTAACCAGTTAATGTCTTTGGGAAAATCAACTTCTCTGATCCTCATTTTCTCACCTATAAAATGGACTTAATAACAGTAATTACTTCATAATACTGTTGTAAGGATTAGATAAGAATATATGTGAAGCCTATCATTTATGTTAGGCACATGGTAGAGCTTAATAGATACCCTCTCTTCCTCAGGATCAACCACCATTTCTACCTCCTGTTTGCTTTTTTCATATTCTCCATATCTCGGAGATTTTTATTTTAACTTTTATTAAAGAGAAACATTAAGTTTTTCCCCAGGTGACTTATGAGATAGAAAGAAACTGAATTTTTCATGGGAAAAGATATTGACAGGACTTTTGTTCTCAAAGTAAGATTAAAAATGTAGAGGGCATGATAAATAGCTTGATTAGTATTTATTTCATTCTTATTCTGAGCCAAGCACCGGCTCAGGTACTGTTTCCAGAGTATGAAAAGATGAACAGTATTTCCTGTCCTCAAGCATCTCATAGTCCAATAGAGACATGGGCATGGCCATTGGCTGTTACACTACTCATTGTGTTAGCATCCTGACAGAGGAATGCCCTGAGGGCTTGCCAGTGTCCAAGTTACTTGAGGTCTGAGGCTTCCACGGATGAGTTTTGAAATTAATTTCAAGGGATGAATAGGTCCTTTTATAATTTTGGCTCCTTTAGCGTTCCTTTCTCTTTTTCTCTCCTGTCCTTTTCTGTCTTTTCTCTTCCCCTTCCCTCCCTTTTCTTGACCTTCTCCCTTCTACCCCCCAACCCTTCCTTTTACTCTGAGAGACCTGCTGCCCTACAAACTGGTCTATGGTGAATTGATACAGAGAAAAGAAGCTTTAGGGTTACCCTTGAATCATTACTGTTTGACTGTACCTTCTGGAAGAAATGGGTTTGTCTCAGAGTTCTGACTACCTAGTACAGCATCAAGCACATACCTGTGCTTCAATCAATATTTTAATTAGCAGTAGTATTTAAAATTTCAAGAACACCATGTTATACTGCCACCTATTGGTTCATTACTTTTTCTTGAATTTTGGTTCATGAATTTTTCTTCTGACAGGTGAGGTCTATTCGGTTTGCAACAGTCTGTCTTCATAAAAAACCTTAGCAGTGTCTTTATTCAAACTTTCATAAAATTTTCAAAGTTTAAGGCTACACGTAACTGAATACCACTAACTAGACTCACTATCCAGTGGGATAGTAGGATAATAAGTATGTGCTTTGTAGTGTGATAGATAATGGTTGGTTCAGAATGATTTTTTCTTTAGCTCCTGAGCCACCGTAACAGACAATCAAAGTGAGCCATTTCGTAAGTCACATTCAGAGAGTCCCTACTGTCTGTATTTCCAGATTATTTCTTAAATTATTAGACTCCATATTTTCTGAGCAGTTTTAAGTTTATAGAAAAATTAAGCAGAAGGTATAGAGTTTCTATACACTCTTTCAAAGGAAAAAATATAGATCTTGTAATTTTGGACACAATCCATTCCCTGTTTGTTTGTTTTTTTCTTAATCTTTGGACACAATCCATTCCTAATTAAACACTAGTTCTGAAGAAGGTGGAAGTAAGTGCCTAAAAAATGATGGAGCTACACCCCTCACTTCTTCTCTGCCCTTCTCCATACCCTCTACCTGCATGGTTTGCCTCCAAGATCTTTTAACTTCATGGTGGATTCAAGGCCAAGACTTCTGGACCTTTTTCGGATACTCGGAACAGCACTACCTCTCCTCCGCCCTGAAGCCGAGCTTCAGGTAAATCCCACATGCCAGCACTTGCTCTCCAGCCGTAGTGGGACCTGGGTGCTGCCTGGCAATCACTGTATGCTCCTTGGTCAGCATGCTCTCCTATTCTCCACAGCGTCTCCTTGAAATCCCCACACTTCAAATTTACCAGCCTACAACCTCCACCCTCATACTCTGCCATGCCCTTATCTCCTGATTGACAGATAAAATAAAAGCTATTAAGAAAACTCAGTCTCTTGGGATGCCGGGGTGGCTCAGTTGTTAGGCATCTGCCTTTGGCTTGGGTCATGATCCCAGGGTCCTGGGTTTGAGCCCCTCATCCAGCTCCCTGCTCAGCGAGAAGCCTGCTTCTCCCTCTCCCCTGCCCCCTGCTTATGTTCCCTCTCTCCCTGTCTCTCTCTGTTAAATAAATAAAAATCTTAAAAAAAGACACAAAAAAACAAAAAACACTCAACTCAATCTCTTGCCTCCAAATCTACAAACTCATCTGCTTTCACCCCATCCTCTCTATTTCTGGTCCTTTAGAATGGAAGTTATCCCTCTTCTTACAAGGTAATTCCTTTGCTTGGGCTTTGGATCCCACCCTTTCCACCTCTTAAAGTTATCTCATCAGTTAGTCCTTCTAAGACTCTAGGTTTCTATTTCCTTATCTGTAAAATGGAATAATCACAGTACTTACCTCATGGGGTTATTGTGAACATCAGAAGAGTTAATATACGTGAAGAACCCGGAAGACTGTCTAGGGTATATTAAGCACTCAATAAGTGTTCTCTGTGATTATTAGCTATTTCTCCCTTTTTTGTTGTTAACTTTAACTTTTCTATCAGCGAGTTCACATCATCATGTAAACATGCTAAGTCCTTTCACAACTACATAAATGGCTCTCTTAAACTCTCACATCTCTCTAGTACTACCCAGTTGCTTCTCCCCATTCATCAAACTTCTGAAAAAGAATCTATGTTCACATGCTTCACACTCTTCCTGTCCCTTTACCCAAACCAATCCACTCACGTAGGTGTACCAACCATTCTATATAGAGTTCAGGCCCAAAGTCAAAAATTACCTCCCTATGGTTTCATCTAATGGTTAGTTTTTATGTCAATCTTGACTTCTCATCGACCTTTGAGATAAACACTCCTACGCTTCTGCACATTGTTTTCCTTCCATACCTCAGTCCTCCTGTTTTTTCCTATTTCACTGTATTCTTTCTGGCCATTCCTTAAATGGCTTGTGTTCCTCAGTTTCTAGCCTTGACCCTCTCCTGTCTTCATCCTACCTTCCCTCCCTAGGTGATATCTTTCTTTCTAATTGCTTAAATTACTATGTATAGGCAGATCTTCCATAAATTTTACAAATTCACATCATCTCTATTCTATGACTGTGCCCTAATCCATCCAGATATCTTGACTTTCATATCCATAATTCCACAGGGTCCACAAATTCACTATATTCCAAACTGAGTCTATCGTAGTTCCTCAAAAAGCCAATCTTCTTTCCGTGTTTTCTAATTTAATAAATGCGATCATTTTACAGATCTGGGAAGCTGGGCAACACTCAGAGAGCATTTCTCTCCTTCACCTTTACAACTAATTGGAACCTAAGTCATATCCGTCCTGCCTCTTAATTATCTCTAAAACATGTTCATTTCTCTTCCTGCCTCGATTTCTTCCTTTCTTTTTTTTTTTTTTTAAGATTTTATTCATTTAATTGACAGAGATCACAAGTAGGCGGGGGGGGGGGGGGGGGGGGGGAGCGGGAAGCAGGCTCCCTGCTAAGTAGAGAGCCCGAAGCAGGGCTTGATCCCAAGACCCTGGGATCATGACCTGAGCTGAGGGCAGAGGCTTTAACCCACTGAGCCACCCAGGTTCCCCCTGCCTAGATTTCTGATCTGGCCTACAGACTTGTTCCCCTTCAGTACATTTTTAAACAGTAGTCAGAGTGATCTCTTTAAAGTGCAAATTTGACCACCCTCCACCACACCCTGCATTTCCCGCCCCAGTGCAAGCCCTTCAGTGTTCACCCTGACGATGATAACAGTCATACACTAACATATGGTTTACAAGGTCTTTCATGATCTAATCCTTGTATTCTACCTTTGACTTTCACAAATGTTGTTTCTTCTACTTAGAACACTTCCTAATCTCCAACCTCCACCTCCCACCACCACCATCTGGTTCCTACTGCCCTCCAGACAGACTCATTCGAAAATATGACTTGTAAGGGTCATGAATTTACTCCAGTCTCAAGTGTGAAATAATGATGAAGACAGTGATTTCTGGCTTTGAAAATTCTTTCTGCTGTAACTGTAGGGGTATATAGTATTAGGGAAAGATAAAGTGATATTAAAGATAAGATGAACACAGAAACTGTGTTAGGTTTTGGGCTAATCACACGAACTGAAGAGCAATTCAAAAGAATTTTTTAGTGATCAAGTGAAATAATGACTTCCAAATTGGTGTATCTTGAAAAGCTTCTGCCCGAGAAAATACACACGTTTCATCCTATTTATTATAAAATATTAATCTTAGCTTCATTATTCTAATGGACTCACTTCTCTTGAGTGAGAATTCAAAGAATGCTCTTTGAAGTATTCCCATGACTCCTTGTTACAGTTTTCCTCCTGTTTCCCCCTACCACTTACATGGCTTTTTGTATTAAAATAGAAAACAATTCTAGATGAGAATTTAATTTTTAAAAAGACACTGGCATTTACAGTTTTAAATACGCATATGGTTGCACTGCTGCATTTTTTGTTATAATAAACTCAGGAAAATGTTTAATTTTTTCAATTGTATATATGACTTCGGCAGATCTATTTTTGAAACTTGTAATATTTGTAACAAATAGTTATTGGGGCAAAACAATTTTAGAACACTCCACACTGCCAACCCCTCTTTTCTTTTTAAGATTTTATTTATTTAATCCCAAGGCTCTGAGATCATGACCTGAGCCGAAGGCAGGCTCTCAACTGACTAGCCACCCAGGTGCCCCACCACCAACCCTTTTTAAATACATTTAAGAGTAGCTGAGTTTCTAATGCTTGAGATGCTAAATATAAAAGTGTGAGTTTGTTAAAACCAAAATGCTTGCATTTATCATAGTGAACGCCTGTAATTTCTACATATCAAGTACTGTTCTTTTTCTGCCTATGTTAAGGCCGTAGTTCCCTGCATTGAATTCTAAATTCAGAAACACCTCTATGAAAGGACTACAAAATGTTGAAAATGGGGAATAAATACAGACCTAAGAATCTTCTGGTTTTCATTTTTGGGTTTTAATTGTGCAGTAACAGATATATGAAATGATATATTTTTAAAATATTACAATGAAGATGAAGCAAATAATAATTAGGCAGTTTCTGTAATGCTTACCTAAGAACTGCCGTGCAGAATTATACTTTCATTGCCACAAATCTTATTCTGTGAATTCCAGACTATTTATAAGTAACTGATTTTATTTATTCAACAAATATTAGCTGAGACTTTCCTTGGTAGGTCTGAAGAACTTTGGTAAATATTAGGGGACATTTAAGTAGAAAGCTTGGTAGTAGGAATATGTGTGATCTTTTAATTTCACTCTGCACTCAGCAGTGTTTGAACATGTTCTAAGGCCATGGAAAATAAAGGCAGAATAATGAACTCCACCCAACTTAAGCCACACTGCATCCTTTTGGGCAATTTTTAAATAATAACATAAAATATAATCATTTTAACACTTACAGGATAATGACATGACCTACTTCATATTAACAACATCAAGGGGCACCTGGGTGGCTCAGTTGGTTAAACCTCTGATTCTTGGTTTCAGCTCAGATCATGATCTCAGGGTCCTGAGATCGAGCCCTGAGTTGAGGTCTATGCTCAGCACAAAGTCCACTTGTTCCTCTCCCTCTGCTTCACCCCACAGATTCTGCTCTTTTGAATACATGAATAAAAAGTGTTTTAAAAAATATTAAAACTTCGATTTCTACCTTAAACTATATTTGAAAATAAAGTGAAAATAAAAGTGCAAACATAAACATCACTAAAGAATGTTATTTATTGGGGTGCCTGGGTGGCTCAGTGGGTTAGAGCCTCTTCCTTTCGCTCAGGTCATGATCCCAGGGTCCTGGGATCGAGCCCCGCGTCGGGCTCTCTGCTTGGCAGGGAGCCTGCTTCCTCCTCTCTCTCTCTCTGCCTGCCTCTCTCCCTACTTGTGATCTCTATCTGTCAAATAAATAAAATCTTTAAAAAAAAAAAGAATGTTATTTATTAATACAGGACTTATGTGTATATTTTTTCTCTGTAATGAAGAAGTGTGGTTGAGGGAAAATCAAGCAGGCAAGTCTTTCTTCCCCTTGGCTGAATCCCTTGAATTCCTTTTCTGCAGAGCGCTGTTTCTATAAACATTAAAAACTAAATAGACACACAAGAACCCCTTAATGATAAGAAATGTACTCACTTCTTCATTCTATTTTGCCAGAGTAGCTCTATTATTACACTTGACTACAAACCAGTCACTTCTCCATAATTTATAGCTAGAACCAGAGATAATGGTGATTTACAGAGGGAGTTTGAGTAGAAAATTCTGCTTCTTCTTTTTTTAAATTAGAATACTGTTCTCCTTCAAGACTGAGGTTTTCTGAGGGTCTTTTCCTAAAAGGTAATTTGTTTGTTCTGGTGAGCTTTAGTAAGGAAAGGTTGACAGCAGATCTGTAGCGACACAGTACTGACGCTGGGCCTTCTGCAGAAACGTGCATTTCCGCACATTCAAGCCCTTTCTCAAGCATTTTATCCCTGTAACCTGACTTCATCCTTTCCTCTCCACTGTTGCCACTGAAACTGGAAATGACTGCAGAATACAAATCATATGATAAATATTTGGGAAATTGTCTTTGTAGTTTTTCACTGTCATAGCCAAATTTCTGGCCTAGAGAGCTGTAGGAGGCTTTTCAACCTGAAACCTTTGAGCAATCCCATTCTCTGGCCAACTGGGAAGCAACTGCATGATTTAATTGTAGTAGCCCTTCAATGGGATTAATAAACACTTCGAGTTCTTTGTGTATTTAAGGCTTGCTTGTATATGGGTCAGAGTTCTATATCCAATAATTTTAAATACTGAGATGCAACTTCTTTATGGAGCCCCCCAAAATGTGACACACACGATTTTCAATTACTTTAGGATAAATGAGGACTCTCTCTCTAAAATTTTTAATCACAATGTTATCTCCCATTTAGTCTGGTCCTACTGAAAGATGCTACTTTTGGGTTTCTTACTGCATTCATTAGTAACTCACTGAGTGCACCATGTAAGATCCCTTTCTTTTTTTTTTTTTTAAGATTTTATTTATTTATTTGACAGACAGAGATCACAAGTTGGCAGAGAGGCAGGCACAGAGAGAGGGGGAAGCAGGCTTCCTGCCAAGCAGAGAGCCCAATGCGGGACTCAATCCCAGGACCCTGGGATCATGACCTGAGCTGAAGGCAGTGGCTTAACCCACTGAGCCACCCAGGCGCCCCAAGATCCCTTTCTTGATGGTCATGGGTAAGGCAGCACATCTCAAGAAGTGATGTGACAAAGAGCCAATCACGCTGTCCCTCTGAAAGACAGCACTATTTGGAGAATAGGTCTACTATCTCAATAATAAGTAGAAAATGTAGGACAAATTTTAGACCAGTCAGTATCTTCAGGTAGCCCTGGATTCTCACCTGTAGGAATGGACTTGCAATCTTCTCAATGACCATGCTTTTAAACTGAGGCACTGGGGAGCCTCGGTGGCCCACTTGGTAAAACATCCAACTCTTGGTTTCAGCTCAGCTCATAAGCTCTTGGGTCATAAGACTGAGCCCTGCATCAGGCTCCATGCTCAGCTGAGAGTCTACTTGAGATGCTCATCCTCGGCCCCTCTCCCTACTCATGTGTGAGCTGTCTTTCTCTCTCAAAATCAATAAATAAATCTTTAAAAAAATAAAGTGAGGCACTAACACAGGAAATTAGGGCTTTGCCTGCTTGTATTTTTTTATGTTGTAACTAGTGCATCTCATCTGATTTCTTTAGTATTGTTAGTCTTCCACAAATTCTGCTGAAGTCTTTAATTCACAAAGACAAACAGGGGCTATTTGATGGAAGCTATAAAGAGAAATGTGGCAAAAATATCAACAAAGTCGGTGTTTTCAGTGTGTTCACAGCTGCTAGCTCTCTAAGTGGTAAAGACAAGGCACTGAAATTAGGAAAGCCACTTCCTGCTTGAGCAGATCAGAAACTTCTCTTCACTTACAAATTAGAGCTAATAGCATTCCTGTTACACTATTACATTTGTTTTTATATCTATCCCAAGTTCTGAGACTGTGTTAAGAATTACCCCCTCAAATCTTCTGTATTCATCTGCCTGGCCTCTCTTCAGTTCAATAATTTAACATTTGGCAAGGGAGTCTTACCCATATATATATAGAACATATACTTCCTCTCATAGGTATTAGTCTTTGTGTTTTCAGACCCATTAATAAGGATGGAAAAGTACTGGGTTTGCTGAACAGTGATCACCAGATCACGTCTGACGGCTTTTCCAATGAGGTGGGTGAGCCTTATGTTTCCTTGCAGGAGGGCAGTGTTGCCCCAGGTCTGCTCCGTGATGGACTTGCAGTTGGGCAACGAGAGAAAATTAACCAAGGGAATTTCCAGTTCAGCTATTGTGTAGGCAATAACAAACAACCTGATGAAATGCTGCCTCTCATTTGCCCCAGCACCTGTAAGGTTTCTATTCACGACCATCGAATTGAAGTTCTCCAGTGTAACAGGGTAGGGACTTTTCAAAGCTGATGGCTCTTTGTAGATTTTCAGTGCCTACGTCCTTTCTTACGCTGTCCCTTTTCAATGAGGAACCCAGAATGCTGTTGACAAAAGCAGCCCTGTATTTCACAGTAGCCCAATTTGAATTTTTTCTTTTGTACACAGAGAACAATAGATTTTACCAACCATAGCTTCACTGCCAGGTTCACAGGGCTCTTGACTTCTGCCTGCCAAGTTTAAACTCCTCCCACACTAGGTGCCACTCGGTGGTTCTCTTCTACTGTTCTTCACTTAATTTTTCTTCTCCTTTCTTCCAAATCTTATAGCCCTTTTGCAGTTCCCTATAAATAGGTGCAAACTAGTGACTTTCAGTAGGAGAAGGGAGAAATACATATTTACTACTATTAATTTGTTTTAGAAACAGAGGTGGGTGTTCTTATAAAACTGTTTCACAAGTCGGTTTAAAAAAACTATACTGCTAAGATCCTAAGTACATCTGTCATGTGAAAATACAAATGCTACATGGAAAGGACAAAGAAGTTAATTTTGCTCCTATATCAACTCGAGTGTTTATGAATCAAGTAACTGCCAATTAGCCAAATAGCTTTGATGAAATGACTAAAATAGACCTAATTCTCAGCCATCTTGTGGTAATATCCATTTGGCTTCATTTATCTCAATAAGAAATAGGTAGATACCTTTCCACACTGATTTCGAGTTTAAAGTAAAACCAAAACCGTATTTTTTGTTTGCAAATGAAAAAGTAAAAGCTCTTTTTCTTGTTAGGCTAGGAAAAAAGCTGGTCCGCGGTTACTTATGAATTTGTTAACTTTTTCTTTCCATGATAGTTATAATAAATGGCTTTTATCAGAACGATGGTAGAAGTTATAAGTTATTTTAATATCTGTATCCTTATTTATATATATTGGAAAGATGAGTATATCAGACACTTTCTGGACTGTGTACTTAACTATGTCAGGATTGTGTCTTATTTCAAACAATCCAATTGGGGTTCCCAGTTATTGTCTGATATTCACACTTATCAACATTCAATGCTAAGTTTTTTTCTACAGCTCAAATGAGAATACATTTCCAAGTGTAGCATGGCCATCCTATCTGTGAGATTATCTGCCCAAGCATAGGAAAACCTTTAATTCAAGGCTAACGAAAACAATAAAATGATCAACAAGAAAAAATAGAAATAAAAAATAAGATAAAATAAAACAGTAACCTAAATAAAAATAAAATAAGACATATTAATTTATATTATTATCTACTCAACTGATAAGGATTAGTAAATATTTTTGACATTCTCATTTGACTCTAATCTCCAAATTATTTCTCTCTGAACAAACGTTTAATTAGAAGTTCTGACTCTGTTATTACTTTTTTTTTTAAAAGATATTTATTTATTTATTTGACAGAGATCACAAGTAGGCAGAGAGGCAGGCAGAGAGAGAGGAGGAAGCAGGCTCCCTGCTGAGCAGAGAGTCCGATGCGGGCTCAATCCCAGGGCCCTGAGATCATGACCTGAGCCAAAGGCAGAGGCTTAACCCACTGAGCCACCCAGGCGCCCATTACTTATCTTTTGATAAAATAAAAGGGAAGTACTCATTTCACAGTAAGTGGAACTGAAAAAGACATGAATTTCTGGGTATTCTCAAAGGAAATTCTAGAAATGTACAGAGATTATCGATCCTTCCACATACAAATCTATGGCAGCTTACTCTGAAAGTAATTATGAAATTCTCAACATCATATCTCAAAAACCATAAGATAAAACAGGAGAAGGCTGAAGCTAAAGTGATTAAAAGGAGAAAGGGAAACTGAAATGTTTAAAAAAAAAAAAGTGAGGATGTTGCATGAAGAGACTAAAACTCCAAGGCCTATAACTTGGGAAGGACAAGCCCAGGTGCGTTTTGAATGGGAGTGTGCAGTTACAGTGCTCTCATACCTGTCCACTCAGCAGCCACTAGTAGAGGCCTATGGAGGAAGCACCTTCTGACCCTTGAAAAGTTAAGACAAAATCAGTGGTCTCCAAGGTGCAAAGAAGTTCCATGGTCAGTGGAGGACAGCTGGAAAAATTATGGATATGGAAATGTCAGTGTGGCAATTTGCAAATAAGAAATTACGATATTGGAATGCTTGGGTGGCTCAGTGGGTTAAACCTCTGCCTTGGGCTCTGGTCATGATCTCAGGGTCCTAGTCCCTGCACTGGGCTTTCTGCTCAGCAGGGAGCCTGCTTCCCCCTCTCTCTCTGCCTGCCTCTCTGCCTAACTTGTGATCTCTCTCTCTGAGTCAAATAAATAAATAAGATCTTTAAAAAAAAAGAAAGAAAGAAAGAAAGAAATTATGATATTTAATATGTGGAATGAAACCAGTGCCCTAATTTAGTTCCTAAGTCAGATGTTTGATTCCACCTATGTAAAAATGCAATGTGAATGAGAGATCTACTGTCTAGAGTTATAACAGAGTGCAGTTAACATGGGTCTGGATAATACAGATTAGTTTTAACTCAAAACAAATGGGTTTAAAAAGTAGTCTGCAGAAAAATGGCAAATTGAAGTTCCTCTTCAAAGTGCAAGGAGAAGCAGACAATGAAAGAATAGAGTTGTGTCTTCTCCCAGTATGGGCTCATCATTAGCTTCATTATCAAGTGAAAAAAAGGAGAATAAGTTACATACAAAAGGGCATATGCTCAAAAATTATGTCTTAGAGGTATGTGACCAAAGAAGTTTGGAGAGCACTGGTTTAGGGTCATATAAAATGAAATAACCAATACACATGCTTATCAAATTCATTACCTATGAGAAATAATATCTATGCAAAAATGCAGTCTTTGATATCTCTGATGTATTTTCTTCTCTAGAGAACTTTTTAAATCTCTGTGACACAGACTGTCAAATTTAGATCTGAAAGCTGAGGGCTTTCATTTCCAAATCTTACCTGGACACATCGACTTGCAAATATTGTCCTAAGTCCAAACTTTATTTCAAATGTAAGTCATTCTTTCTTTTTTTTTTTTAAAGATTTATTTATTTAACAGACAGAGATCACAAGCAGGCAGAGAGGCAGACAGAGAGAGGAGGAAGCAGGCTCCCTGCGGAGCAAAGAACCGGATGTGGGGCTCGATCCCAGGACCCTGGGATCATGACCTGAGCTGAAGGCAGAGGCTTTAACCCACTGAGCCACCCAGGCGCCCCAAGTCATTCTTTCTTATTCTCTTCAAATTAGCTCCTCAACCCAAACTTATCTCTGTCATCGTCACTTCTTTAGAACACGAGACCAAGACTAGCATAGATGTGAAGAGTATGGGATTTGAATCTAGGCTGCCTGGATTAAAATTTCTGTTCAAGTTGTATTTCCTCTATGAATTGGTTCCCTCACTAATAAAACAGGGGAAATATTAGTACTTACATCAATAGATGTATCATGAAACTCAGGAAAATCCATGGAAAGGACACAAAACACTGGCACAGAGCAAATTCTCAGAAACATTAACTATTATTTTTTTTTTTAAAGATTTTATTCATTTATTTGACAAACAGAGATCACTAGTAGGCAGAGACGCAGGCAGAGAGAGAGAGATGGGGAAGCAGGCTCCCTGCCGAGCAAAGAGCCTGATGCGGGGCTCGATCCCAGGACTCTGGGATCATGACCTGAGCCGAAGGCAGAGGCTTTAACCAACTGAGCCACCCAGGCGCCCAACTATTATTTTTTTTAATTTGTGCTCAAAACCTTGGGGTCATTTTGACCATCTTACCCACATGTTTTAATTTGCTGTTTCCAGTCAGTCACCAAGTCCTACCTGTTCTCCTCTCAAAGCTACTTCTGGCCTAATTCCATGGCCCCTACCCTAAAGAGACATGCGCCATTCCAACTTAGGCTAAAACCAATGGTCTCTGACGTGGTCTTCCTTCTGCTGTCTTTCCCTGCTCTAATCTGTTCCCAGACTGGGCTGTGTGAGTCTCATCTTACCAGAGGACCCCTCTTGTGGACTGTCTCCTCAAAACTCCCCCTGGGCTCTCTGATGTCTACCAGAACCTAATGTAAAACACGCTTCTGGCTTTAACAGCCTTCAAAGTTGCCTTCACTTTGCCGACTGAGTTCGCTGGTTTCAAGGCCTACTTTCAGTTTCCCTTTTCCGAACTGAAATATATGTCCCCTAGAACTTCACTCTCACTCTCCATTTGTTTCCTACTATCTGTTTCTCCTTTTTTCTCAACCCTTAATTCAAAGGAAGCAGGTAGTTTACTTTCTTTTTACCTTCCCAAAGCATCTGGCCTCAAACACAGTAAACAGATTATAAATACACACTTGTTGATCAGTTGAT